>NC_062286.1:124844535-125147566 GCF_902655055.1 Lutra lutra | reverse complement strand
ATTATACTCTTTAATTAACCAATGCAAAAAAAGAAAAGCACAAAAAACAGTTTATGGGAATATTTTTGTGTGTAATTACTAGTATTTTTTTTTTTTTAATATTTAAAGGTTTTTCAAAATTTCAAAATGAGGCACAATGCTGATGGAAGATACAACTGATGGCAAAAACATTCCAGAAACAGAAAGTACAAAATAGCAATGCAGTAAGACCCAAAATTCTGGATCTTTAAATAGAATAAACTTTAATCAAAATAAACGAATCAGTTTTAGATCCGATTAAAACAAGCAAGTAAACAACAGAAATTTTGCACAGTACAAATTTTGCACAAACCTTAAACCTAAGTTGAAATGACACAGAAAGATAAAATAGGATTTAACATGAAAAGCACAAAACTAAAATAATTCTATTTTAATAAGGAAGCGATCCATAGTAAGAAATGACAGTCATGACTCTCGTGCCAAATAACATACCATTAAAATTCATAAAATGAACACTGTTAGCAATGCAAAGAAAAGTGATAAAACATACTAGTGTCAGGAGCATTTAATATACCTCTCTCTATCTTTGACAGATCATATAGCTAAAATATAAGTAAGGATATTGATGAGGATATATTTTTTTTTTTTGCCTGTATGTCACATCAAGAGCCTCTTGACCCTTGGAGATTTAGACAAAATTTTTCCCATTCCCACTTTCATGTCTTAAGGTTGTCACATGCTCCCTAAAAGCTACTATCACATAGCTCAATACTCAGCCCTCTGCCCATTCCCCCATAAGTTGTTTCCTTTCCATAGGCCCATACTCTTCATATATGATATGACCCGAAGAAATAGATCAGTCCCTCTGTTTCAGTGGGTTCCTTCCAGACTACCAGTGCCTATGAATTCAAATTGCTTCTCTTACTTTCCTTAGAATTCTGATAAAACAAAACCTTTCAATCTCTCTAAAATTATTCTCATTGATAACGCAACTGCCTCCAAATTTTTTTTAAAGTTTTTAAAAATTTATTTGACAGAGAGAGGCATAGCGAGAGAAGGAACACAAGCTGGGGGAATGGGGGAGGGAGAAGCAGGCTTCCCTCGGAGCAGGGAGTCCAGTGTGGGACTCCATTCCAGGACCCTGGGATCATGACCTGAGCTGAAGGCAGCTGCTTAAGGACTGAGACACCCAGGTGAGACACCCACCCCACCTCCAAATTTTTTGAACGCAAATTCCTAATTGTAAAACATTTTTGAGCTTACAGCTTCAACATAAGTATATTGTAAAATTATGTAGACATACCATTGTACTAAAATGTTGAACTCCATGCTCTGGAGACTAATACTTGCTACACTTTTGACTATATACCACTATGTTTAAAACCTTTCAAGCATATACTTTCAATATGCACATATTAAATATTAATCTTCTATGGGGTGACTATGACATATGAAACATATACAAAAATAGAGGTTAAAAGGGACAAGATAAAAATATATATTTAATACGGGTTTTAACTTTTTTTTTCTTGTACCCTATTAGATAATGCTATGATCCCCTCTGTGATGGACATCCCAAAGGGGAGACTATTTTCCAGGAAAAAAGCTTCTTTTCTGTAACTCTTGCATAGTAAGACAAATTAATCATATATAAACCAGAAAGAAAAATATCCATAATTTTCCTAAAATAAAAATTATGTGAGTCACATTCTCTGAACACAATATAATAAAGTAGGAAACATTAAGGAAAGGAAAGGTTAGAGGGAAAATATTTAGATAGTGGAAAGGAAAACAAAAGCTTTGTGTTAGAGAGAACCTAAACTACAAGTCATGGGATATTTAGATTAAAGGAATGAGAATATTATTCAGGAAACTTAAAAGGAATATGGCCAAAACTGTACTCAAAGATAAATACATTTTATCAAGTGAATTCACAATTAAAATAAGAACACAAAAACCAAAGAAGCATTTTATTCAAGAAATCAGGGGAAATGTGGATTTTGGGAAAATAGATGAAAATTTACATTCAGGGACAAGAGCAGAAACTAATGATTTAGAAAGTAGAAACACAGTAAAATTGACAAATACAAGGGAAGTTCCGTAGATGTCAATAAGATCTCTTTTATCACTTATAAAAAAGTCAAAGTATGGATCTAGAACATTAGAGTAAAAAAGGGTATTTTACATCCCAAAGATAGTTTTTAAGAATAACAAACCAGGGGCGCCTGGGTGGCTCAGTGGGTTAAAGCCTCTGCCTTCAGCTCAGATCATGATCCCAGGGTCCTGAGATCAAGCCCCACATCAGGCTCCCTGCTCAGCGGGGAGCCTGCTTCCCACTCTCCCACTCCCTGTGCTTGTGTTTCCTTTCTCGCTGTGTCTCTCTCTGTCAAATAAATAAATAAAATATTAAAAAAAAAAAAGAATAACAAACCAAACACCAAGCCCAGGTGGTTTTACAGGTACAGCTTTTCTAGTCTAATTTTTAATCTAATTGATAATTGCTTCAGAGCATTAAAAGAAAAGCAAAATTAGCAAAATTTCATACCAAAACCATATAAAGACAGAAAACTCAAGGTCAATCTATTTTTGAATGGAGATACTAAAAAATGTAGAACTCCATGTCTAATTTTAAAAGAGTAATACACCATGTACACGTAAGAATTATTTTAGGACTTCAAGGATAGCTTAATATTAGGAGATCGATATTAAAAAATTAAGTTTCTATCTGTTACTATGTCATGTGAAAATGCCTGAATAAACTTTTCCCACATGTGGAGAGGATATTTGAGATTGTATGCCCTAATATTTATTGCTGTCTCCGTGGAGTATGAAAAAAATCACTTCGTGGGATGGAGAATTCTGAGATGACCTCGTGGAGGTTGGCAATCATCCTTCAGAGGAGCTGAGAACAATGGGAGGCTCATAGTGTCCACATTTAGCCATTCCAAATCACAGGCAGCAAACAATGACTTCATATATGAGTCCCCATTGAAAGCCACAGACACTCCAAATGACTGGCATTGATTTGAAACCAAGTTACTACTTGGTAGTAGCAGTACCAACGGGCTATTCCTTATTGTATGCTACAAGAGAAGAAGCAACAGGGATTTGCTTAGTTAGCAATGGCTGATGATTTTCTAAAGTAATACCAGGGGAGCCAAGAAGTCAGTCATAATGTAAGAACAGATCATATGTAAGAAACAATGTTACCATTTTCATGAAGACTATAAAAGAGTTTGGTTAAACTCAATACCTATTTCTGATTTTAAAAATATTGCTTAACACAGGTTTAAAGACTCCTTACTTAACAAAATTTTGGTCTTAAAACTAATAGTCAATCGACACATAATGGTGAGACACAAAAACAATTTTCACTGAAATCAAGAATAAGATAAGAATGCCCGTCCACCCAGGAGAGACCAGAAATATCTCCCTAGTTGTGATAAACAAAAAATGTCTGCATCCATTGCTAAACGTCCCCCAGGGGGCAAAATCATACCCCCTTGAGAATCACTGTCCTAAGAAGTTCTAGTAAATGCAATGAGAACATTTAATTTAATCTGGTAAATGCAATGAGACAATGTAAGTCTTTAAAGTATAAATTATAACTATCGAAAGAAAGAACCGTCATTACTTGCAGAAGATGTGTTTAACATCCTAGAAAACTGAAACGAAGTAACTAGAACTCTATTGGGAGTAATGAAACGAGTTCCGGAAGTGGCTGGATACGGATTAAATGTGCACCCAAGAATCTATCCAAAATTCCAAAAGCAACTAGTTAGAAAATATCAAGAACCAAAAGATTTTTATTCCAATAGCAACTGTAATAGAAAATAGAAATAGTAATAGAAAAGCTTGAGTAATAATGAAGGAAACATATAGTTTTATGGAAGAAGGTATTCTTGGACCCACCTACAGACTGATCTTTTAAAACTAAAAACATGTTACTGATTGCTTAACACTGTCAACGTCTTCCCATTGCCTTGAAGTTAAAGACCTATCACATGCCCACTCTGGCCCTTGCTGACCCATGCAGAGGTTTGCTCCTGCTCACTTCCTGGTCTCTAGGAGGGCACAGAATATTTGAATGCAGTGTCACATGCCATCTAGTTCTGCTCTGTTCCAGCCTGTACACTCCCAGACCTTTCATTTTATAGAACGTAATTTCCAACTCCAGGACCAACCCCACCATCCTTCTCCATAAATATTCCATGAGCCAAAGTCTCTCTTGATAGTGTAGTTTCTAGAATTGAATGCAATACCCTGAGTGTGGTATGACCAGAGCAAAGTACTGTCCCTTTTTTTGGTTTAATATTTTACTTCTCTGTTCATTAACATTTTAGAATGCAGATGAACCTGCGTTTAATTCCTGGCTTTATGATTTATCAGCAAGATCTATGGCTTCTTTGAGCCTCAGTTTTCCTTTCAAAAAGAGGGGGATGGAGAACAGTTGGGATAGTAGTACATGACACTTGTTCTTTTTTTTTCTTTTAAAGATTTTATTTATTTATTTATTTGTCAGAGAGAGAGAGAGAGAGAGCGCACAAGCAGGCATAGTGGCAGGCAGAGGCAGAGAGAGAAGCAGGCTCCCCACCGAGCAAGGAGCCCTATGTGGGACTCGATCCCAGGACCCTGGGATCATGACCTGAGCCAAAGGCAGAGGCTTAACTGACTGAGCCACCCAGGTGCCCCCATGATACTTGTTCTTATTCCCTTTCAGTGTCCCAGTTAGTCATGTCCTAAGTCTCCCATCAACCTTTCCCCTTCATCATCACTTGCCATCCATGCCAATGTTGTGTTTGGTGGGCTCTTATTGAAGCTGACTGGTCAGATTCCCTGCCTCAATTTGCCATCAAATTCTCTTTATAGAGCAATTGTTGTAAAACACAACTTAGGTATATACGACTCCTCTACCGGTACCTTTGATGCCTCCCCACGGCCTCCCAAAGGTCCAAGTTCTCATCCACATTTGGGCTGTGTCTAACTTTCTAGCATCATCTTCCACTTCTTCCCATGGGGCATCCTACACCCCAATCTGGCCCAGAAGTTCCTTGGCTTGATAAGCTATGATCTGAGAGAGGAGGTATTTCTACACAGGTCTTCCCTTAGAAGGATTCTCAACTAGGAAAGGAAAGATCATAACCGAATGTCTTCCTTTGGAGCTACACCAAACTGCTTCTTACCAGAGAGAGGGACCCAGGGAGGGCTGTTGGACTGGCTGGGAGCAACAAGGATTCCAGGAGGATTTCTCTCGCAGTGCCAGAGAACCAGCCCTGGGGCTCTGGAGGCCCCATTTCTGAGAACAACAGCCTCCCCCAACCCAACACCTCATTGGTCACGGACACTTCCATTTCACGGTCAATTGGCCATACTTTCAATTATGTAGGAAGCTCTTATTTTACATGCAAATTCCAAAATGCCTCAGAAATCCGTGGAGAGGTCTAGGTATAAAGGACCAGGAGTTTAGGCCTAGGAGGTGGGAATATCCCTATATTCTCCATGACTATCCCTACTGGCCCCAGGACCCTCAGAGGACGTGTTCAGCAATGACTATAGTGACAATATGGGAGGTAAAGTATCCGGAGCATAAAAGACAGTAAATTTTATGCGGTCTAATGGGTTTTTTTTTTTTTTTTGGCATGTCATTAATAAAAGTCTATCTCAGACATTATGTTTCTATCTCAGAACACCTTCTTATCAATAGAATTACAGATAAAAAATTTTTTTCGTGGGGCTGAGTCTTGAGTTTTGATTTGGAAATCCAAACCCCAATTCAATGGAGAAGATTTTAGCCTCAGATAGGATGAGTTTCTCCCTCCTCTTATCTGCCTGGCCTTAAGCTGACAAGACAGACACCGGGCTGAGTGGCTGTGAGGCAGGCTGTCTGAGCCCTGTCCCCGTGTGGAATAGAGAACGAACCTCCATTCCAGAGGTTCTCAACCTTGGCTGTCCATTGGGATCACCTGGGCAGCTTTTAAAAGCCCTGATTCCCAGGCCAGTTGAATCGGAACCTCTCAGGGTGAGGTCCAGACTTGAGGAATTTTTCAAGCTCCCCCAGGGCTGCAACATTCATCTGAGGTTAAGAACCATTACACTTTCTCCCCTGAGAAGGTGTCTATGAACGCTGCTGTGACGTTATCTGCCAGGGAAGAGAAGGGGTCTGACGTATGCTGAGCACCAGCTGTGTGTCAGGCACTGCTGGGAACCCTTCTTATACTGAAACCTCATAAGAGTGTGACAAAGTAAGTCTTACCTCCTCCATTTCCAGGAATTAGCAGCTCAGGGGAGCAAAGTGACTTGCCCAGGGTCCCTTAAACCCAAGGAGATGGTGGGGTCAGGAGACTAAGTGGGTCTTTCCAGCTCCAAAGCATGTGGTTTAGTTTCATCAAGGTGCATGCACTAGGAGAACGGAACCTACCGTCCCAGGCTGAGGGTAGGTTTTTGGTTATCACCTCCCTGTCCTAAACTGATTTGAACGGTGTTCACGCTCCTCTCTGTCCCGAGAGGGAGAAGCACCTGCTGAAGGAGGAGCAGAGATGCAAGAACGTAAACAGGCATCCCCGTTCCTGATCTTAATGGATCTTCTGTGATAACCTCAGCACTCGAGTCGCCCACATTACAAGCCCTCCCGCGTGTACACTCACGGATACTTTCCATGCATGTGCCAACACACGTTCCATGCACATTCCATACACACATGCACACTCAGGCACGGAACAAGTACCGTGGGACACAGACTCTAGGCCAGGCGCTGGGCGTGTGTGGGTATCTAGGGAGATGGTTGATTGAAGAAGAGGTTAAATGTTTAAGCTGGAAAGACGGATGATGCGGGTGCTAAGCCCAGTTTTCCAGCTGTGTAAATTCAGCCAAGTCTGTTCAGTAGAAATTTTTTCTTTGCCTGCCATTACTGCTCTGTTGGAGAATTTGGGTACGCATCTCTCCGGGTGTGGAGGTGGGAGAGGGAGCTGGGGACAGCTTGCAAAAGCCAGTGTCCTCCAGAGTCTCTCCCTGAAGTCGGCCAAGGCCCTGGTGGCGGCAGCTGTGTCTGTCCTGATCCCTCTCACGCTGAGGTGTCAGCTTCCATGGGGATCAGGTATCAAGCCAGGACCGGTCAAGGCCAGCCAGAGGTGACCCGGAGGCTGGGGTGTAGGTGCGGGCATGTAGCACTGCTCGGGCAGAATCTTGAATGGCCCCCACCTCGACTCTAACTGATGCCTTGAGCAGTGGGGGCAGGTGTGGGCATCCTTTTCCCTCTGGGGCCCCACTGGGCTGCTCACAGTGCTAAGGCCTTGCCTGAGCCCTCGCAGAGAGACAGACAGATGGACGTCCCCAGGGAGGTAGCCCAGGATGGTGATGGAGAGCATGGGCTCTGGCCTTGAACACATCTGACCCATCTGGGTGACCCTCAGCCTTCCTCTGTGCTCAGCTCATGGCCTGGGACACAATTATAGATCTCTGTTGTTGGGTCAGAGGCACGAGTCTATGCCCCTTATTTTAATATCCAGGTTTGTTCAATTTTCCCAGCTTTCATCATTAAAAAACACATATGCAAACAAACAATGACAACAAAACTCCGTAAAACTGATTCAGAGGATGTTAGGGTGTATTAGAGTCATTTCTTCCTTGCTGTCCCTTAGCTGGGCTCTGCAGTGTCACAGTGGAAACAAACTGTGCCAAGTTGGACAGCTGAACACAGGCCTTTGGCCCAGAGTCCCCAGAGACCCTTGGGAAACTACCATGGCAGAAAAGCTTCACCAACATGGGCCGGGGAGTTGGGAGACCCAGACTAGAATCTGGATTCCATTCCTGTGCGACCCTGGGTAAGTTACTCAACCAGTCTGAGTCTCATCTTCCTGCTACACCCCAAACAAGGCCAGATTCCCTTGTTAGAGACATTTTCTCCTTCGACAGGCCTCATCCCTGTACCATCAGACTTTTCTTTGGGGGGTGGTTTGATTGCTATCTATTCCACTCATATAAGAGTTCCATGAACTAGGAGCCTTATCTAACTTGCTCACTGCTCTAACTCCAGGCTAGCCCAGAGCCTGGCATTTGATAGGTGCTTAGCAAATATTTGTTGAATGATGAATTCAGGAGTGTCCAAGATTGTGCAGTCAGACGCACCGATTTAAAGAAAGTGGCCTGTGCCAAGAGCTCCTGAGGGCATCCTATCAATAGACATACCGAAAAGCTGATCCATTTTACAGATCAGACAACTGGGCTTTTTGCCTCCAGACTGAGCTGCCTCAGACAGAGAAAGGGAGTGCTGGGGAAATCAGCACCTTGTAGGTGCTTCCCATGGGTCTTGGAAGGGAGGTCAGAGGACAAGAGTTGGTGAAGCTATGTGTGGACTCCTGTTCCCCAGCCAGGACCCCTAGTGAAAGGTACTACAAGGACTGAGCATGGCGCTGGGCATCAGGGAGCAGAGTTCTGCAGATGTAGCTGAAGACCTAAGGGGAGAATCTGGAGGTCTCTGGTAATATCACCCAGTAGTCATAGGATTACATGGGTCACGTGATTCAAGCATCAGATAAGGACAGCAGTGGATAGGGACACATTGAATACAAGAAGACTCTCTGAGTCCATAGAGTTAGAAATAAATATATTCATATACGATATAGTCACCCAAATAGAGAGCAGAAGGGAAAGCTTTTCTTATGCTATTCTTACAGTAGGATGTTCCTGGGAATTGGAGAATATGTGACGGGTTTCAAAAAATCACCATTTTGCCACCATCACAGGAATCCTTAATTCAGGCAAGAGGCATCAACAGAGTCAGATGAGTGAGTGCCAGGATATTTATATGTCTCCCCCAAAATTACTTACAGACAGCAAAGGGAAAATAGCATCTTTCACAGTGGAGAAACCCAGGGCCATCCCATTAACCTAATAACTGAGGTCAGTGTCACCAGTAATGGGACAGGTATGATGCACAGAGAAAGACACCTCACTTCTGCTATTTCAGCCCTAAATTCATCACCTGAATCGAATCAAGGCAACCAACCAAAGGACTTTCTGCCAAATAACTGGTCTGAACTCTTCACCAAATATCAAGGTCATGAAAGACCATCATGAGAGGGGAACTGGGAGCTGTCCTGAGTGGAAGGAGGCCAAAGAGACATGACAAGTAAAGGCAATGTGTCATCCTGGCCCGGACTGCCAGATAAGAAAGTAAATAACTGTGAGGACAATGAGCAGAAGTGGCAAACTCTGCACGTGGCCCATGAGCCACGGAAGAATACTGCATCTGTGCTGATTTCCTGATCTTGGCCAGCGCCTTGGTGGTGTCAAAGAATGTCCTTGTTCCTTGGAAGTGTGCCCTGAAGATTTTAGGGGTTCAGGGGAAGTGAGATAATGCATTGAAGACCTCAGCCCCAGGCACAACTAAGAGGCTGACAGGTGTTGCTGTGCCTAGAGTAAATCCTGACAGCTGCCACCAACCCCATGTGACTAGGAAGCAGCGATTCTGGTCCATCACCATCTCCGGACCTTCCTGCCCCCATGCCATAGCTCCCCATTACTCCAGAAAGAGGCTAAAGACCTCATGTTCTTCTGTTTATGTACTCTCTCTGTTCCCAGTCAGAACCCACTAGAAAATGCACGGAAACAAAATTAACTTGACAGGGAAATGGATATTTGAATGAAGCTTCTGCTTAAAACAATAATTCATCATGTTCCATCGTACGTCTCCACAAAACCAGGATCACGGGTGGTTTAGCTGAAATGAGGGAATTCATTACTCCCCGAAACATCTCTGGGACTCATTTCACAGGGCTTGGGGATTGTGGTGAGTGAGCGAGGGAACAGATATCCACCAAGCTCTCCAAACCTGCCGGACACTGTTGGGGCCTTTCCACCCCCACCCCTGCCCTCACACCATCCCAGTCAGCCCTCACGGTTACCCTAGAGATAAGGATCACAGAGAGGACACCCAGTTGAGAAATGATGGGCTTTTCGAGGTGGGAAGACTCGCCCTTACTCTCATCAAGGACAGAATGGGCTGCCTCTCTTCCTCCAGGGCTAGCCAGCCTCCTAGCTGAGCCAGGTCTGTCCCTGGGGCGTGAGCAGCCAGAAAGCCTGACCTGCAGTGGGGAGGTCTCAGCTGGGTCCCAGGACATGTCCTCCTCCTGGGACCTTTAACAGATGTCTCACATCTGTTAACGACACACAAGGTATTATGGAATGAGGAGCCCCAGTGACGATGCTCAGGAAGGCACTTCGTGTAATGTACTCAATCACTTATTCATTCATTCTTCCAACAGAACTTATGCACCTACTGTGTACTGGACCCCGGGGAAGTATCATGGGGCCTGGAGTCTAGTCTCAGAATCTGTTCTCTGTTCTCTGGATCAGCAGGATTACCTGGGAACTGGATAAAAATGCAAATTCCCAGGCCCCACCCCCAGACCGGCTGAGTCAGAAGGCCCCGCAATCTTGTCTCAGCAGGCCTTCTTGGTGATTCAGATGCATGCTAAGTTTCAAGAACTATATTCGAGGGCATGTAAAATAATGACAGACTGTGATAGCAGGAGCCAGGGACAGAGGTCTTTGATAACTTTGAGGGCTCTGACCATTGTAAACAGAGCCCAGGATTGCACAGAGATGCCCAGCTGACTTGCATCCTGCGGGGAAATCTGGCCTCTCCTTGGCCCCAGACTGAGCAGCTTTACTGAGTATATCCAGTAAGTGACCCATCACCTAGACTCAGTGGGGGCACACTGGTCCTGCTAGACATCCAGGGGGCCCCGAGAGATCAAGGCAGTTGAAAAGAAGGGAGCCTCTTGGGCTGCAGGGTAGTGAACACCTTCTCTCCTTTAGAAAGTGAGGGATGTCAGTGAGTTAACCAGGATTTGCAATGATTGATGATTCTGTCTGATGGCATCAAACATTGGGCAGGGAGTTTGGGAAGTTTTTGAGGGAATAGTTAGAAAACTCTGGTGCACACACACACAAATTATACAGGGATCTTATCAAACATTCAGACTGTCAGGCCGTACCTGCAGCTGATTTTGTGGCGGGTCTGGGGGAGGCCCAGAATCTGCATATTTTTCAAGTCCTAGAGTCATGGTTTGAGGACAGCCTTTGGGAAACACTGTCTTGTGAGACAGGCTCGCAGGCCAGCTCTCGGCTCGAGCCACGTGCTCAGGCTCAGCGCCTGACCATTCCTGGCTTCCAGGCACCTGGAGATGGGCCCGTGGGTCCCTACGGGTTTCTCAGCAGAGGATGAGTAACTATTCTCATCTGATGGGTGATGGCAGGGATGAGAAGGGCCTTGAGCGTGGCTGGGAGTGTTTAATGGCACTGTGAACAGCAGAGAAATAAGGAAGGTGTTCTCATTTTATAAAAGGCGCTTTGAAATCTAATTAGAATATGAAAGTTGAGAACTTGGTCTATTTTTAAACAAAGCATGGGTTCAGCAGAAACATCAATATGGGAGCTGTGAGCTGCCTGTTGGCCGTCACCAGAGCGAGCCAGGAGCTCCCTTCAGGATGAGTTCTTGATGAGGAGACAAGTGGAAGGAGAAGGAGGGGATCTGTTAGGGACAGACGGGGCTCTACGGATGTGGGGAACAGTTAGGGGAAGACATGGGGAAGGTCATGGACTCTCCAGACCCTCACAATGTCCGGACGGGTACCTAAAGGCAAAGAGCGGGGCAGGGCGGTGGGGGGTGGGGGGTTGCTGCCATGCGGGCTGCATGTGGCGTCCTCGGCTAGAGGCCAGTACACCCTATTTTGACAGTCGAGGAGAGCTGTGGGGGTGATTTAGTGAAAAAGAGCCCGAGTTTTTGGAGCCAGATCCGAAACTGAAGCTCAGTCCTGCTCACTTTCTCCCTGTGTGATTTGCCAAGTCTTGCAACCTTTCTAAGCCTCAGTTTCCCCATCTGAAAATGGTGATAATAATACTTTGAGAATGATGAAAGGGAATTAGAATAGCCATTGCCACTAACCTGCGCTGAACATGTATTATTCTGGTTGGTCTTTGCAACCATCTTAGGAAATTCTGGGCAGGAGAACATGCCTCATTCACCATAGTGTCTGGTACAGAGTAGGTGCTCAATGAATATTTTGTTTCCTTGCCCATCCTGGGGGGCGGGGGGCGGGCACTAAGGAGACTCCTCTCGGCCGGTACCTGCCCAGCAGACAGTGACGGCCTATCGCTGACATCTCCTGAGCCAGACAGAGCCTTCCAGAACCCTGGCAGGGTGTTTCTGATCCTGGGGCTGTCCATGGCAGAGCCGGCAGCTCCAGTCCCGCCTGCCTGAGCCACAGCACGCACAGAACCCCGAGACGCTCACGTGACAGCTCTGGTGCCACTTCCCAGGAACATCCCACGCAGATCTGCCTTCCTTGAAGAAAAGTAACGCAAAAGGCCATTTTTCACTTTTAAATAGCCTTCATTCTATGTCTTAATAAATGCACGTTTGTTGATTTGTGTAAGCATGATGTGGGAAGTCTGCAAATGGATGTAATCTGCACCGAGGGCACATGTAAGCACCAGTGAGCACTTTTGAATAATGAATCCCTCCCGTAAAAGACGGACGCTATTCATAATAATTCCTTGCTTTTCTCATTTTGCCGCGTACAGTAGCGATTAATCAATTTGCAATGTTATGTCACCCGCAACAAATTGCTAGCACCAAGACAAATTTATTGCTTTATGATAAAAGAACTTGTTTAGGTAGAAATAAATTAAATTTGGGGGGCTGTTGTTTGGGGGGTGTGATGTTCACCTAGGTGACCCATGGAGAGTGGGCTGGGAAGACGAGGGTCCAAGTGATCCCAGCGATGACCTGGCACCCCAGAGAGGACCAGAGGAGCCGCTCATGGACTGTGAGACGGCGCAGCTCAGATGGGAGACGGCACCATCCGGAGCTTGAGACGGTTCTCTGGAACGTCTGCCCCGGGTCTCCGCAGAAGGAAGTGTAATGTAGAGCTTTGCACGGAAAGTTTTGGACAGTTAGCAAGGCTCCAGGGAAACACACCCTCTTCACCTTCTATGCTTCATCTGAATGATAAGATTTCAATTTACCTCGCATCGTGAGGGAAGGGAACCTACATTATAAGAGCTGGGGATGGGGTTCAGAGATCAGAGGGTGACACAGGTCCCTGTGCTTGTTTACCGAGGTGCACGGGGACACGAAAATACCAGAGGAAAAGCGGCCAAAACTGTTACCAAAATTGTGCTGTCGTAAAAGTTGCATTCAGCAAATGATGTTTTTAACACACGTAACATTTAATTCTGTGTAATGGCTCTATTCACGCAGGCACTGTCAAAAGCTTTAATTTAATACCCTTCATGGAATAAAGGCCGGGCTGAATGGGCTCCCTCCACGGCACGGGTGACTTGGAGAGATGCAATCTGTGTTCCCTGTATCATGTTCACAGAAAAGCAGCTCAGGGAAGGGAAGCATTTTGCCTGAGGACAGAGCAAGGGGGTGTGGAGAAGCATCTGACTTCCAGGATATCACACACGTTTGTCATTAATTTATACTCCATTAATTTGGAATCTGGAGTGGAATTAGGGACTGATGCGTTAATTCTGCTCTCCCCCAACTCTCTCTCTCTCTCTCTCTCTCGGGAGAGACTTTTTTCCTTAAGCAATTGGATAGTCTAACATGATTTGTGAAAAACAGGTTTCAATTAGGAAGGATGTCAGTTGCATTGCCCACGGAAGTGGATTGCTCTGCCCCAGCTCATCAAAATCCATTCCTTTCTGCTCTCAAAGTAGGCACTGGGACCACCCTTCCAGAATACCTTGACACACCCGTTCCACTTGTCAGGGAAAGCACCCCCGTGACTTTCTTGGGCCACAGTCTCTGTCATCTCATCTCCTTTCAACCTTGAGGGAGGGAGCACGGAGGCCTCCTGCTCTCAGAAGCTCCTGCAGCCTCCTGCAGTATCTGAGCGGCCACTTGGCTGGCCCCCAACCCCAGTGCTGACATCCAGAGCCCTATGAACAACAGGGGACAGAGAACTCAAGCCCTCTGCTGGGACCCTTTCCACTGTCTAGGGGCTGGAGGGGTCGCCATTACCTGGCAGCCCTGGGGGGTTGCTGGACTCACCTGGCGCTGGCTTCTTTGTCTTCCATTATGCCTGCTTGCTGGGCTCCAGGGGCCCAGGTCCTGGCTGGAGCAGGAGCAGCCCTCATGATCCTGGCCGGGCCTGCGTGCTCCCTGGACAGCTCCCCAGCCGGGGGTCATGCGGGGGCTTCCGCATCTGTGGGGCTGAGTTGCCCCTGCTCACGCTGCCTGCCTGCTGGCTAATTCTGATTATTTCTCTTTCTCCTTGCTCTCTTGGGCGCCTTTATTCCTGACCGTGCATTTTCTCTGGGCTCAGGATTAAAAAAAAAAAAAAAAAAAAACAAAAACCCACACTGCTAATATCCTTGTCAGCCTTTTCCTGAATCATGGCTGTGCGGCTCTGGGGAGCCATGGGCCAGTGCCTTCTGGCCGGCAGACTCTGTCCCTGGGCCTTCCTGTCCTTGGGGTCCCAAAGCCCCCTCTTTGGGTCTCCTCATTCCCTGAAGGGTTGCCCAGATGCCCAGATGCTCTGAGGAATGTCCAGCCGGCAAGGCAGACAGGGCCAAGAGCTAAGTAAGAATCAAGCTGAGCTTTTCCATCTCACAGGTGACTTCTCTCAAATGCTATTTAGAAAAATTTGTTAAAGTGTTGTCCTCCGTGTTAGCTCGTTTGCTGTGATTAGCCCTGTTTCACAGAGGCCTGAGCAATTTGCTCCTCTGGGTCAGGACTCCAGTCCCTGCATGTGTAACGCAGGTACAGAGGAATAATCATCCCCACTGGACAGATGGGGTGACTGAGCCTTGTGTTCAGAAGGGCACATAGCCAGGAGGGGCAGTGCTCGAAGTGGGATTCAGGCACCATGGCATCCAGGCCAGCGTCCAGCCCCGGGCAGGGGTCTGTCCTAATGTGTAGCATGTGAAAAGCCACGTCAGTCCAGGCTGTGGAAACCCATGCTAGAAATCACTTAGAAGCCCCGGGCAGGGGAGTCCAGGCAGCTGGGGGGAATAGCCTGCTGATCTCTGTCTCCTCATATGCACGCGGGGCTGGGTGAGGAGCCCGTGTTGACACTGCTGAGGAGGAGGCTGGTTAACTGCCTCAGCTCATCACGCTGTGTGGCCTGGGTGGTGTCCCCATTTCGATCCACTCTGGGAACAACAGACCCAATATGAATCTGGCTGGGAATAGAAATTTCCACAAATTCTGGCTCAAGTCTGTCCCATTAGAGATTCAGGAAGAAGGTTGCAGTCAGTAAATGTCCCCTCCCCCAGACAGCCCTCCCTGGCTCTTCAGGACAGAGTAGACCCTCCCTCCTGGATTCTGAAGCACGTACTCGTGGCCACCTTCCTGTCGCTAAGGCCAGCGGTTCCCTTACCGTCCCTCACCACAGCTGGGCTGGGGCCATTAAACCTCTCGTCGAAGCCTAATACCTTCGTGCATCCGTCCATGTGCCGACAGCCCAGATGATCGGCCATGGTCACTGATACACAGTGAGAGGCCTTAGCCTCTCCCGGAGACACATCTCCACATGGGAATGCTGTCCCACGTGTCATGGTCAGACACAGTGTCATGTGCCCGTGCACACACATCCTTGCGGACAAACCCAGGCCCACCCGGTGACCAAAAGTCCGCTCATGTCTGTGCTTGACACTTTCTCCAGGCCATCCAGCTCCCCTGCTCTGCTGTGCTGAGCTGGCTGGCCAATGGGAATTGGAATTGGGCCTGCTCGGGCCCGAAGCGTACTGGGTACCAAGCTTTAACACGGACAACTTTGGGGACGCAAAGTCTATTCCCATGGGGCCTCTCTCTGTCTCTTTCCCAGATAGACGGTCTCGGTTATCTCCAGGAGGCATCTACCCGCATCTGCTCCCTATCAGATCACACCCTTCCCGTGGGCCCCTAGGGGCCTGTCACCACCTCACCTTGCCGCCTCAGCACTTTCTCAATAACTCACCAAGGCCAACTGTAGCTCACTCAGTGATTTTTTTTTTCCTCCCCCTTTGCCTCTGAAGCTGTTTTCCCTCTGGACAAATGCCTTCCTGTCCCCTGCCTGTCCCTTGGGCTGTTTGATCAATGGAATAGCCTGGGAGGAAGGGAAGGAGAAGCAGGGTGTCTGGTGCAGGCTGGTCTGTCCCCTGGGGCAAAGACACATCCTTTCCTGGGGGTGGGGGGTGAGATAGGCCCCGGGGCAGGACCTGGATCCTGGGTCTGATGTCTTGGGCTCCAGCCCCAGCCCTGGCCCTTCCCAGGTTTGTCACTTTGGGACATTCTCTTGGCCCCTACAGGCCTCAGTTTCTGTTTCTGTAATAGGAACCGGGCATAATCATTTGCATCTTACAGGGCTGGTGGGGGCATTAGACAAGGTTCAACACATGTATAAAGCTCTTGATAAATAAATGACAGAGTACTCTAAAAATGTAAGATTATTTTTTTAACCACGGCCTTCCCTCATCCTCATGGCCTCTAGGTCCCTCTGACAGTCGGGCTGGGGCAGGGTCTGGGCCTGTCATAGAAAGCAGGAGGCAGCTGGGTAGGTGGGGGGTGTCCTCATCTCCCTGTCACCCACCATTACTGCCTGTAAGCTCCGGGGGGATCACTCTCGTCCTGGAAACCAGGAGGGAGGGAGCCCACGGAGAAGAGACCCTCCATGGATGAGGACCATGTCCTTGCGGGTCACCTTACACATATTATCTCATTAAATCCCAAAACCAGCTGATAAGGGTTATTACAATTGAGGAGCACGAGGCTCAGAACGATGGCATGGGCCCCAAGTGACTGAGCGGAGACTTGAACTCTGGATTTCGGACTTCACAGGACGGGCTCCTCCCCAGCCTCCCGACTCCCTTCGGAACGTGGAAAGGGAACTGGAAAGCCGGCTTCCTTGTCCTCGGAGGCTTGTGCTCCACAAATCCATCCTGAAGCAGCGAGTCCCACTCCACGGAGTCACTCTGGCAAAGACCCAGTTCATGCAGCTGATTGGGAAATATGGCTCGTGTTTTAGGACCTTTGTATAAAGAGACTTGTTCGTGTCACAGCTTTGAAGCCACCTCTTCTAGGAGGCCCGCCTTCTCATCCGAAGACTGGTGACTTCTTCCATGAACTCACTGCGGGGGTGGTCCCGGGTAAGTTTCATTCTGTCTCTGGGCCTCAGTTTCCCCATCTATAAAGAAACATGATTTTCTAGGGGTGATGTCTCTGGGGAGCTTCCAGTGACCCAAAACTATGTTCCCCGTTGTAGAGCTCACGTTAGCTCAACAAAGTTGGTTTTTCTGTCTTACACATTCACTTACTAGAAAATCCTTACAGTGGCGAACCATGTTAATGGCATTGGGCTAATGCATTTAGAAAATCCAAGAGGAAGTTCATGTTGGGGGTAGAAATGGCAGAAATGGCTGCCCTGGTCTGACTCTAGGAACGTCAGAAAAAGAGGAATTTTGGGCTTCTGACGCTGTGTCCTTGTCACTGATTTAAGTCCTGGTTCTCCCTCATTTAGAGAAAGCAGCTGGGTTCCTGGTCCTAGGGGAGGGGCCCACCTTTGTCTCTGTCTGAGGGGACTGAAAATCTTTGCAGGAGCCTTCCTTCTGCCAGAAACGCATGTCCTGGGGCGGGGAGCAGGGAGGCTCTCGTGTTGGCCTCTCGACTGTCAGAGAGTCTTCTGGAAGGAAGACACAGTCCCGGGAGTGTATTCTCCTGGCACTTTCTTTTGGGGGTGGGGGAAAGGCCTCCATATCCTGTGACGACCGCCACCAACACATCAATATGTTGACAGAACGGCCCTCCTGCGTGGTGTCCGATTAAACACTGATCTCGGCGTGGGATTCAGGCTGACCCGTTCCGTTTGGCCAAATGCAAATGCATTAACCTTACCACCGGGTAATCTAATAAAAAGGATCAATGGTCTGATACGGTGCTTATGGAGCCATTTACTGCAAGCGACAGCAATGTAGCCAGGACCCAGACGGGCGGCTCGGGGGAAGCCAAGGGAGAAGGCTCGAGCTGGCTGTCCGGGGCTGACGTCCCCAGGTGAGGCCCACTCTGCCCGGAGACGCCAGGCCCAGCGGGCGAGGGAGCGAGGAGAGGGTTACTCATTCATTACTGCCACGTTAATCACTTAGAGGTTCAATTAAGTATAAATCATTAGTGGTATTTCAAGTTATTTTATCCAGGCCCACACGCGGCACACTTGACTAGCGGTGGGGAGCTTTCTGTCGAGATTTAGCGTACGAGTGAACAAGGCAGTCATATGGGTTTTTCTGCTATGAAATTGATAAATGAAGCGGGCATTCGAGGTACAGCAGTAATTTCTGTGGTGCAACGAAGTACTCGCTCCCTTGTCTCCTCCAGCGATGAGGGCATGGGCCCCTTTAATACGGCAGCTCTCCCCTGGGGGGCCCAGAGGCCAGGCTGCGCGGCAGGCCTGGGGTTTATTTCCTTGCAGAACTTCCCAGAGCCAAGCCCTGCTTCATTACCAGGAATATACCTGGGAAGAGAGGAAAAAAAAAAAAAAAAGAGGAGAAAGAGGAGGGAGGGGAAGAGTCCTTCACTCTCATTCTGGCTTGATTCTGTCATCGTTTCTTCAGAGTAGCAAGCAGGCGGGATGAGGAACAGGGAATCACCGTCTCAGCAGCTGGATCCCCTCTTCCCGAGGAAGCTCTTGTCCCCGGTGGCCGGCGTCCCTGTCTGGAAAGCATATTTTCTCCTAATCGGTTTTACAGCTCTTTTAAAGTAATATGTCAGATCATTTTCCCCATATACATAGTTAATGAAAGTAACCCTACAAATTCATTTTAAATAGATGGAAGTTGTTATAACCCTGATCCAGAATTTATTACGTTCATTACAATCTTGCTGAAGTAGGTAATGTAATGGACTATTACTTTTATTATCTTTTTAATCCCTCAAAATTATTAGGAACTGACTAATATTTGGCATCACCCTGTTAATGTTTAAACAGAAATTGATACTTTAATTCGTCTAATAAATGATGGGGGCACTCTGGGTGGAAACAGAAGCCTGATTGAGTTTATCTCGATCAGTCCTAAAGACTTTTAAGTGGGACTCAGGGGTCTGAATGCAATTATTTCCAGGCAGGGTATCTTCGGCAAGTACTCAGGAAGGACAGAATAGACAGAAGAGAGGAGATGGAGATAGTGACATAGAGACCCAGCCGGCGACAAAAAAAAAAAAAAAAAAAAAAAAAAAAAAAAAAAGACAGGAAAGCGAGAGGGAAGGAATTTTCACTCATACGTCTAAGCTGCAATTCTAATTCACAGAAAGCTCCGCTTGGGCTGCTACCATCCGGCCTTCGTCCTCCCCTCCTTCCCAGATTAAAAGGATTCCCCCCCCCCCGCCCCCCCCAACCATTCCTGTGTTAGTAATCAGCTTTATGGCTAAGAATTCTCAAGTGCTCTAGAATCCGTGCGTTGCTGTGACAAATGATTGGGTCACGTTCTCCTAGTGAGGAGTAGAGATCCTGCTTGCTCCTTGGAAAATAATGTTGGCTGCTCAATTTGCAAATTACCAGATCTCCCTGAAATGAGAGGGGGGCGGGAGGGACATACTGTTGTGTCTCTTCCAAAAACGCCAGGGCTGGGCTCTAGTTTGCCCTCTGTAGCCCCCTGACTGGTTCCTGCCCTGCCTGGACGGTGGCAGGTGGCATTTAGGAGACATTGAGCTCTTGCACTTTCTAGTTTTCACCAGGCAAAAATGCAATGGTAGCCACTTGAATTAAAAAAAAAAAAATCTATGAATTCTAACAGGGAGAGAGGAACCAAGTGCTTCCCTGCCTGGCTTGATAAGAGCCGGAGGGAGGTACATTCGGGAGTAGAAACACTGGCATTTTGTGTCGCACCAAGGCAAGGGTGTGTTTTCTAACAAAGAAAGCTTCCAGTTAGCAAAGTCACTAATTAGCCCAGAGGAGCTCATTAGACTTTAAAGCTGCTTTACTGTATCATGCCTTTGCTCTCTCTAAATGCCCAGCGTTTCCAAAGCAAGAAGTGTATTGATTAAATTGACTCAGCATGAAATGGATCTCGTTTGTGCTGACCCACAGAGAGGTGGCCTCCCGGCTTTCCTAGCACATGGGCTGGCCAGGAGTCCAGTGAGCGGGGTCCCGGCCGGTGGACCGGGGACGGCATCCTGCCTGCCCGGTGGCCAGAGCTGCATGGAGGGACCGGTTGCCCGTTGTCCGGTGAAAACCCGTTTTGATCAATGGAGGGAAAGCCTGCCCTTAACTAAGTTTGTTCCTGACGTCTTATAAATTGTGCTGGGTTGCTTTCGTCAACACCGAGTTGACAAGGACTCCACGTCGTTTGGGGCTTGATAAAGAGACGAAAAGGCAGCTTCTCAGCGTGTTTATTTTTAATAGACATAAAAAATGAAAAAAGGGGGCTTTCTCACTCCTCTGAACCCTCGTTGACAGAAAGATACTGAGTGTACTGAAGTGGAGATGTACAGTGGAGATCCTGGAGTGTGTGTGTGTGTGTGTGTGTGTGTGTGTGTGTGTGTGTGTTTGCCAAAATATCCTTGTAAACACAAGGACAACTTCAGGACTGAAAATGGGAAGCAGTGGGCTCCAGAAAGCTCCATCGTTTCCTTCCCCGGCATGAAGTGCCAGGGGCAGCATTCAGGCATCAACGATTTGGAGCTGCGGCAGCATTCTCTGTGTGTCCCAACACTCAGGCTGCCTTTGTGGGTGAGACACACAACGACAAATGCCATCACTTCCTACTGCGTGTCTTACACATGCAGCATTGTTAGCCGAAGCCACGGATTCTGAGACACCTCACTGGAAATCAACCCTTCTTCCTTTCTCTAAACCTTGTCTTCAGAGCAGTAACTCCTAGATGTATATGTGGCTTCTCTAGAGGAGTACGGTGCTGAAATAATTTTCTGGAGACCATCAAAGCAGAAGGAATATACCTTTAAAAGCCAATTCAAAGATATTCGCCACAACCGTGACAAAGGGCTAACGTCCTTCATATAAAAAGAGCTCTTTTACATTGGTAAGAGAGATATCAAGGGTCCAGGAGAGAGAGGAGGAAAGTGTGTGGGAAGGAATTTACCGAAGGAGCAGTTTAAATAGCTAATATTTATTGAACACTTAGTACTTACCGGGAATAATTTACATGGGATCTTTCACTCATTCTTTACAAAGATGCAATGAAGTATGTATTATTATTCTCATCCCTACAGAAAAATGAAAAAAGCTTTGAAAAGTTAAATAGTCAGCCCCAAATCATACAGACTGTGAGCAGGGAGCTGGGATTCAAGGGCCGGTGGCTTGATCCAGCAAGGGCATCTAACTTCTCTTGCTGTACTGCCACAAATTCACAGATACAATCATGTGCTGAAGTTGGAAAACAAGTTCATGTTTACTAGTGAACGCGAATATGGTAACTGAAAATTTAAAAAATGTTACTACTACATGCTGGCGAGGTTGGATGGCAACAGACAATCTTAAGCAGGAATTGCGATTGGACAGTCTCTATCGAGAGTCTTAAAAACGCACAAGTCACTTGATCCAGAAACGCCGTGACAAATAATTTATCCCAAGGAGATAGAAGTAGACACAAACCTATAGGCACGCATCTGCCCTAAAGCACAGGAAAACAGGCTAAAAGCCCCTCGTTAGGGAAGTGGTTAAGTGGGTTATGGACGGCCCATTGGATGAAATAGTGAAAACAATTAAAATGATGTTGTCAAAGGTTTGTGATACCATGTGATACCTCTCCGGAGGATGGGGATAAAGCAGGGTTATAAAGTTGCATGAATAATGTCGATTGTGTAGAATATGGAGAGGAATCAGAATGGAAGGAAATGTAAAATGTGAACCCGGGGGCGTTCTCTCTGTAACGGGATTCTGTGTGGTCACAGCTTTTTGTTATAAAGTATTTTTGACGTTTTCTACAGTAAACCTGTTCAGCTTCTAATAGGGAGCTAGAGGCATCCTTGATGACTTTTCAGTCAACTTCATAACTTTAAGTTCCCATCTAATGGGGATGAATCCCTGGTCCCCCGAGACCACATTAGCCCAAGACAGCGGGTTTATTGCTTCCTACATGGGCCCAAGACACCTAAAAGCAACCCGTGTGTCCTTCAGCTCTCTGAGCCTCCTCATTGTCTGTAACCTACCCAACTCCTGGGGTTATTGGGAGCACAAAATATGTGCAAAGGCCCTCGAACTGTGCCTGCATGGTATGGGTGCTCAATACACATGAATAGTAGAAATAATAGTAAAGCAGTCATGATGTGGCTGTTGTTTTGTTAGTAAGAAGGAAGAGCCAAGCATCCATCCAGCAGGCACTGAGAAGTGAGCCTAGACTGGGTTGTCCTGAGATGGGGCTTAGAGCAATGAAGACTAACAGTGTCCTGGTGCTCCCCGGCTCCTGATGCTGTCCAGGTCTCTAGGCAGCCGCTACACGGGTAAAAGTGATGGTCTTCAAGTGCACCCTGACGTCTATGCAGACGCTCACTTAACCCCTACATCCCGGACACCCCCTTGGGGCCAAGCACAGTGTTACACCTTTTCCCACAAGGATTTTCTCTCTTGCAACTTTGAGAAGCAGGCTTCATTGGCATTTCAGTTTAAGGCTCAGAGATTAGAAGTCACTCTCGCGGGTCACAAAGCCAGTAGATGGCAAAGCTGGAATTTGAACCTATGTTGATTTGGCTCCAGAAATGTTGGAGAAGACAGGTAATAATGGCTGAGAACAGGGCTCTGGAATCAGAAAGATCTGAGCCTTTGACTCTCTGTGTGGCTTCAAGCAAGTAACAAAGAAGCCCGAACCTCAGTTTGCTCATCTATAAGATGGAACAGTACTACAGCCCTCTTAGTCCAAGAAGCCAATGATTGTATGTTGTGCCATTGTTTTATGTCACACTAAGAAAAACAGAATCAACATGCCAATTAAACCATGATATAGTACTTTATTACCCCTTAGAATTTTAACTTCATACTTATGGAGAGTACCTTATTTAGACATAGATTGTTATTATAAGGCCTTTGTACATACATAAGAAGGAAAATACAAGAGAAATAATTTGTTTAAGGTATTCCTAAGACCTCTTCGTGCTCAGAGATGGGCTCAGGTTAGGCGAGGTCTGTGTGTTCCTGCCACATCGCAAGCATTAGTGGTGGGGTGACTTTAAAAAATGCTCCTTTATTTTCCTTGGATCTTTGAGCCACAGATACCCGTTCTGCAAATTCTGATGTGTGTTCCCAGACGTGGCAAGGACATCAGGCTGCTGCCCGGCTGACAGAGACTGTAATGAGCATCTCCATTTCAGAGACATTAAAGTGAGAAAAAGGAAGTATGCCCAATAGAATCGATGAGATGTGGTAGCTACCTTACAGGGTTGTTGGGAGGATTGAATGAGGTTGTGCCTGGAAAGGTCTCAGACGCAAGGCAGGACTGCGGTTAGTCCTCCGTATCACCACGACCATCACTGTCGTTGTGATCCTCCCCTCTGACGTGTGAGGCAGAGAGATGCGGCTCAGGCTCTGGACTGAGCCCCCATTTCGGGGCTGATGCACTGCCCTGTGCCGGGGGCAAGTCTGCTCTATTTCCCTTCCCTTCTCTCTCTCTCTCTCTCTCTCCCTACCTGCTCCTGCCTTCTCCCCCTGCCTCCCCGTCCTCCCTCTACTTTTTCTCCTCTTCCTACTTCTCTCTGTCCCTCCTTCCTACCCCCTCCCTAGATCTTCTACAAATAAATGGCCCTGTCACTCCAGCCCTCTTGGAGGGGCAGAGTGAATAGAAGTGTCTTTTTGAAAAGCTTGTTCTGTCTGACATTCCCGACCAGCTCAGGAGTGGGGCTTCTTTACGCTCCCCTCTCTTCTGCTCTAAGATATGCTCCTTGGGTTAAAGATTTATAAGGCTTCCTCAGGGCCTGGAGTGCTCCATCCCATGGTGGAGGCTGCTGGGCTGTGGACTCTGGAGGCCGATGGCAATCTCGGAGGGGTGTGTCCGTCCTGCTTCCGGTGGCTGTAGGCCGACCAGCTTTGGGCCTGCCTGAAAAGAAACCATCTATTCTCATTTATGATTCTTTAAAAAAGAAGTTCACGGCTTTTATGATGAGCCTTATACATGCATTTAATGACATCAAAGGATTTGATTATTGCATTAAGAAGAGGTCTGAGAGCTCTCTGGTGTCCTTCGCTTTAAGTATATTTTAACTGCCTACAATGAAAGGGACAAGACCCAAAACGAGCTGTGGCAACATCTTCATAAATTCTGAGCTATAATTGACGCACCTTTGCCGGGACCAGGAACGGCCCAGGCAGGTGGACACAGGAAGACGAAGAGCAGAGTTTCCACTTTCTCCCGGGCCTGGGTGTGGAAGGGAAAGCCAGCATCCAAGCCAGGAATGAGCTCGGGACTCAGATCCATCATGGGTCTACCTTGTGCCCAGTGCTGTGCTAGGCTCATTGCACATATTACTGTGTCTAGCAGGTCCTGGCCATTAGCCCCATTTTCCAGATGAGGAAACTGAACCTCAGCAAAGGAAGGCCACGTGTCCCAAGTCTGCAAGTGTCAGAGCCATGATCTGAAGACAAGTCTTTCTGAATCAAAGTCTCCGCACCGCCTGCCGCTGGCTCCTGCTTGGGCAGTGGTTACTGGAGAAGGAGGAGGGGACTCGTTGCTGAGGCCAGGGAAGTGCAGGCCTCCAGGGGCAAGCTGCTTCCTCCCACCCGCAGGGCCCCTAGCCCCTCGGACGGTGGTAGAAACGGAATCAGAACAGAAAAAGCCACTTGAAATGAACTGTGCCCAGACAGGCCGCCATGGTGGCGTGATTGATACTGGAGCATGTAGGTGTAATGAAACGGATGCCAGCTCCTCTGCACCTGTGATTTATTGAGGACAAATTTAAGATGAGAAAGGGCCCCATACCAGGAGCAGCACCCTCCCCTCCAAGGGAAAGAGGTCATCCATCACCAGCCATTGCAAGGGCCCATTGCGAGCGGCTCATCAGATGAGCCAATAGTCTCTTTGTTGGGGTTCCTAACAAGTGTTGGATCAGCAAAAGTCTATTTATGCTGGTGGACCTTTCAGGACTAATTTGTAGTGGGTCACTGATTCTGCTGGGGTATTATCTTCTTTACTACTCGGGCCAGTTGGGAAACGCGGCAAAGATAAATGGTTTTGGCTGCCGACTTGCTGCCGTAATCTACTGCTTCTGGACCAAAGATTAAGTTTTTTTGTGTTTTACCAGAAAGGGCCCACCTTGCAGACGAGATGTGCTTTGATTTACCGACTTGTGTATGGGACGAGGAGTTGTGGAAGGGTTTGTGGTGAGGGTTTGGCAGGTGGCCGAGAGGCCTGGCATCCTCACTCTCCGCCACCCGAAGGCCCTGGACGGGGGGATAGGCAGCTGCTGGAGCCATGCACGGTGTGGCTCCTATAGGCCCCGGGAGGCTCTCCTCCTGCTCACGCGACCCTGAAGCCTTGCCTGTTTCCCAGGAGCTGGCTCTGGGTTCAGAGAGGCAGACGGTGCCCAAAACTTTATTATTTAAAACTATGATACTAAAATAAATAAACAAACAAATAAATAAATAAATAAATAAATAAAATTAGTTATGGCCTTTCCTTATTATTTGGAAAATGGCATGTGATCCTTTAATACATTTTGGAAAAAATTGGAACCGATTTTTGGAAAAAATACAACCATGCAGAAGCCCACTGCACGGTGCTATGACTGTCAGTATTTTGGTTCACATGTTCATCTAGGATTTTTTTTTACCATGCACAAATGTATGCGTGCTATTTGACACAATTACAATCAGGCTGGTGTTACGCAGGGTTGTTGTTGTTGTTGTTGTTGTTGTTGTTGTTCTATGGTTTCGCGGTCCGCTTTTTACAATGAACATTCTACCAGAAGCAAAAGCCTTTGCCCATCGCTTAATCATTTTAATAAGCCATCTCTCTTTTTTCTTTCTCGACTGAATTTGTTTGGAACGACTCTGGTGCCAGTGGTGTGTTCCTTTATTCAGCAAACGTTTGTCCTACGTCTCCTCTGGGCCGGGGCCCAGGCGGGGTTCATGGAGCTGAACCAGACACGGTGTTTGTGCAGGGGAGGTGCTGGCCTTCATTCCCCAGGGATGTGCGGGTGCCCTGCGGGGAACTGCCTCACATGTACCTCTCACAATGGCCCAAACCCTCGATGGCATGTCACTCGTGAGCCCTCCAGGGTCCTGGTCGAATCATAGTTTCAAAGAAGGAAACCAGGGCCTGCTTCCCCAGGAGAGGAGGCTGCTGATGACTTCCGATATCCCTGCTTAGTTTTTCAGGGTAAACTGGGGACTGGGAGCCAAATCATCCTGTGTGGGGACCAGCAGCCCAATCTTGGAAAACTGGAAGAAGAGCCCTGCAGCCCCCGTGGGTCCAGATACCCACAGAAATAGCCAGGGAGGCAGTAAGATGTGACAGAAGGGTGTTGGCCCGGAACTCAGGAACGCAAGGGGACCGGAGTTTGAATCTCCTGCCCAGTGACCTTGAGCAAGTCACTTTTCTGAGTGATCTGAAAAGTGGGGCCTGTCCCCCTGAGCTCTGAGGCTTCTGTGCCAGTCACCACCTGGAAAGTCCCATGTGAACACTGGTGGTTGGGCTGGGCCCGCCCTGCCTCGGGCATATGTTCCGGATAACGTGCTGACACACACAGATGGATGGGCTCTAATTGTTCCAACAACACGTGTGCACATCATAGGGTCTTTCCTGGGAGGCTTTGTCTCAGGGCCATAAATCACTGGACAACTGTCCCCACGGTTGGCTGGGACTTCCTTCCCCCGACTGGGCTGGCTGATGGAGGGAGGGGCTGGGCAGGGCACAGGGCTGCTTTTCACCCTTGGTGTTTTAAATTTCTAATTGGGAGTCTTCCTTACTCAGCGATTCAAGGCTCCCTTTGTAGTGGCCTCCTCTCTGCCCCAGGGCGGGCTCCCTCCCTTCCTCACCACCCTGTTCCCAGATTAACATTCTTTAAGTAAGCAGAGCATTTTCACTAGGCCACTGGTATACCAGCTTTCCTGGCATTTATCTTGATAGCTTGCATGAGCATTGGTCAGCTGACCCAAGGTCTATGTCTCTACGTGGTGAGTTCTTTTTATGGGGGAGAAGTTTCTCTTGGTTCAAGACAGATGAGCTGTTGATGTCCCTAGACCTTCCCCAGCCTAGCAATTCTTATCTCATACCCATCTCCTTGCTCCCTCTCTCTGCTCCTGCCAACCCTCCTAGAGTTAACATTCCTGAAAACCCCTCCTGCCCCAGGACATTTGCTCTTGCTGTCCTCTTGGCCCGAATGTCCCTTCCTGGGTGCTTCACATGGTCATCTCATTGTTCAAGTCTCAGCTCAATTGTGCTTTCCTGACCATTCTTCACCCCAGACCAAACCATGTCCCCATGTTAAACTCCCTGCTAGCATGCAAAGCACTCCTTTCAGACTTGTTAGGGTCTATGAAGATCTGTGTGTGTGATAGCATTTTAACAAGGTGACTGTCAGTGCCTCCAAGACAAAGATGAACACCTTTGTTCGGGCATCTTTCTCAGTGTCTGGCACGTTGTAGGCTCTCAACAAATGGATGAGTGGATGGATAGGTGAGCGGATGAATTGGAGAGTAAACGAGGGAACAAATGAATGGATGAGTGAGCGAATGAATGAATGATTTCTAGGGTTGTGTGCGAAGACCTATTTTCCCTTCTTTGATGGCTAAGGGGCAAGGGAGGGTCCCCCGTCCTTCTCATCTCCGGGGGGACCAATCCTCACTCAAAACCAATGTTTCTAAAACCCATACTTGTGGGGCGCCTGGGTGGCTCAGTGGGCTAAAGCCTCTGCCTTCGGCTCAGGTCATGATCCCAGGGTCCTGGGATCAAGCCCCGCATCGGGCTCTCTATTCAGCGGGGAGCCTGCTTCCCTCAGGGCCCTGCTCCACCTTCTGTCCTTTCGCTCCTTTTTAACTGTTTGTTCCGAAAATGTCCAGACACACACAAAAGTAGAGAGAATCATAATAAAGCCTCATGCCCTCTTTATGTCACCTCCTCTCCCACTGGAGTGTTTAAAACAAATCCCAGACCTCACCTCACTTCAGATGTAAATACTTTAGGAGGGTATTACTAATAAATAATGACTTAAACATTTTTAAAAGCATGACTACAATACTGTTTTCACATCTCAAAAATAGTTTTTGAAACCCAGTTCCTTTTAGATCTACTCTTTGGTTGATGTTCAAATATTCCCGACTATCTCAAAAATGTGTGTTTAACACTTAGGTTATTCAAATTAGGCCGTCAGCATTGCATTTGGTTGATATATCTCTTTAATTTTTTTTTTTAAAACCTGTAACAGTCCCCCATCTTCTCCCCATGTTTGAAAAGTCACCTTTTCTTTCTTTCTTTTTCTTTCTTTCTTTCTTTCTTTCTTTCTTTCTTTCTTTCTTTCTTTCTTTCTTTCTTTCTTTCTTTCTTTCTTTTTATTCCAAAATACCATTTGCTTCATGATGTTTCTGGGCCATTCATTCTGCAGACCATTCCCCGCACCCCCCCGCCCCGTTCCGGCTGAGGGCCTCCTTATGGTGTCCTCGACCATGCTCCTCTGTCCCCTGTGTTTCCTGGAAGCCAGCAGTCACATTCAATTTCGGCTAGAAGCCATGGGGGTGGCACTCTGCACTCCCATTGCTTTGTGTCCTAACGATATGTTCTGTAAAGATGTTAGGATTGATCGGCAGCTCCCCCTGCCTTCCTAATGAACTCCTGCTCCCGTCTCTGTTTCCAATGCTATATGAGCTTGCTTGGCAGAACATGTCAGTTGAGAACATTGATGATACCAAGCAGATGTAGGAGCATCACGATCTGGTGGTGAACACCCTGATTTACATAAGAGGCTTAATTTCCCTGTGTCTCAGTTTCCATGACTGTGATGGGGCCAACAGGAGTGGCTTTGAGAGCTACTACGTGGTGGGGGGAACATTTGGTTGTCGACACACAGCACTGAGTACTTGCAGTATGCTAGTTCACTTAATGTTCCCGATAGTTCCATAGGTGTATGTGTCATTAGTGCCATTATACATATGGGGGAGGGGAGACACAGTGGTTGGGTAACTTGCTCAAGGACCAAGCAGCTCGTCAGTGGAAAAGCTGGGAGGCGAACCTGGGCAGCTGGGCTCCAGAGCCCACGCTCTTCAGTGTAGCGCTGGGTAACACCCAACAACTCAGCAGGAGGTCCCCTTCTAGATGTTTGCCCAGTCATTGCATGGGATGGGTGTCTGTTGGTTCCCCTGCTAAGGTGTGTCTGGGGGGAGAGGTGGACTAAGGTAGCCCCCAGTGGCCAAAAGGTATCCGCCCTTTGAACTTTACAAAGTCATAACTTCTGTCTTTTCTTTGCTTTGCTATGAGAACCAGCTGAACCCTGGCCTCAATCTCGAAGCAAAAGCAAATCTTGCTGAGCCGGGATTGGAACCCAGTTCTTCTGACTCCAAATTCAGGAGAGCCAGAAGTGATGCCAGCACGTTGGCCGTGACTACAGCCCTCCCTTCCAGGTAAGGGAAGCAAGGCCCAGAGAGAGGAGTGGTCACTCGGGGAACTCACAGAGCCTTGCTATAGCCTGGGCTGGCTGTTCTCCCCGCAGACCTGGAGCTCCCCAGAGTGGTCTCCTGTCAGGCTTGTATCCACATCCAGACCCTGGAGGGTGTCTGGTGAACTCTGGGCAGCAGGCCTGGTGGCTGGGGGGCCTTCTCGGCCTCTTGAGCTAGCTCGCAGTCTGGAGGTCCCGTTTGTCCAGTTGCAAAGCCCAAGACAATAATTAAAGATGGCTTTGGGTTCCCTGGGCAGGATCTGGCGCCAACGCCTTGTGGCTCCATTGGCGCCTTGAGCCCTGGGCACTCGCTAATGGACTGAGGCTGATCCCGGGACTGATTGGCAGCCAGACTCCAGGTCCTCAGGGGGAAACCTGGAAATTGTGGCCTCCAGCCTGGAGACACTTTCCCTTCTGGGAGCTGCGAGGGAGGCGGGGGGCTTCTGGTTGGCCCAAGGCAATGGGGTGAGGGAGAACAAACTGTGTGCCTCCCAGCTGAAATGAGCCTTCCAGACTGTAAAAAAAAAAAAAAAAAAAAAAAAATACTGTCAAAATACTGACTCCTTATTTCTTCTCTCTGCTGCCCCCCCCCTGCCGCAATCCAGGGCTGGCTAGCTCATTATTCTCCACCCCTGTCAGTGTGGGAGTGGGCCCAGGAACAATGCTCAAAGATGTCCTCAGATATCATATCAGGGAGCAGGGTGCTCCCAGAACAAGCCAGGCTTCCTTCACTCCTGAGATAGAGGAGAGAAATTAACCCTTTGGGCCACCTCTGAGACCAACTCTGTCTCCTGGGCCCAGAGCACAGCACAGGCAGAGACAAAACATGCAGGGAACAGCCCAGGGAAGGGAGAGCATTAGGGGGGTGAGGCTAGAGGAGAATGCCTTAACAGCAACGCAAGAATTTCAGACTTTACCTGGTTGGCAATAGGGATCCATAGAAGGTTTCAGAGGGAGGGCAGAAGAGAGGAAACTGGAGTCAGCCCAGAGTCAGGGCTCTTTCGTGAGCACATCAGGGAGGGTGAAAGGCAGACACAAAACGGAAGCATCTGACCTTTTTCTAGGACACCCAATACTTATGTGCTTTGCTCATCACCCAAATTTTATTCATTTACCCAAAGAGTGCGAAAAAGGCGCTTTAGGAAACTGCTATAAATCCAGTGCAAGTCACCATGGTAACCTGATTAGCAGCTAAATTAAGTTCATGATTAAGAAGAAATAAATAAAAATAACTCTCCTCCTTGGCTGGGGCTACCCACTGGGCCACTTGCGGCTGAGCAGATGCCCAGGCTTTGGACAGCCTGGTCCTGGGCCCCCTGCAGAGATGCTGGGGCAGGGGTGGGAGGTATGCATTTACAGCAGAGAAGCAAGGACCAGTGTTTATACGGCCTGGGGGTTGATGAGGCCCCTGGCGGCCAGGCTGGGGAATGCAGAATGCTCTTCTGAAGGCCCAACTATGCTTTTCACAAGGGGCCTGTGACATCCAGTGGTGTCTTCTGGATGGCCTGGACCAGTCTTCATTTGTAAAAGCATCCCTTCCCTGTCCTGCTACCCCTCCAGTTCCAGGGCCCTATATGCTGGGTGCTAGGACCCCAACACGGCTCAGACCTGATTTGGGTCCTGAAAAGGCCCAGTTTAGTAGAAGAAGCAGATTTAACAGATATTCTGGGCAGTCAGATCAATGCATTGGTGGAAGTCCACTTAGGTGCTGTGGAAACAGGAGCCAGTCAGGGAAGGCTTCCTGGAGGAGGTGATATGTGAGAAAAAGGCAGATATGTGGTTGCTGGAGGTGAGCCTTCATGGCCTTTTGTTCAGAGCTGGCTGGCAGACTGTTGGTGTCCTATGGCCCACTTGGAATGTGTTGGCATTGGCCCTGATGAAACCTGCGTGGTCTTTTGGGGGCCTGTTCTATTAACACATCACAGGAATCAATAGCAGGAGAGATGGATACAAAGAGAGGAAGGAGCCTCCCACTTACCCTTTCTAAGCCTCCTCCTGGCCAAAGAAGTCTAGAGCCAAACAGGCTTTGAATCTTCCTTCTGCCATTTGCTAGGCGTGGCCTCTAGCAAGTGATTTAGTTTTGTTGAGGCTTAGCCTCCCCCTCAGTACAATGGGGGGTGAAAATGACAGTGGTTCCTACCTTAAAAGCATAGGCCCTCACATGTAGAAAACACTACGATAGTTGCTGCTCTAACTTCACTCCCTGGGGAAGTCTGCCATGACTGGGTGGAAGAGGGAGCACCTGGGGGGTCATGGAAATGGCCTGCTTAGGTCTCTTTCAAGGGAAACAGCTGTTGGGCACCCTCCTTGTGTGCTTGGGCTGAGCCTACATTTCCTTCCAGGGGCTCTCATCCAGTGATGGAGCCCGGGAATGCTAATGCTGGTCCATTCCTATAAGATGTGGGGCTCCCAAAGGGGGACTTTGGCCTGGGACTGCCCCACGAGCCTGGCCTCACAGTCTGAGATGCTCCCTTCCCCAGCTCCCTTCTTCTCTTTCTTCTACCTCCCACAGATGTCAGGCCTGGTCTTAGTCTGAAGGCTCTCCTGCCTCCTCCTTCTCCCACCACCTTTACCCTTCACAGGGGTCTCCCCCAGTTGTCTGCCAAATGTCATTTTGACATTGGCTTCTCAATAGACCCAAAATTACCCAGAGGGTCAGAGGGAGAGTGCCAGAGTTGGGTGGCAGTGGGAGTAGAAAGGACACACGGCAGCAGATCACACAGGTGCCTATGGGTGGGGGATCAGGGCCTTCGAAGACTCCAGTCTCTGCTCATGTCTTATCCTCAAATGTTCTTGTGTGTGCACACACGTGTGTGTGTGTGTGTGTGTGTGTGTGGACAACTCCCTGCCCCATGCCTTCTTTCAACACTGTGTTGATTATAGTGTAGTGAAAAAGTCGGTTTCCACCAGAAGAAGATGAGCTCCTCAGTCTGTACGCGGATCTTAGTCTCGCAGAAGGCCTCAGGCACAGCAGCTGCTCGGCCAAAATACCCGAGGGCCTGGAACTGGTATCTGATCTTCAGTTTTTCTTTGAACAAATTTTTGTTTTCATTTTCTGGTGTTCTGAATTGCTTCATTAGCTTATTTAAGATTTTTAGTTCTTTGTGTGACAGAGACATAGACACATAAACACATGCATAAATCTTCACACCACCCCACACCCCGTCAGAAAAGAAACAACAGCCTTGCTTCATAGGGACCGCACCTGCCCGCAGACTTTTAGCCTGCCCCCTTCTCTCTGCTGAGCCCTGCTCCTTCCCCTTTCTAGAAAGGAGCTTGGAGTCTCTCAGCTCTGCTCTAGTGGATGAAGATTTTCTGGGCCCTCCCCCCTCCCCTCTCTCCTCCAGTTCCCAGCTTCTCCCCCATCTCTCCCTCCCTGCTCGGCAAGATCAGGGAAGCTGCAAACCCAACCCTTACATCAAAAAGGAACTTGAAAAATACTTGGAGCAAAAATTGCTAACTGTGCATCCTTGCTCTGTGCTGGCTCTGATATTAAATCAGGAAATGGCACTGAACAGCCGCTCCAAACACAGAAACAGGGGTTGTCAACACAGAAACCAAAAGCAATCTCTAACAGGCAGAGGTGAAAGGGACCTGGCATCAGGTTGGGACGGGGGGCCGAGGCCCGGGAAGGGATTCCTGAGCCCGGCTTGTCTCTGCCCATTTCTCTAGCACCCATCATGCAGCCAGCCTCACCGTCTCTGGCACTGAGTGCACCTTGTCTCCACAGGGAATGAAAGAGAGTTACGATGTTACCTAAATGCCTTTGGGATGCCCCTTTTCAATTCTGCAGATACTTACTGAGCACCTACTATGTGACCGACAGTGAACCAAAAAGATGCTTGTGCTTGTGGAAATGATCTTCTTGCCCTTAAGATAAAGGTTGGACTCTTTGGCGTAGCATTCAAGACCCTTTAAGCCTTGGCTCCAGCAGAGGCTTGAAGCTCTATCTCTAGCGCCCTGGAAACAGCTCCCCAAGTGCCCAAGACAGTGTCCCTGCTCTATACTTATGACCAGTTTTCCTACATTTCTCTGACACATTTCTGCTCAGCCTTTAAAGCCTTAGTTAACTGTTACCTCTGCTTTGCAACTCTGATCAGCCAACTCCTCTCCCCACATTTTCCATAGAACCAAGGGCTGGGGATCCCCCAGCCTTTTGGAGACCTCTCCATCATACCACCTCTCCAGGTGGGAATGGGAAGGTGCAATGGGAAGGTCTGCAGTTCCCTGGAAGGGAAGAAAGAAGCCATGGCCTTCCCTGGGGCCTCATCTCCCAGGACTGGTCATAGAATGGGCATAAATAGAACTGACGCAACAATGAAACATCTTGATAAAATTCATGGTTGGTGTGGCTGGGGGGAAACAGCTTATATTCACGTATTTCTGATGAGAAATTAAATAGATACCGCCTTTGTAGAGGCTAATTTGCCAGCATGAACAATGCAAATCGTATTCCTCTTTCAATCCAGCAATTTTACTTCTTGCTATCTCTTCTAGAGAAATACTTGCATACATGCAAAAAGGAATCGTTTGTTGCAGGATTGTTTGCAATTGTGAAATATCAGAAATAGCTCAAATATCCCTAAATACAAGACTGGGTTAAAAAAAAAAAACACTATAGAGCATTCACTGGACGAATTGCCACGCATTAGTTAAAAGAAAGAAGATCTCTGTGTATTGACGCTGAAGTTGCTGAGTAAAAATAAAAAGCAAGCTGTAGCTCTAGACAGAGATGTTAAAACTACATTGTTGCATTTTTTACTATGAGAAAGTAGGTTTGTATGTCTTGAAGAATTCATTTTGAAAAGACGAAAGGTAAGAAAGGGACTGAGTGACCACAGCCGCTCCTAGATGAAATGAGCTTGGGCTCAGGCACAGCTAAACAGCCTTTTCTCTCCATCAGCCCCAGGCGGTGGGTCCCAGCAGTGGGACGGTGCTACCTCTGGTACCCAGAAGCTTGTTCTCCAAGCTGTGATGAACATGTGGCGGGAAGCTAGACCCCTGAGGCTCTGAAGAACTTCCAGATAGAGGAAGAGAGAAGAGGGGAGGCCAGGAGGATGGAGTCACTCAGGTCATCCAGATGTCCTCTGAGTTGGTCCTTGGTCTGAGGAGGAAGGAGTAAGGACTGGTAGGAATGATGGTTAATCAGGGGAGAGGAGAGGGCCAGAGGGGGATGCAGGAAAGGCCTGAGGGTTCTGAGATGTCATACCGCAAGGGAGCCCTCCCATATGACTTCAATGTGTGGGATTTCCCTAGAGTGACTGGGACCTTGCCTTGGCTCTTGGACTCTTCTTCCCACTCTATTCCCAGGTAGGTCTCTCTAAGGCCAGGGAAGAGCCACAGATGACTTGTTCTAGGCAGTGAGATGGCTTGTGCAAAGGCCCTGTGGAAGAACATTGCTTGAGCCGTGGAAGAACTTACAGAAGGCAGTGTGCTTGATGCGCTGTGAGGGGAATGCAATGAGAGATGAGGTGGGAGACGTTGGCAGGAGCAGGTCATTCGGGGAATGAAGGCCATGCTAAGAATTTTGGTTCTTTGAAAGAATTTGTAGTAAGCTGGTGGGCAGGGGATGAAGGTAGAATGATCAGATTCATACAACCTGAAAACTGACTTCATGACCCTGTGAACAAGAAGAAAGTCTGAGGCAAGGCCTCTGTAGTCATCAAAGTTGAAAACTAAAGGTAAAGACAATGGATGGAGAACCTGAGATCTTGAGGTGGAGGAATGGATGGATAGGTGATGGTTGGGCTGTGGGAGGTGAAGGCCTCAGCCTTGAGGGGCAATGATGAGGTTTCAGAGTCTTTAATGCTGGCCCTGGGGTCCTGGGCAGGTAGTGGTGGGAAGGGAGCTCTGAGTGGTAGTGAACTTCTCACCAGCATCGAGTCATATTTCTCTCTCTCTCTCTCTCTCGATACTTAAGGGATGGATGAATAGGGCCTGAAGTTCAAACAGCCTGAAGGTCAAACTCAGACCAGAGAGAGGCAGAAGAAAGGGTCAAGGACAAGGTTAGAGGTCAGGCTGAGGCCAAGGGTAAAGGACCAGGTAAGAGGGCTCTGCAAAATGTCTCTCCTTTGGCTTGCATCCTGCCTTGATTTGTCTCCCACCCTGAACCTCCAACCCCACAAAGTCAGGGAAGAGGACCTAGAAGGACAAGAAGCCCAAGGATGCTTGACTGCCTTTGACAAGAAGGCATGTTCATCCCTGTGCTTCTCTCTGAGCCCTCAGCAGAGGCCTGGTACTGACCAGAGGCTCTCTGCTGGGACCGGAATAGAACCACTGAGTCTGTGGAGAGTTGGAAATCCTGACCCAGAGAGCAGATGGGACACTGTGCTGATGCCTGGGTCCCCAGGATGCACCTAGTCCCGATAGATACCACAGGCTTCACAGGATTCAGAGTCCTGGACTCAGGGCCAGAAGCTCCAGCTCATTGCTGTTGGGTATCCCAACAAATCACTTTACCTCTCAGAGCTTCCTTTGTGTAGGTGAGGTGAATCCTGTCCCCCTGCAAGTGCAGAAGTGAGGACAGAACAGGTTGATCAAACTTAGGACACTGCTATATATCTGTACTCACCTACCTACCTGCCTGTCTACACATCTCTGCAAAGTAAGGATAACAATAGTTGCCACCTCGTAGAGTTGTGAGAATTGAAGAGAAAATGGAAGGAAAAGGCTTTGCAAGTCCCCATACAAATGGGAATGAATATTATGATCAAATCCCCCATCTCTGTTGGGGGCAGTACTGCCCAGTGGGTATCTAACACAGAGCTGTTCACTAGGAATAAAATGTAAGCCAAATCCGTAATTTAAAAACTTCTAGTATCTCTGTTAAAACAAAATAAAAAAGAAGCAGGTGAACAAGTTTTAATATTAAATTCTCTTTCCCAAGTGTGTGTGTGTGGTGGGGGATGGGGGTTAAGGGTGTCTCTGGTTTCCAGGAGAGGGAGTGGGTAAAGGGCTTGGCAGAGTGGGGTAACTCTGACTCCCTCCTGAGAACCACTGAGTCCTTTGGGTGTTCAAGTCCACCAGGAACCAGAAGCCCAAGAAGACCTTTCTGGAAGGACTGGGTTGGAATCTGATGGGCATTGTGTGGAGACAGCGACAGTGGCAATGACAGCTGCCTTTGGGAAAAAGGAGGAGGAAGGAGAAAAGTCTTCTGCCTCTTCTTGGAAGCCCTGGGCTTTGGGAAGCTCAGGGGGAATGAGAGCAAAAGAATGTCCTTCCACTGGGCCTAGGAGGAGACAGAGAACTTAGGGCTCCTTGGAGGAGACAGGTGATCCAACTTCTGGGTGTTGCGGAGCAGAAGGCTAGCTCCTCCCTGGCAGAGCTCATCCTGAGAGGGTTGGGAATACTGGCCTCCTTGGAAACCTGGGATAGTACATCCCACCCAGTGCTTGCTTAGGCCAGGAGCTTCTGGCTCTTCGATTCCAAGCATTGCATTTGCCCTGCATCCGCACTCAAAACACACACACACACACACACACACACACACACACACACACACACACACACACAGAGCCACCTCCAGCACGCCTCCTGCTGCACTTATGCACGCACAGAGAAGCAGACTCGCTCTCCAAATACCTGCAGTCCTCAGGAAACCACGGGTGTACGGTGCATCTTGGGGTTGTGCGGGGCTGCGGGTGGCCGGGAGCGCTGCACTGGTCTGGGGGCTCACGGGAGAGCGCGCCGCGGGGCTGCTCTGGGGTTAGCGGGTGGCTTGAACGACAGCCGGCGGGATCCCGGGATCCGCGCAGCGAACCTCGAACCTGGCGGCTGGCGGTGGGTAGTGCTCCCTTGAGGATTAACTTCTTCGTGCGCCCGCACCCCGAACGCCCCAAGGTTCCGTGGTGCACAGCCTCATCGCTCATCAAAAGGAGCTGAGGAAATCCAAGGTGGTGCGCCCAGGACGCATCGCCTCTGGCCCAACTTGGTGTGGGTTAGGGAGAGGAGGTCGCGTATGCGTGAAAACTTCAGAGTAGAGTTTTGGGAGCAAGAGACGACAAACCTCTGTAGAGGGGTCTGACCATCAACCGCAATCCTAGGCTCCAATTCGAAAGGGGCTTGGGGCTCCGCGCACTACCCTTGTGTCTTCGGCCTCTTTCCCTTTGCTTCTCCTCGACTGTCCACTTCCACCATCACCCCTCTTTCCCCTACCCGCCAGCTAGGTTTTTAGGCAAGGAGTGCAGCCTCCAGGAACTGCCGGAGACCCATTGACCGGAAGCCCCGCACGCTGATCCCCAGAGCCCCAGGAGCAGAGAGGCGGTAGCGGCGGCGGCTGCTGCTGCAGGGAGCAGGAGACTTTAGGGTTTGGGGCGAGGAGACACCGCAGCAGAGCGCAGCAGGAGCCGGCGCGGGGGAGGCTAGGCGGAGAAGTGAGGTCCGCTGCTTTGCCGTGGCCTTCGCTTGGGAGCAACCCGCGTGCCTCATTGAGTCACCCAGTTCCAACATTTTTTGGAGGTGGTTGGGGGTGGGTTGGGAGGGGAGGGACTGGCTAGGCTGGGAGAGTAGCAAAAAACCGGGTTTGGGGGGAAGGTGGACCTAGGGATGGACGGAGATAACACAATCTGAGCCCAGGGAACAGGACTGACCACAACCAAGACGGAGGCACAGGGACAAAGAGGAGCGCGCCTGCCCAGACAAAGCCCGAGTTCTAGAGACCCTGAGACGGCGGCGGGACGCCCCAGGAGAGGCGGACGTTTGTAATCTCAGAGCCAGGCGGAAGGAACCCCTAGGGCCTCCATAGGCCACACTGCGGGTGATTCGGGTTTCTGTTTCCGACAGCGAAGATCAAGCGGACCGGTGGGGCACACTGGCCCGGCGGCCTCTCCGTGTACGCAGAAGTCCACAGCTTTAGGTGTGCCCTCTGAGCTATCGGGTGTCTTTACCGCCCCGAAGGAGGGTGCCGCCGGCTGGGGGTCAGTGCTTTTGTACAGCCCTGGCCGCTTCAGCCCGGGGCACGGACCCCGGACGCCCTCGAAACGTCCCCGCGCTGAGACCGCGGTGCGAGTGCGCTCTCGCCGCGGTCTGCGAACACGACCCGGGCAGGGCGGGTGCTTGTCCGCACTTCCAGGCTTGGGGCAGAGGTGGGGCAGCGGCCGGGCCCAGACCCTGCCGGGAGACCGCCGAATGGTTTCTGCGGAGAGCACGCTCCTCGCAAGGGGTTGAAGACCGGTTCTTCCAACATTACAGCTACTGATCCAGACCTCTCAATCCAAGTTTTAGTTAAAATATATTCATTTTATTAAAGATGGGCGGCTCAAGACCACACCCCACTCCTGCTCCACCGAGGGCGCAAAAGAATAGTTTTCCGATTAGCCAGAGGCAAATTATTTTACCTTCTAATACTAAAATACTATTTTACCTTCTAATACATACATATATATATATTTTTATATATGTATATCTAGCTGTCTCCGCACTGCTGTAGCCCACTTGACCCTTGCGCGCGGCGTCAATCGTGCTGGTTCTGCACAGGCAGCGGCCGGGACACACTCACCCACTGCACGCTTCTCCTGCCTTTCTCCGCGCGCCCAAAGCCGAAGAGCAGAAGGGGACGTGGGAGGCGGGTCGGGTCTCCGGGTACAGCGAATTTGCGATTTTTCCAGTTTCTGCCCCCCGGCCGGGGTCTCAGGAAGAGACTCTTATTTCGGGCCATCCTGAACCCGAGTCAGGAGGGTGTGCAGCGCCACAGCCCTGCCTGGATGCCTAGTGGGTGCTATGGGTTCCCCGTCTGCGCTCGGGGGAGGTTTCTCATCGGACAGCCCTGGGCCCCCTCGCTGTGGCGATTCCGCGTTCAGCCACGGGCCTAACTCGGTTCAGGACCGTCCCGCGCAGGGAGCTGCCTAGGGGCATCCCAGTCTCCTTCCCAGCGCTTCCCCCAATCCGCGCCGAGCCCGGGCGCGGAGTTTCACGCGCCGCGATCAGCGCCGAACTCACAGCTGAGTCCCAGGACGGGACCCGAGGACCTGTGCGTGGCTCACGGGGAACCTGTCCTGGGCCGCGGGGTAAACACAGCCTGGGTTCTGGACAGGCCTGGATTGGACCAGATAGGAAGATCGAGCTGGAAGATCGAACCCAGGCGTCGCTCAAGCCTTCCGGCCGAGGGCCGGGCTGTGCGGCGCGCCTTTGCGCACAGTGGCCACTTGGGGTCGCACTTTATGCCTGTTTGAGACGCTCGGCCCGGGGACGCCGAGATCTGCTAAATCGTTACAAAACGTTCAAACAAAAACAGGGTCGGTTCCCCAGCAGCCGAGAGCCACCAGGAGCACCGTCCTGAGCTGGCCTCAGCCCCAAGCCTCGCGAGCTCAGGGTTCCGTGCGTCTGGCTGGGGAATGGAATCCAGAGCCTTTCGGCCCATTCTCCACCCGCTCCCTTTTCCTGTGCTTTTTGGGTGGGGTGCGCGCGGGGAGCGGCTGGGCAAGGGGAGTCGTCACCAAATTCTGCCACCGCACCCGCCAGGAGGGGACCGGCCCCTGCGTGGCCCGAGGAGGGTCCCCTGAGGCTAAGAGTTGGATTTGAACACAACTCTTGGAGCCGCAAACCCACCCCCAACACACAAACACGCGCAGACCTGCAGAAACACAGGCAGGCAGGGCACACACTCCTCCGGCCCGCAGCCGCGCGGCCCACGGAGCGTCTCCCACTGCGCGGGGGACGCTGGGGAACAAAGGGCCCGAGAGGTGTCGTCCCGGCGCTCCTTCTGAGCCTCCTTGGGGGTGACACAGGCTGGGGGTGGGGGACCGAAGGGTAAAGAGCTAGGAGAGCTCGCTGAGGGGTGGAAGGGGCGGCCCGGCCTAAAGCGGGGGGCGCGCGCCCCGAAGGCGAGCGGGCGGGGCCCGGGGCTCGGCGGGAAGGGTGTGGGGGGCTGGGCCCGGCCCGCCGTCCCACTGGGCTCCAGCCCTCCGCCAGGCCTCCGCGGCTCTCCGCGGGCTCGGGCCGCCAGTCAGCTGACGCGGGGGGCGGAGGAGCTGTCAGGCGCGCCCCGCCCTGCGCCGCCGGGCCGCGGGGGCTGAGCAGCCATTGGCCAGCGCGCTGGGCCGCCCGGGCCCCCGCGCCCCGGTGACATCAGGAAGGCGATAAAAGGCAGCGGCGGCGCCGGATCCAGCACAGCTGCACCGCCGGGCTGCGAGCGGCTGCGATCGAGAGAGCCCAAGAGCAGGAGAGCTAGAGAGCGAGCGGCGGGCGCTTGCCCGGCGCCTCCCCTCCGCCCGGCCGCGCGCCCCGCTCGCCTCTCCACCCCTCCCGACTCGGCCCGGCCCCGGAGCGGCCACAGCCCCGAGCTCTGGGGCGGCGCGGGCAGCCTCGGGACTCTCCGGCGCGCCGCCGCGTCCCCAGACAAAGGCTTGGCCGGCGGCCCCGGCCCGCTGCGCCCTCGGCTCCCCGCCTCCCGGGCTCGCCGCTCTTCGCCCCCGCTCTCGGCTCGGCGCGCCCCGGCCGGCCGCAAAGTTTCCCGGGCGGCAGCGGCGGCGGCGCCTCGCGTTAGCGATGGCCGCGGAGCTGAGCATGGGGCCCGAGCTGCCCACCAGCCCGCTGGCCATGGAGTACGTCAACGACTTCGACCTGCTCAAGTTCGACGTGAAGAAGGAGCCGCTGGGGCGCGCGGAGCGCCCGGGCCGGCCCTGCACGCGCCTGCAGCCAGCCGGCTCGGTGTCATCCACACCGCTCAGCACGCCGTGCAGCTCGGTGCCCTCGTCGCCCAGCTTCAGCCCCACCGAGCAGAAGACTCACCTCGAGGACCTGTACTGGATGGCGAGCAACTACCAGCAGATGAACCCGGAGGCACTCAACCTGACACCCGAGGACGCGGTGGAGGCGCTCATCGGCTCGCACCCAGTGCCCCAGCCGTTGCAGAGCTTCGACGGCTTCCGCGGCGCGCACCACCACCACCACCACCACCACCCACACCCGCACCACGCATACCCGGGAGCCGGCGTGCCCCACGACGAGCTGGGCCCGCACGCGCACCCGCACCATCACCACCATCATCAAGCGTCGCCGCCGCCGTCTAGCGCAGCCAGCCCAGCGCAGCAGCTGCCCACCAGCCACCCTGGGCCCGGGCCGCACGCGGCCGCCGCGGCGACGGCGGCTGGCGGTAGCGGCAGCGTGGAGGACCGCTTCTCCGACGACCAGCTCGTGTCCATGTCGGTGCGCGAGCTGAACCGCCACCTGCGGGGCTTCACCAAGGACGAGGTGATCCGCCTGAAGCAGAAGCGGCGGACCCTGAAGAACCGGGGCTACGCCCAGTCGTGCAGGTATAAACGCGTCCAGCAGAAACATCACCTGGAGAACGAGAAGACGCAGCTCATTCAGCAGGTGGAGCAGCTTAAGCAGGAGGTGTCCCGGCTGGCCCGCGAAAGAGACGCCTACAAGGTCAAGTGCGAGAAACTCGCCAACTCCGGCTTCAGGGAGGCGGGCTCCACCAGCGACAGCCCCTCCTCTCCCGAGTTCTTTCTGTGAGTCGTGGCCGGTCCCGGCCCCCGCCCTTGCCCCGGCCCGGACTCCCCGCCCCGTGTCCCCAGACCCGGACTCCCCCGGATCCTGTCCCTGCCACGGCCCCAGCCTTGACCTGTTTGACTTGAGGGAGAGGGAGGAAGGGCGCGCGGGACGCGGGCGACAGGAGGGCGCGCGGGCAGGCAGGGGACCTTGGCCAAGGCGAGAGCGGCGCGCGCGAGCGCCGCCTCTTAGACTCGAGCAGAGCCAGAGCCAGACGAGGGGGTGGGAAGTCCCGGAGCAACTTTTCTCCAGGCTGGAGGGCGGCAAGGCATAGTCCCGAGGAGTTGCCAAGGCCGTCTGGAGACTCCTGGCTTTCTGAACTTTGCGCGTTAAGCCGGGGCCGCTGCCTCGCGGCCCGGAGCGCAGTCCAACCCAGGAAGAGAGCAGCGAGGAGAGGAGAGGAGAGGGACCCTGGCGTCCCGGCAGGCGCGAGGCAAGGCTGAGCGAAGGAAGGAAGGAAGGACAGAAGGACCTGTCCGTCCAAGGTCCGGAGAACACTGGCTCTCAGCCCAGAGACGCGGGCCTCAGTTAGGACGTTCTGCGCGCAATTCTCATCAATTTTATTGCCTGCTCGATTATATAGAAAAAATACGAAAATCTGCATTAAAAATATTAATCCTGCATGCTGGACATGTATGGTAATAATTTCTATTTTGTACCATTTTCTTGTTTAACTTTAGCATGTTGTTGATCATGGATCATAACCCCCTTTGTTTCTTTGAGTGAGAAGGGATGGCAGTGCAGAAACTCCAGCGGCTGCTTGCCGGGGTTCAGTCCCGGCTGTCGGCTTGTAAATACCCGCCCCGCCAAACCGCTTAGAGAACGTGGCAGCAAGCTGAGTGTCTTCGTTTGGGTTTATTATTATGGCATTATTTTTTTGTAAGTAAATAAAAAAAAGTTCTGGGCATTTTGCATCAGAAAACAACTTTGTCTTGGGGCACCCTTGGAAGTTGCATGTTTTCTCCCCTTTCCTGTCTCCATTTGGTCCTCTTGTCCCTTCCGCTTCAGTTTTCAATTTTGTTAGTGTTGAGAGAAAGAGGACTGGGGTCCCAGCTCCTGAGTACCAGGGCAGGGCAGCTGTCCAGTTCTGCACCCCACAGCAGCAGGACTGTCTTCGCTCCCACCTGGTCTTTTGGCTAAATTGACACCCTTCACTAGAAAGGAAAGGAAAATAGATATTATTTGCTTTTTAATGCCATCGGAATCACCCCAGGGTCCCTTCAAAAGCCTCCAGGCCCCTGCTAATTGCTGTGGCTGCCGAGCTTTTAGGGCGAGTGGACTTGGCCAGCCCGGACACTGCCCAGGGGTGACCTAAACTTGTGTTGAACCAACTGCCACACTCAGAAAGTACCGGAAACCCAGACATTGGCAAGTAATTTTGCAACTTTCAAGCGCGTCCTTTAGACCAACACATTATGTGTGTTTTTTTTTCCCCTGCTTTTGAGACAGCAGGTGAATTATTGGTGGTGTCCTCCCCAACCCCCTTCAGTTGTATAGTAGCTATAGGGAAAATCTGGGTGTTTTTCTTTATTACTTTTTTTTCCTGCAGGTCAGTAAAAGGATTTAAGTTGCACTGACAAAAATACCAAAATGAAAGCGTATTTTTTAGTTCCTATTTGAAATTGCTGGCGCTGCTGGCCGGATGCATTTTTGAGTTTGTATTAGTTGATAAATTAACAGTAATAACAAGATTGTATGAACCGCATGGTGCTTGCAGTTTTAAATATTGTGGATATTTGTCCTGCATCAGAAACGAGCTTCGGTTTTTACGGATTCAACTGTGTTGAAATCAAATTTGCTGCAACAGAAATTTGTTTTTATTTCATGTAAAATAAGGGATCAATTTCAAACCCTGCTTATGATATGAAAATATTAAAACCTAGTCTATTGTAGTTTTATTCAGACTGGTTTCTGTTTTTTGGTTATTAAAATGGTTTCCTATTTTGCTTATTAAAACCATGGAAATGGTGTTTATTTGGATGAGTCCGTGTTTGCCTGAATTTGACTTTCTTCTCTTGCCTTTTTAAGAGTCGCATCAATCTGGGGACACTCTTACCCTCCCCCCCAACCCATGGAGAAACAGACCATGTCTGGGCAAATCTCTCCCTTGCTTGTGTGTATGGACGTGAGGCTCAAATATGTTTCTGCTTCTCACTCTAGGTAGACATCTCATTTGGATCTGGTTTGTGAGCTGAGAGGGCATACACTTTTGGGGGGCATTCAGGCTTGGGGATCAGGACCAGCCTGCTAGCCTGATGGCTCTGTGGTAGAGATTGGCCAATCCCTAGAAGCTGGAGCTTCCTGATGGGGAAGTGAGGTCTTTTCGGCAATCAGACTCAGTTGGTCCCGTCACTCTGGCCCTTCTGTAGGGGCTGCGAGGCTCTCAACTTTCTCCTGCCCGGTGCATCTTCCTGCCCAGAGTGAGAGTGCCTGCCTGCACTGAGTGGAGGCCTATGCCCTCTTTCCCAGGGCTTGCAGAAGCAAATGGAATCCAGCACCAGATCTTGGGGCAGAAGGTCCTTCAGACTGGAAGCGCTTCCTTGTGGACCTGTGTGTTGCGGGTGGTGTGCTCTGGGCACACATGGAGCCCTCAGACCCACAGAAGGGCACTGAGTGGCTGGACCAGGATTTCAGTGACTCTCCAGATTGGGGGCCAGACAGGGTTTGGGGCATTATTCTGGTACAGTGACTCTGCCTGTAGACTGGGAGCTGGGCCCAGTTTCTTTCCTTTTCCAGACTCTTAGAAGAGTCAAGATCTCCCACCTAGGTCCCCCCAACTCCCCCCTCAGCCTTCTTGGAATCCTGTCTATAATTCCGAGTTGGCCTCAAATATTTCTGAGGGTCAGGGTGGGATCCCCCCCGCCAATCTCTCCCAAATCCAGAAGGGTCCTCAGTTCCTTTGGCCATGGCTGGGTCCAAGGGGCTTCTGTTCTCCTCAGGCCCAATATCTGCAGTCCCAGAGACTCAGCCTTCCAGCCCTGGGGTTCTCTGGCCCAGAGTTCCTAACATGGAACTTTGGGACCTGAATGGGACGGTGTAAGGAACTCAGGCTGCAGAGCCCCAGTTCAGAGCTAGAGCCAGGAAGGGCCGGGGAGAAGGAAGCAAAGGCTAAAACTAGCAGGGAGTAGCTTTTGGCCCAGGATCGCTGGGGGTGATGGTCAGGGTCTGGTAAAGACAGACCAGGGAAAAATCCCAAATGTAAGGATGCAAATACTACCCACAGTGATTTATATTTAATGGTGCTTAGGTGTTATTTAGTAGAAATCAGAGGTTCTAGCTTGAATTAAATTCCAAGGCCCAGTTCATTTCCCTCACCCAGAGATGTACCTGGCACGGAAGGCTCTGGCTGTGATCAGGGCGGAGGATGGTGGCTGAGTCCGGCTCTACCCGAGTGTGCACGGATGACGGGGCAAGAGGCTGTCATTAGGTGGGTAGTTGTGTGTACAGGTGCACACACACAAACTTGATAAGAGAACATCCACAAGTACAAGGGTATCCCCTGTGGAGCGAAAGAGATCTCTCTAGGCCAGGCTGAGCGCTGGAAGAGCCCCCTGATGCATGGATCCGGAGACCAAGAGGGATCACCTTGATTCCTTGTCGTGGAGGTTTGACGCCCCTTAGAATAACACCAAGCGGCATCTCCCACCTCTGGAGTCACCTGGACTCTGCTTGAACAGCTTCTAGGCTGGGGAGGGTCGAAAACTTCAAGGCACTGGTTTTCCTTCTCCAGATGCTAGAAACACAGACACCAGCCCAGCGTCTAGGATGACGCGGTGGGTCGGCCGTTTCAGAGTGACCCATTACATCTCTGAGAAGGTGACCACCCCGCCACAAAGTCCTACTGACACACTGACACCAGATACACAGACACCCACCACACCCGGCACCCACACCGGTGTCCTGGCAGGTGCCCCGTGTCCCAGCACCAACCCACTATCTGAGCGCCGGTGGGCCCAGGACACTCGCGGGCTTGAGCCGGGCAGAGCCGGCAGCGCAGCGCAGCGGAGGCCGAGACCTTGAGAGACTCCGGGGCAGAGGAGCCCCGGCCACATCTCAGCCCGCAGCCCACTGTCTCCAGCCGCCGCCACCGCGCAGAGCGGGCGCCCGCGCGCTCAGGAAGAATAGCTAACTGGGTCCCGAGGCCGTGGGGGCCGTTGGCAGCCCCGCGGCTCCCTGCAGTCCCCCGGCTCCTGTTCGATTCCCCCCGCTCCCCGCGGCTCGCGGGGCCCTTGCGATCCTCCGCGACCCCGGGGGAAAATCTTCCCAGCGCCGGGAGTCTTCCACGCCCGCACCGGGGCCACGCAACCAGCCTGGCGCCTGCACTGGAGGACGCATACCGAGTCAGACACACAGACCCCGCGACGCACGTGGGGGGGTGGCACACAAGGGCCCCGGGAAGGTGGCTTGCTCCAGGCTGAGCCCCTGCCTGGGGCGGCCCGGGTCAGGTCCCGGCCGGAGCGAACTGCCTAACACGCCCCGGGCCCTGGGACCCGGGTTGGCCCGGTGTGCGGAAGACTGTACCCACGGGATCGGTCGCCGCCACCGTCCGCGAGGGGTCGGGGATGGAGCTCAGCGCGGCATCCCGGGAGCCCGAGGTTCCGACCCGCGAGGCAAGGGTGGAGGCGTCGGTCCCGCTCAGCGGCCTCCCGCGTCCTTACTCTTTGCCATTTCCCTTTCCTTCAGCCCTTCCTAGGTAAACTCTTCACTTCGGAAAACTTTCTCCCTACGTTTTCCCTCCCAGTCCCTTCTGCTTTTCCTCCGGGCGCAGCCTGGCGAGGAAGGGCTCCGGCTGCTGACTCGGAGGTGTCCGGTAAGTGCGAGGAGGCGCCGGGCCGGAGATGGGGTCTGGCGGCCCCGAGACTCCGCGCAGCTCGCGGCCGAACCAGGGGCTCTGGGCTCTTGCCCTGACGGCTCCGACTCCCCAGCCTTCCCTTCCAGCCGACCCGCCGGCAGCAGGACTGGTGTGGACCGACCTCCAGCAGGGTCCCCGCTGGCGCTGACTAGAGAGCAGGCCAACCTGGCTGTCGGTGGCAGGAGCTGGGCAAGCTGGGGCCGGGCCTTAGATCCAGACCCCTCTTTTGGTCACAGCCAGGCTTCCTTCCGTCCAGGATCTCTGCACATTTTCGTGGCAGGATCAACCCAGGTCCCTGTCCGAGGGGCCCACCTCCATCCCACGCACAATCTAACTGTCCTCTCTGGCTCAGAGTGGGAGCTGCCAGAACCCAGCAGTATGGTCATTTGGCTTTTTCTGTGACTAGAACTACAGCTTCTGCCAGGCCAGGCAGCCCCCACCCCCACCCCTCAGCCACCCACCACTACCCCTCAAGTTCTTTCTCCATGGGCCCAGGGGAAACTGCTGGGTTTAGAGATTCCAGTGGGTCCCTTACTTGCTTACAGATGCAAACCCTGCTTCTGAGCCCCAGCTTTCAGCAGGGAAAGGCCAGAACCAGCCTCTTGCATAATGCTTCCCTATACAGCCAGCTATCCGAGGGCCTGGCCTTTCCTCCCAGAGATAGTGGTGTTTGGATTTGTTATGTAAGGAGAGGAGGATTAGAGGTTTACTCTGCCCCTCCTCCCCCCACCAAAATAAAAGTCCGCAAAGGGTGCCTTTTGCAGACCGCATCTTTTCCATCAGCAGCCCTCCTAAAAGGAGGCAGTCTGGTTAGAAGAGCTGCTCCCTAGCTTGGGCCCAGCAGAGGACCCTCCAGAGACAAGCCAGCTTGCAGTGCGGGGGGGAGAGTCCCCAGTCCAGGCTGGACCCGTGGGGTGGGAGAAGCCCTCATAAGGCTACCTGAGCTGGGCTTACCTGGCTTTGGGGACTAGCTTGCCACTGGGGAAGGCCGTTGCTGCTGCCTCTGCTGCTGTTGGAGTTTCGTCCTTTCTACAGTTTCTGTTCCTGAGAGCAGGCTTCCAGGCCGTGGAGAGCACCTCTTCCAGCACCACATTCCAGAATGTGTGTGGGGGGCACACATTCCTGGGTCTTGCACACCTACCTGCCTCATGTTCTACTGGTTGTTTCCATGCATCTTCCTCATATCTGAATGCCCTTCCCCATTGTGCTACACATATTATCTTAAAAGATGCGTTTAGATAAGAGAATCAGAGCTAACTGTTCTCACTTGCGAGAAATTAAATGTCGGAGATAGGTTGCGGCTCCAATTTGGAAAACCACCTAAATTATTAATAAGAGTTTGCTCCTAAGCAAAATTCCACGTTAGTTGCCCTTCTGCATTCTTTGCATGTGAGGTTGTTTTCCTGTAAGATAGCAGCTGCTTGTTAAACATTCCTTTTTATTTGTATGAAAAGGGGATGCTGTCCTCAGGCTGGTAGAGCAGCCACAGAGTCGATGGGAGAAGGCCCGATACTTCCTGGAAGAAGCCAGGTTCAGTGTGAGAAGGGGGCAGAAGTCCACAAATTCAGTGTCGCCGAGCCGTGCTTTCCTTTATAGAGCTCTGTGCATTTTACTAGGGTTTGTACTTCTTCCGTAGATAGATGGGAGTGGGAAGCCTAGAGGGTGCTCATTTCTGAGCTGGAGAGAGCAAGGCAGGCATGGAGCCTGGCCTGTGACGCCCCCATCAGGAATCAGGAGCTCACTTTCAAGTCCCCCTCTTTCTTCTGATTTCACCTTCACTACCTTGACCCTGCAAGGGTCACCTGCACCTGTTTCCCGGGTGAGGTCCTGGGCCAGGACTGGTCTGGGCATTCAGCTCTGCTTTTCCTGAGTGGGCAGCAAACTGCTGCACTTCCCAATGCATAGGCTTGGCCTCTGCCTTCCTTTGTGTCCTGGGAGCCGGAGCCTGGTACACCCGCCCCTTTCCTCCGGCAAGGGGCATCCAGGTCACGGGGCACAACAGGTGTGGCCAAATCATGAAGTTAGTCCTGTTAATGGCATTTCGCTTAGCTCTCTGAAGTGTGGGTGACTGTTGTCCATGCAGATTGGAGATGGCTAAGTAGGCCCAGTGTCACCCAGTAAAGGACCTGAAGCTCGAGTCCCCACCTATGTGATACCAAAATTTGTATTTTTGCCACCAGACCCCACAAGTTCACAATCTCTTCTCTGAAACAGCCTGGGAGCAAGGGGGTGGGGGTGTGGGGGTGGGGGAACGCTTAGGGGAAAATAGGGAGGGGTGGGAAATAGCCCTTTTGGGGGGGAGTTCCTTTTCTAATTCCCTTTGCATAGCGTTTTCACTTTCTTGGGTGTGTAATTACTGTTCTCCATCCAAAAGGCTCCCTGCCCAGACATGGAGATGGGCAATGGGCTCTCGGAGAACCAGAACAAATACGACAAGGGGGTTGGAGGGAAACTGTAGCTCTGTCTCCCATTTTAATCTCTCATAGAGAAGCCAGCAGTTTGTGGTGGTCCTGGTGTGTGTGTGTGGGGACATTGCTGGCTTGGGCATTGCTAGCTTGGGACACTGGTGCTTTTCAAAATTCATCAACAGACCCCTCACCTTTCCTTGTTCTCGGTTGAACTTTTCAGTAAATGGATCATAATTAGCAGAGCAAGTGTCTATAGGAGGAGCCTCTAGGTGAGGCAATTTGGATGGAATCATCCTTAGTTTAACCACAGCTGTTTCTGGTGTGGTATGGAAACATTAGACCTGCACAAGACGTGTTTATACTCTTAAGGCAGGCACAGGCATCAACATGTATGCATCTCATGCTTATATGCCCAGAGGCAGGCGTGTAGGTGCACATGCTTAAGTCCGTGTGCACTTCTCTGCTGTATATATGTAAACGCTCTCATGCCGTGGCCATAAAATGTGCACAATGTTGCATATACCCACATGGATTTATGCTGACATTGAACCACAGTGATCCTGCATGTATAACACTCACATGGGTCCATGCACATCTTCATATGCCCACATGCACCGACATACGTGCATTGCATATTGAACACTGGCCTTCGCACTCATTTGCACACAAGCACCATGTAACGAGTGAAATGTGGCACTGGTGGGGTTAATGGAGGCCCAGGCTCCCATAAATATTTATATGAAGCACTCAAGATCTCAAAGTGAGAGAGAAGAGCTCTCCCCACACGCCCCTGTAAATCACGCAGCTGCTTCGAGTTACCAGTCAGATCGAGACTGCGCGATCGGACTTGCTCTGGGGCCGATGCTCACATACACGCTGGTGCACACGGCCCTCTCTGGGCCTCCAGCAGACATCCCAGCAAACGTGCTCAGGTTGGTCTCCACTCCCAGAATCCTTTTGCGAGCTTGGAAAGGAAGCATTTCCAGGCTGCTGCCGCCGCAGATGCAGAATTCAAGGGGGAACAAACCGCTGATCTTATCTGAGACTTGGCATCTCCAGGGAAGACAGAAGTTATCCTGGAGAGACGGCACGTGGGGGCCTAGTGAGCAGGTGGGTGCAGGAGTGAGGTGGAGGGTCCCAGGCCAATCCAGGCTCCAGCTTCTGGAGCTGCTCTGGCCCACCAAAACTTTGGGTCCCAGGAGCCCACTGTCCCACTTCTCTACAGCAGCTGCAGTCCTGTGTTCGGTGAATCCTCTGCTTCCAGGCCTGCCACCCAAGACTATTCATTCAATCACTGAACAAATATTTGCTGTGTGTCTCCCATATGCCAGGCATTGTGTTGGCAATATAACAATGAGCAAAGCCAGAAATCCTCCCAGTAAAAGAATCCTCATGGAGTTTACCATCTAGTAAGACAGGACAAGTGAGCAGTTAGGTATTAAACTAATCAGTGCACAGTTTTGAAAGGAGAAAGCAGAACTGGACCTCTGAGAGCATCTATACTACAAAGAAGTTGACATAGACTGGGGAAAGAGTAATCAGGGAGGTTTCCTGGAGGAGGTGATATTTGAACAAAGCTATGAAGCCTGATAGACAACACCCAAGTCAAATGGGCTGGGAAAGAACCTTCTGGGTCTAAATTTCTTTCTGGAATAGGGTGATTATTCTCCTCAGGATACGTGCTTGAGTTATTCCCTCTACCTGAACCATCTTCCCCCAGATAAAGCTGTGGCAGCCTCTCTCACCCCCTTTACCTCCTTGCTCAGATCTATCTCTCCTTCTTGATGAAGCTTATCCTAACCCCTCTACCTGATCTGACAACCTGCTCCTTTCTTCTTTCCTGGGCCTTCCAGACCGGCCTTATTCTGTTCTGTTTTTCCTCTTCTTCTCTCCCCTCTTCCCGCACCTCCCCCATAATGCTAATCACCTTGGAACACTGGATTATTTATTCATCTATTGCTTACTTTCTGCCTTTTCCTGCCAGCACAGAAGCTCTGTGAGGTCCATGTCGGATGGCTGTTTGGTTCACTAATGTTCCCAAGCACCATGAGTGGTGCCTGGTATTGGTGAGGCAGTAATTGACTTAATAAATATACAATGAGTAAAATGTATTTAAAGAAGAAAGGAGTCGGGGCACCTGGGTGGCTCAGTGGGTTAAAGCCTCTGCCTTCCACTCAGGTCATGATCCCAGGGTCCTGGGATGGAGCCCCACATGGGGCTCTCTGCTCAGCAGGGAGCCTGCTTCCTCCTTTCTCTCTCTCTGCCTGCCTCTCTGCCCACTTGTGATCTCTATCTGTCAAATAAATAAATAAAATCTTAAAAAAAAGTTATTTAAAGAGGAAAGGGGTGGTTTCTGTGAAAGCATGACTTTGAAGGCATATCTATCTATCATTTATCTATCTATCGTCTGTCTTATCTATCTCTACCCATCTATGATCTATTATCTGTATCAATCTAGTTTTTTGATACTCCTTAAAATAAATACTGCTATTTTTTTTTTTTTAAAGTTTGTTTGCATGTCATCCACCAAAATCTTGTATCCCTCAGTGGTGCACTTTGGGACACATTCTAGTACCTGTGGGGAGAGACACTGACATCTGGTATGAGAGGCAGGTTGGAGGGGGCAGAGTGGGGTGGGACAGGAGGGAGGGAAGTCTGGGAGGGGGCCTGACCAGAGCTCAGCCTCATTGTTTCCCCCTAGATTTTTGGTGGGTCTTTGAAGAGAAAAAGGCAGGGGTGGGTGGATCAGAGATGGGTCTTGGTGGGCTTCAGATGGCAGGGAACAAACCAGCTTCCCTCCTGTTTCTGATCACCTTTCCTTCCCCAATTTATCCACCATATCTAATCTCCTGCAGAAGAAAGGACTCCTCTTCCCCCTTTTCCTGTTGCTTTCTGAGCTGAGAAGAAAGCCTCCTAAATACTCTGTCCCACTGACAAGTTATTTTTAAAAAGAAATAATGTCTCTAAATCTAACATTTGTGATTTTTTTTTTTTTTTTTTTTTTAAGAAAACACTCCACAAATCAGCAGCTTTCTTGTTTTAAGCAATCGCTAGGGTTTGGAGAGCAGGCTGCTTGGTAAACGCACTTGGTAAACATCCAGAAAAGATTGTATTCAGTGTCCTCAAGTCAAAATCAACCTTCCCCAAGCTCCTGCTTTGTGTTTCATTGATGCAGGAAGAGGCTTTCTAAAGGAGGAACGCAGATGAAGAGAGGTTGACAGGGTTCCCGAGGACATTTCTTGTGCACAGTCGGGACTGGAAAATGGAAGCGTGTCTGTGAGCAGCCCTCTGACCCCCTTCCACTCCCTTGAGCTCTTCACGACTTTTGGTTCTTTAGCTCACACCGGAAGGAATCAGGCATCAGGACATTTCACAGATAGGTAAATAGAGTCAGGCAACTCTTGCTTCGGAGCAGAGCCGGGAGAATTTGTATCTCCAGTTGGCAGCTTATCCCACCGGCCTGTGAGCTCCTCGAGGTCCCTATTGTTCTACTTCTTGAGAAAGAAGCCGATCTCTTGGGGACAGATCTGCCTTCATATCCCCTCTGTGATGCACGCTTCTGGCTTTTTCCACCACTGCACCTTAGTTTGGAATGTCCCCACTTTGTTCTGGGATCGTTCCCAGAGTCTCATAAACTCGTCTTCCAGGTCCCACCCTCGACTGGCCCTCCTCAGGCTTCCAGGGTCCTCTTCCAAAAGTTTACCTCTGGTCTCATCACTGTCTCGTTTGCAAAATCGACAGCCCGCTAGTCTGTCTTTGCCCCGGAAGAGAGCAATTGCCTCAAATTCCAATTCTACCTAAACCATGGCTTTGGCAGTCCAAGATGATGAGCCAGATTCTGAGGCGATTTGGGAAAGGTCAGAGGGCAGGAGCAAAGCACGGAGGCCCTTGGGAAGCATCTGTCTGGCCCTGAGATGAGAACCTCAAATGGAACCCCTATTTGCCTGCCTGCCCAGCTTCTGTCTCTTCGGGGTCAACCGAGTGACCTCTCCCTGGGTTTGATACTTTTCTATAATAGGGAAGTCGCACATCGGTTGGATTACAGACATCACATATCTAAAAGACTTTCCTTTTGCTTGAGGTCTCCAAAAAGGTTGGCTCTGTGGCGTTCTCTTGGGTGGCCCTCCTTCCTGGCTCTGGTTGCCCGAGGGAGGAGAGTGTACCCGAAAACCAAGAAAGGTCCAGAGAGCCCTGCTCTCAAAAAGTAGCAACATTTGTTTGAATGTGATGAAATTGTTGATTTGTAGTGGATTCATTCCACAGACTACAGACCCGCAAGCCTGAAGTCGGTTCTTGGGACTCCATCAGGGCACATTGTAAAAGTGTTGGTTTGCGGGGAGCAAAAGCACTTGGTGAGTACTAGGACCCAGAATGGGATCACTGAGAACATACAACGTCCGACTCCTGTTTCCATCTTTGAGAGGGACACCAGGGGCTCTGGCCTCAGAGGTCCTTATTTGACAAACACTTTCCATGTGCCTGATAGTTAAGCGTTTTTTAGCTAGTTATTCGTGTAACCCATATGCTAACTCTATGAGCCAGGGGGATAGTGCTATCCCTGTTTGCTGGAGGAGGAAACAGAATCACACAGAGAGGTTAAACAACTTGCCCAACATGCACAGCTAGTAAGTGGCAGTGCTGGGATTCGAGAGCAGGCGGTCTAATCCAGAGTCTGTGCTTTTGACTCTTCTATTTTTTTTCTTTTTACAAAGATTTTATTTATTTATTTGACAGAGAGAGAGATCACAAGAGGCAGAGAGGCAGGCAGAGAGAGGGAGAGAAGCAGGCTCCCTGTTGAGCAGAGGGCCTGATGTGGGGCTCGATCCCAGTACCCTGAGACCAGGACCTGAGCCGAAGGCAGAGGCTTAACCCATTGAACCACCCAGGTGCCCCATTGACTCTTATATTCTTGAGCCTGGGGGTTGGATGATGGGTGAGGCAGAATTTGCAACTGGCTGAAAAATGCTTCTGGGATTTTATTCAGTGAAGACTTGACTCTGAGAGGATAGTATCCACCCCACACCTTCAGACCACCCTGCACCAACCTTCTGAGCCACCTGGGCTCCACTGGGGACATTGCTTTCTTTTTTAAAAAATTCTTTTTATTGAGGTAAAAGGAACACATAACTTTATATTACTTTCAGGTGTATAACATAATGATTTGGTATTTGTATATATTACAAAATGATCACCATAGTAAGTCTAGTTAACATCTGTCACCATACAGAGTTATAAATTTTTTTCTTGGGATGAGAAGAGATGTTGCTTTTAAATGAATTTTTCTGAGGTATTGGCAACTAGTCCTGCTCAGAAACCATCTATGGCTCCCTAGCATGTCCAGGGCCCTCTCCAAGTTCTTTGGCCTGACCTTTAGGGCCCTGTGCCACGAGCCCTTGCCCCTCCATCCTTCACTCAACATCCTGTGCTCTGGTCACAGAGACCCCAGTCCTGCCTTGGGTTCCCTAGCCTTCCTACCTTGGCCTGAGCTGTTGCCCTCTGAAGTTCTCTGCCCCCATTGTCCACTCCTCTCTACATCACCTCCTTTTCAGACACTTCTAGGCCACCAGTGCCAAAAGAAAAACACTGTCTTGTTTCTGAAATCCTCATTGGGGCCAGAGTGGGGGCCTGGAAGTAATTCAGGCTGTGGAGCCAGGTGGACCTGGGGGTAGACCTTGCCCCTCTTTTTCCCAGTGAGGGCGGGGGAGGACTTGAGAAATTCACTTTGCCTCTTGGAGCCTCTGTTGCCTCTTGCTAAAATGGCAAGTATGTTGCCCCCCCCTTCTTCTGGCTGCAGGAGGGATGTGTGGGGACACAGTCTGTCTGTGATATCAGATGGGTGCTGGGGTGCAGTGAGTGCTGGCTGCTGGGATGATGGCGGGCAGGGCTGGGCCAGTGACTGTCACCCCAGGAAGATGCAAGCTCAGGAGAGGGCTGGGAAGGAGGTGGGACTTCAGGAAATGCTCCCAGAAGCAACTTGGAAGGATAGACTTAGCCGCAAGCCCAGACTCCCGCATTGCAGCTGGGAGACTGTCAGGCAGGTCCAACCGGTTCCTCTGGCCAGGATCTCGGCTGAATTCACACTGAAATTGATTGGCAGGGAAGGCCCTGGAAGGCGGCGTGCAAACCCCAGCAGGAGCTCCTGGGAAGTGGGATTTACAGCTGTGAAAGTACTGTAGGAAAGAAGCTGGAGTTTCAGCCCTGAGTGCGAATATTCTCACCCCCACCGGCTCTTTCCAGATGCTCAGGGCCCAGGGAGCCTTGAATGACAGGGCTTGCCAGCATTTCCTGGCATGGTCACAATGCAAACTTGCCACCCACCTAGGGAGCTACTTTTTGGAGAGAACATCTTGAGTTTAGGCCAAGGGCTTGGGTCCCTAACTAGGTGACAACACAGTTGGGTTTTTGGAACCAGGGTTTGCATGAGTCCGTATGGGATCACTGTGTCTTGGTACATGCGTGTGCCCCCGGGCTCATGGAAGAGTGTGTGTGCCCACGTGTGCCCAGCCACAGAAACACAACGTGCCTCTGGGGTGCAGGTGGGGGACCCACAGTATTAGAGAGTTTGCTTCCTTCTCAAGGTGTCAGATTTTATGTCAGCCGAATGGAGCTATACTCACGTCAGAGTTAAAATCTCCTTCGTGCCTGTAGAGAGTTTGATGCAGTTTTCCTGAGGCATCGTAGGTGCCTGACAAACAGTGATAGCTTTTTCATTGTGTCATAATCCAGTAACACTGTCTGTAGGAGCTCAGACTCTGAAATTAGAATTCGAGATCTAGCACACATGAGTTGTGTGATTTGGGGCAAGTTCGTGACATGCTCCCTGGTTTGGTTTCTTCCTCTGTAAAATGGGCTGATCGTGTTGGTAGCTGCCTCACAGGGTGTGTCATACAGTGCTTGGAACCGCATCTGGGAGATGCGCAGTGCCTGTGTGTTCGCTTGTGCCCGCCTTGACCACCACCATCGTCGTCATAGTCATCTTCGCGATCGTGGACATTACCTTGTTGGCCGTTGTCAGTAGCTACTTATTCCTCCAGAGGAGAGTTTGCTGGTCGGGAGACTTCTATGGCATTTCATGCTCAGACCTTCCAGAAAGTCTCCAGGCATCATCTGGGGTAGCACATGGCCCCGAACTGGAGTCCTGCCCCACTGCTCCCCACCCCCGCCTTGGCCCTTCTGCCCACGGAGCACTACCCATTGTGGCCTGTCCCTCTCAAGGCACTGTGGGTGGGGGGGTGGGCAACTGGCCCTCCACCCCACAGTCTGCCTGCTGGTGATGACAGCTGGCTCCTTCCCAGCCCAGAGGGATTCAAGAGCCTGGCTGGCTCAGCCTCCTGGGCTCCGAACAGCTGACCGCTGTCCACTCTTGCCTTCTTGTAAAGGTTCTCCAATCCAGGCCTCAGGAGGCCAGGGGCCACCCTGCTGCCTCTGACCCAGGCAGGGGGTCTCACTGGGGCTGAGGCGGGTCTTCACCCTGTCACCTGGCAAGGGCCCAGTTTCTCAGACAGTTCTGGCCCAGAGCTCTGACTCCACCACCTGGCTGAGGAGGCAACCGGGGGTCCAGGCGACCTTTCTGGGCCCCGCTTCCTTCGTTTGCAGTGTGGGTACTGTTCTATCGATCTGGCAAAGTGGCAAAAGAGGAAACGCGTGAAAACTGGTGAGTGTAGCAGCCTGCTCAGGTTGGGGGCTGTCAGCAAACACAGCCTTGATCTAGCTTCCCCGCCAGCACTCTCTGGGCCTGGAACAGGTCCAAGGGGACAGGACATGGATAGGGCTTGAAGAGGGCAGAGGGGCTCAGACTTGCTCCCCAGCTGGGCCTTCTGATTCCCTGGGGGTGGAGAGGAAGAGGATGAGTGGGGACCGTCCTCTCTGTGGAGTCCCTGCCCTTGCTCTGTGTGTGTGTGTGTGTGTGTGTGTGTGTGTGCATGAGGGCACTGCCTCTCTACCTACTGGAAACAGGTTATGGAGCCAGAAGTCAGGGGCTGCTCATGGCTCTCTTCCTGATGTCCCCAAGGAGCCTGAATATGGGCCACTGCCCAGCAGCTGGGAGTGGAACGTGGGTGTAAATTAATGAAAACATGTTCATCCTCAGGCACAAGTCGCTCATTCACTCAACGAACAGTTGGGAGCTCTGTGTGCTCCCCACTTCTGTATCCCCAACCTCACTCCCCTGCATCCATAACCATGAGCGAATGGGAGGCTGTGCCTCCAGGAAGCAGTTCATGAAAAGACTGAGGGGTGTGCCCAAGTCCTCCTGCTAAGTGGCTGAACTAGGATTTGAACTGAGGTCTGGCTGTCCCCAAGGCTTTGCCTCCTTGCTTCAAAGTCTGCCTTTTGGAACTCTAGCCTCTTGAGAAGGCAATCAGAGGCTTACGGGAATTTGTGGTGCAGGGTACAAGGTGGACACTGCAGGAGGGGGGCAGATGGTACTGAATGGAGGCCAGAGGAGGGCAAGTACTGGTGGGTGGACCAAGAGAGCTTAGGAAAGGGAAGAGGCAGAGATTATGTTAGTCACGCACCAGGACAGACAGAGCTGGAGGAAGGGGCCCTGGGAGGGGTGGGGTAGGGAATTAGCCTGGGTGAAATCTCGAAGGGGCGGTGGAAGAAGTTTCCAGAACAGCAAGTGGATTAGTGAGGTATCCTATTTGGCTGCACACTGAGGAGCAGGAAGACGGCTAGGATTGGAAAGAGGAGGCTGCATGTAGGTCCTAAGGGGCTTGAAGGTGTCGACGAGGAGTTTGGGTTTTACCGGCCACTGTGTTGCTGCTGGGCCATGGGGCCACCATCATGAGCATGGCCCAGCCTGTGGACATGACTACTTGAACGGGGCGTGGACACATGATTCAAGCTGGGCCAAAAAGCATTTACTTCCCAGGAAATTAGAAGTTGATCCTGGGCTGCCGGTCAGAACATGGTGGGAGCTTGAATCAGGGGGAAGGGTGAAGACAGGGAGCTGGGGCGGTCTCACCTGGGCCTTGTGCATGAGGCTCTCTGCAGAGAGGGAGGGATGAATGCTGAAAAGGTTTCAGATGGCTTACTGTGGCTGGGTATAATTGGGTCAGCCAAACCAGACTACAAATTAGTTAAAAAAAAAAAGAAAAAAAGGAGGCAGAAAGTAAAGGCAGGATAGAAGAGTGAGATGGAACAGAAGTGATGTTATGGTTTCCATGTTATATGGAGTCATGTCGTGATGGGTCCCTGAATTGACTCTGGGCTTCCTGGCGACCAATGGGAAGAAGGAAAAAAGATCACCTTTGAAATCTATAGTGCTCCTCAAGGAAACAGACAAATCCACTGCTTGGGAGACATGTAGTCATTGCTGGTTCTAGGGCAGGAGAGAAATTACCCTGGTGGATGGCCCAGTATCTGGAGAGATTTTGGTCAGGGAGGAGGTGAGTGGAGGCAGAATCCTGCTGTGGGAGTCAGAGACTCGATTCTACTGCCCACTTCATTGTGACCCTAGGTGGTTGCTTAGGCTGTCTGAGATTTCGTTTCTCCTACTACAACTTGGGGCGCCTGCTTAGAGGGCTCTGAAGGTGGCTTGGCATAGGTGATGGAAGTCTCAGACACACCGTTGTCAGTCCAAAGGCCTAGCCTGCCTCTCTCCTTCCCTCCATCCGTCCCTCCCTCTGAAAGCAGTCTCCCTTCAATTACCCTTTTTATTGCTCTCCTGCCCTCTCCCTGCCATAGGCTAGCTCCTCCCCAGGTCCACCCCTGCCCCTGGGCCAGGGCACAGCTAAGTGTCTGCTGGCATGGTGTCTCCTGGAGTCAGCAGGGCCCAGCCTGTGTCCACAATGGAACAGAATTCAGAGTCAGGACGCTGCTCCCCCCACTCCTAGCCTCCATTCTCCTGCGACCTCTTCTGTGCCCAGCTCCGGGGCGGGGGGTGAGAACCATGCCCCCAGCACAGCTAGGCCCCCCTCATGTGCTCCTTACCTCTTCCTAGCACAAATCCCAGGAACAGAGAAATAGTTCTATGCAATAAGTTGTGTTAATATCCATTTCCTGGTGAGGACATGTGTGTCATAAGGCATAGTCTGTTTTGTCCTCCACTGTTGTGCTGGGCCACAGGGCCTGCTACAGAGTCAGTGCTTGAAATATATGAATGAATGAATGAATGGAATGAATGAATTCAACAAAACCTTGTCATGGTGGGTTCTGTGAGGTCCTTTAAGGCCAGGACCCTATTTTAGAGTTAAGAACACTGTAACTCATCTTACCTTTCTGCCTCTTTACCAGGTCACTTTCGACTCATTCTTCAGGCCTCCCTCAGGAAAGTCACGCCACAGCTGCAGACTGGACTGAGCAACCCCCCACCCTTTGCCGTTACCCCCACCTCTTCAAGGTCTGGTCAGATTCCTGTCCCCACACGTTCACCTCCTGGGGACTGGTTATTTGATTTCATGACCCTCTTGAGTCCATCAGTTATGGGATTTTCAGGGCCCAGAGCAAAATGGAGACAAGGGGCCTCTTGTTGAATGATAATTGAGAAGTTTAAGATGGCAACACAGCATAAAAGTGAACAGTGCCCTTTCTAGCTGTGGGGTCTACACAGGTGACTACAAAGGTCACATGCCTGGGAAGCTGGCCCCGATTCTGTGACAGCAAGGACATGGTAGGGTAGTTTCCTGCTCCTTCCTCCTGCCCTGGGCCTAATCCAGTGCCTGGTCTTCATTAGCATCTCATTGAAACATCTGATGAATGAATGAATGAGAGCAGATTGTAAAGATCCCACTTTAGGGTCGTGGGATCATGGGGTGCTTGTCCTAGAACCAGTCAGAGGCAGGTGGTCAGAGCACAGCGGCCAGCTCTGTGTGGGGCCGGAGCAACCCAGCCTGATAAGACCAGTGGACTCTGCTCTCTCCAGGCAGCCAGCCCTCTTCTGATGACGTCCTCCTACCTGGCTGGAGGCCAGGGGCTGGGGAGAGGCTAGGACCTCTCTTCTGTAAAAACCCCTTTTATTGGGTATCTCCCGCATATCAGGTACGGCCCAGCGCATTTTTCGTGCATGATCTTTTACCCTCATTTGGCAGATGGAGAAATCAAAGGTCAGAGCGTAAACATGGCTTGTCCAAGGCTGCCACTCAGTTGGCAAAGGGGCAGAGGCAGCCACGAATGCCAGAGCTGTCATCTCTTAGACCAGTGCTCACTGAGAACAAAAAGTTTACCTCATGAGGGTTGTTCGCAGAATCCCACATGCGTGTGTGAACGTGGGCTTGTTCCAGAGTACAGGCCTTGGGCAACATTTGTGTCTCTGCTCCAGAGGCTGCTGACCTTCCCTGAGGCCCGAACAGGGACTGTTCTGCAGGTCTGCCCATCCCTGAGGCTCGAGGCGGCGCCGGTTGCTGACCTGCTCTGGTCAGTGTCACTGTCAGGCCAACCCAGCGGCCTCTGAGTCCCTGGTTTCCCTGTGTACCAGCTTCCTACACAGATCTGATTATGTATTTACTTCTGTGTCTTCATTTTTTTTATGATTAGAGAAATACTGGTTTTTAAGCTTAAAACTGTACCAAGACTTTGGGATACCTGTATAAGCTTGTTTTAAAAGATTAAGAAAAGGCAAAATGTAGACAGAAAAAAACAAAGGGCCAGAGGTCCTGATATCCTTCATTCCCACTACAGATCAGTCATGAATTTCTACACCCCCACCCCAAACACATACACACACACACACACACACACACACACTACACACAGACAGACACACATAGACACACAAACACACACAGAGACACACACACAGACACAGATGCCCACACAGACACACATAGACAGGCACACACAGACACCCAGATACGTACAAGCACACACACAGATGCACACAGACACACACACGTGTACACACACACACACCCTTTCACAGACTCCAGACTGCCCGCTTTGAGAACTGGGATATGAATGTTTTATGTGGAGGTCCCTTGTGACTGGGTCTGACTTACCCCCCCACCCCTCACCCCACTCCCAGAGTCTTATACCTGCTCATGTCTGCCTTGTGCCTTAAAAGCATTTGCTTTCGGAAACTTGGCAAGACACTTTTTTTAAAAAAAGCAAATGGGTCCAACCTATACCCTGTGTTATGAAACTCCCTCTTTCCTTTTACTTAACAACATGTTTTGGACATCTTGTCTGCACAAAGTCTGACCTCACCCTTTTTGCATGATGTTCCGAAGAGTTGCAGTTTGAAACTTGTTCTTTATCATCAAGCATCAGGGGGAAGGTCTCTGGAACAGAATGTGTTAAACAGCAGACTTCGAAGAAGGGTCCTGCTTGGGGCATCTCACTGTGGTCAGGTTCCCCGAAGCAGCAGCGGCTGGGGACGGGGGGTGGGGGTGGTCTGTGCACCATCTTGCAAGGCCCTTGGAATGCCTTCCAGATGAGAAGATCTGAGGCTCAGCCAGACAGCATTGTCTTGATGGACACAGGGGACACTGCCCTTTTAGACCTGGAGTTGCTGCCCAAAGCTGGCCAGATGTGGGGCCTGAGAACCTTCGCCGGGATGCTTCTGACCCTGGGGCTGGCAGCTTGTCCATTGCCAGTCTGCCTACGTCCAGCCTTTCAGAGCGCCTGGAGGAGGGCCTTTTCTTCTTCGTGGGGGGCAGAATAATCCCTACCACGGCCATGTCCAAATCTCCAGAACCTGCAAACAGGTTATCTTACGATGGAAGAAAGGACTTTGCAGATATGATTAGGGTTAATGACCTTGAGATGGGGAGATCGCCTTGCATTACCTGGGTGGGGCAGATGCCATCGCAGCGGTTCTTAAAGGTGGAGAAGCTTTCTCCGCCCTTAGCAGAGGGAGATTTGAGTGGGGAAGCAGGCTTGGGGAGAGGAGGCCGGGGGTGTGAACCAGGGATGCAGGCGGCCTCTAGAAGCTGCAAAAGCTAAGGAGATCAGGTTCTCTCCTAGGCCTCCTGCAGGCCCCTTGACTTTCGTGTCAAACTTCAATCTATCGAGCTATAATTAAAACGGTAATATTCTCCATTTATTCACCCACAGGTTCCTTCCTTGGTCATCTCTCTCTCTCTCTCTCTCTCTCTTCTCTCTCTCACACACACACACACACACACACACACACACACACACACACACACACACACAGTGTTACTCAAGTTCAGTGCTGATGCGTCCAGGCATGGCTGTAAGCAATCATTCGAGCAATGATGGTATTATTACTACCAATACTGATGTAGCAAACACGTCGATCACCCCTACCACGTGTCCTCTGCTAAGTGCTTTACACTTATGAATTCCTTCAGTTCTCATGACAACTTGAGGAGGCAGGCTATGCTTTGTTTGCCCATTTCACAGATGGGAACACCAAGACACAGAGAGGTTCATAACTTGCCCAGGGTCACACAGCCAAGAAGAGGTGGAGATGGGCTTCGAACCCAGGTTCTCTGGCTCACGTTTATAGGCTCACACTTAAACATACCCGTGCGCGTGCACACAGACACACACGTCCCCTCGCATTCTCACTCGAAGTCACACACTTCACCCTGCTCTGACCAGCAGCGTGTGCTTTCCTTTCTCCCATCACCCGCCAAGGGGCAGGAGGCAGACAGAACGGAGTCTGGAAACTCGGTCTACAAGGGGGATTTTCGTGGATTGTCTTCATGTCCAAGCGACAAACAATGTATCAATAAGAACCAAAGTTGCTAATTCCACCCCTGCCGCCCCGAATTTCTCATCTCCTTTTTGAAACTTCACTCCTTTCAACCGGATGATGGGTTCAATGTGTAATTAAACGTGAGTCAATGTGTCTGGCGTGGCAGAATTCCTCTGACCTGTCGGGTCTCCGGAGAGAGCTCTCAGAAGCTGCGCTCTGCTTGGCCTTCCTCAGCCATGGGGTCTGGAAACACAGCCCCTGCCTCCGTGGTGTCCTCCTCTCGATTCTCCCCTCCCCCAGGCCACAGGGCTGGGCCTGCTGAACAGCTGAAAGAGCCCGTGGACTGAAGAGATAATTGGTGTTTTCAGGCAGCCAGCGGCTGGGGTGGGGGTGGGGGGGTCACCGCTCTACTCCTTACCTGCCTCTGGGGCAGGGCTGGGTTCCCTGGAACCTGTCGGGCTGGTTTGGAGGTTGTTATTACCCAGGCTCCCTGGGAAGGGATGGAGAGCTGAAGAGGGGGCAGGGGTAGACAGGAATGAGGGATGGGGAGCATCGGGCTGGAGATTGGGGCTGGGGATGGAGAGGGGGAGGTTGGGAGGGGAGCACCGGGGAGAAGAATGGGGCTGGGAATGGGGAGGATGGGGATGAAGAGGAGGAGGGCTGAGGCTCTGCCTGGGCTCACTCCTGACCTGGCCTGGCTTCCCCAGTTCCCATCCTCTCCCCAAACTTCAGTCCCAGGAGAAGGATTAAATCTGGTTCTCTGGTTCAGCACAGTATATACTGTGTATATACTCAGTATATACTGAGCGGGGGTGGAAGCCTCTTTGAGAGTCCCCCAAATTCTCACCTGAGAGCTCACCGGGTGTGGGTTTGAGGCCATCTCTGTTTCCTGAGGCTCCCCACTCAATCCAGTGAGGGGGGTTGGGAGCTCTGAGGCTGATGTGCCTTGTGAGAAGGGGGCGAGAGGGCCATGGGGTCCACTCGCGGGGGCCCTGAGCAGTGATGGGGCTGTCTACACAGCCTGGGTTCTGGGTAATCAGGTTGGATACAGTTGCCCTTCTTCTTGCCCTCAGCCATTTTGCACCTAATTAACAAAATAATTAAGGCCCAAGTTATTTTTCTACTATTAATCTCCATGTCCAGTCTCACTACCAGCCCCCCAATGCCTTCTTCTGAGCATTTCCTTCTTTCTCTTCCCGAGTCCCCCTTCCCTGTCCTCCTTTCCTCCTCTCCTTCCCCTTTTCTTTCTCCCTCCCTCCCTTCTCTCCTCCCCCTTTTTTCCCTACTTTTCCCTCTCCCCCTTCCTTCCTCTTCCCTCCTTCCCCCTCCTGTCCTTCCTTCCCTCTCCCTTCCTTTCTTCCCCCTCTCTTCCCTCCTTCCTCCCCCCCTTCCCTTATCCTTCCCCACTTCTCTTTCCTTCCCCCTTCCTTCTCTCCTTCCTTCCTTTCTTCTCCCCCCTCCCTTTTCCTTCCCTTCCATCCTCCCTCCTCCCTCCTCCTACTTCCCTCCTCCTCCTTTCCCACTTTCCTTCCTTCCTTCTTCCTCCCTTCCTCTTTTCTTCCCTCCTCTTTCCCCTCCCTTCTTCCCTCTCTTCCCTCCTTCTTTCTCTCTTTCTTCCTCTCTCTCTTCATCCCTTCCTTCTTTCTCCCTCTCTTCCCTCCTTCCAATAAGCATCACAACACAACCAGCCCTGGGGTTTGGGCTGGGATCTTCCCAGAGCTCATAGCTCCTGGGGGGCTGGACTCTGTCCTCTGTCTGAGCGACTCCCTGCAGGGATCTCAGAGGAGGTGATGTTTGATCTGAGGTTTGATGACTAAGCAGTTAGGGGGAGGTAGTGGTGGGGCTGAAGCCAGCTGAGAGAATGCCCCCTGCATTCCCACTCTGTGCCTGTCACTCTGCATTCCCTTTCTCAGTGAATTCTCATGAAAACAGTATGAGGTAGACCTTGGGGCTCCAACGTTACCATGAAGGAAATCAGTGTTCAGAGAGGTCAGGTCACTTGTCCAGGGTCACACAGCTGGACCCAGGGGCAGAGGTGGGATTCAGACTCAGGCCAGTCTGTCACAATGCCATGTTCAATCCACTGGAGAGCTCCCTCCATCTGGAAGGGGATTCTAGGCTGAGAAGTGATCTGGGAGTTTGGAGACTCATCAGTGGCTATGAATGGTGGCGGCTTGCCCGATGTCATGGTGGAGTGGGGCTGGAGGGGCCCTTACAGGGCATGGCAAAGGCCAGGTGGGACAGCCATGAGAGTCAGGCTAAGGAATCGGGAAGGAGACCCTGAAGAACTTTACTGGGGCAGCAGCAGGGGTGGTGCTGAGAACACTCGGGACTCCAGAGCCTGCCTGGCGGGTCGGAACCCTGGGCAGACTGCTCACTGCTGTGTGACCCTCGGCAAGTCCACTAACTCCCAGGACTCGCTCATGTGGCAATGGTACTCCCTACTTGGTGGGGTTATTCAGGGCACTGAACGAGAAGAGTGTTCGGCACAGAACCTGGCACAAATTAAATTGAAAATTATTCACGTTTTCTTTCAGAAAGTTAAGGACTGGGGCTGGTATGGGGGATTGTCAGGAAGCCCCCGGAAGGGTGGTTTCAATTTCCAGAAGAGACATAGGGAGGCTGAGGGTGGCTGGGGGGGTGGTGCGGAGAGCGGTCCGGCAGGCTCGGGGAGCCCCTCCTCACAGTGCCCGCTGTTCTTACCCAGGAGCAAGGGATGGGATGGGGGTGGGGCTACAGAGGGGAGACAGAGATGCCAAAGGTCACCCGTGGGGCCCCAGCTCCTCCCAGGGAGACAGAGCCAGGAAGCCAGGAGAGGGCAGAGGGCAGAGGGCAATCCAAGCGTCTCACCACCTGCCGTGCTGGGGGAAGGGCAGGGCTGGGCTTGGGGCAGCCTGGATTTTCCTGCTGTTTCTCTGTGAGTACAAAATTGGTCCGGTCCAAGCACCGCCCCCCCCCCCCCCCCCCGCCCCCGCAGTTGATTGAGCTTTCCTGTCTCGATTGTCCAGCTGAAGAGGTGAAAATATCTCAAGGTCTAGAAGACGTCCTGCAGGGCTCAGGGGAGTATGTCCCTGGCTTTCTGGGAGGTTTTAAGGTCTATACCCCAGAGGAGTGGCTTTGGTTATTTTGCGAAGAGATGGACCACTTTCTTAGGTATAGAGATCACACCCCTGAGACATCTTTGCCCAGCACTTACCCCCCACTCCCCAGGCACAGCCAGTACTCTGCAGGGGCCCGTGATGCTTGGGGGAGTCCCACAAATATAGTTGTATTTCTTTAAACTCAGATGAAAAAGAGGTAAATCTAATTCAGCCTGGATTGCATTTTTCTCCATAGCAACACCGTCTTAAATGATCATTTTAAATATATTTTTATGGCATTAGGAGCCCATTCAAGCAAAAGTTCCTAGGTCACAAGAAAGACATGACACAACTTGGTCTTGGTGCCGTCTCCTCCCCCTACAGGACAAAGTCCTGGGGGACAAAGGACACAAGTTCTCTGGACTCGCAGGGAACTGGGTTTAACCATGATTCTAGCACTTGCCAGCTTTGGGCCCCGGGATAAGTCTCTTAGCTTCGCCGAGCCTCAGTTTCCTCTTCTGTAAAATGACACGATGAATGAGCCGAGGGCTTTTAGCTAGGTTACCTCTGAGCACATTAAAAGCATCCAGCTTATCAAAGCCATCCCCACCCCCCAAAAAAGGCATCAGCCTGCTATTCAAAATCATTCTTTTAATATATTTTTGCTGGTCCCTAATCATTCAGCTGCTGCGTGTTCCTCCACCTTTGCAGACTCTGGTCCCTATGCCACCCATGTCTGTACCCCCATCATCCTGCTTCCCGGTCCTGGGGACCTCCAGTGGAGGTTAGCTCTCTGCTCCTCGATTTCTGCTCCCTGTGGAGGCTCTGGCCTAAGATTTGTTCCCTTTCCTACCTCTGTGTTCCAATGGGTCCCCCTTGGACCCGAGACCCCCTGCCCATCCTCCACAGATCTGCATTCAAATTCAGCCCCAGAGTTGTCTGCGTTCACTTTTCTCCAACAATCTCCAGAAACGGAGGTCAGGCAACCTCTCATTTGAAATGTTGACAAGCTCAGCTACCTAATAAAATAAAAGCCTGTTTTTTCTCTTATTGCTGCCAAAGACATCATGAATGATTGATTGATTGATTTAAAGAAATTAAAACATGTCACATATTTTATAAGCAACTTAACCACCCATGCTGGAGTTTGGGTACCTGACATAAAGATTCTGGCTTTAAATGTGGAAATAAATATTTTTGAATACCGAAATCAAGATAAAATAGGAAAAGATGAATGGTGAGCAAAAATAATTTCTTTTTTTCTGAGATGACACTAAAAACTTCTGGAGCTCTATATTTCCCATAGTTGGATCCATGGCTTAAATTAGGGGAAAAACACATAAACTAAGAATAAAAAAAGAGTAACCATTGGCACAAAGATCCTAGGTCAATGAGTTGAAAAAACCCTTACCTCATTCCGTCTGCTCTCAGGCACCCAGAACCTCCTGGACCCTGGCCCATTGCTCCAGACTTGGCTTCCCAAGGCTCCCTTCACACGTACTTGCCCGGTAGACCCATTATGCTCCATCCCCAAGGTATGCCTTCCCACTTCAACTGTGTCGTTCCTTCTGCTTAAGAAGCAGAATGTTCTTAATGTTCCTCTTGAATGTAAGTCCCAGCAAGGAAGAAATCTTATCTCCTTCACTGATAGATCCCAAGCTTCCAGAAGAGTGCCAGGCACACAACAGACACCTATTAAATATTTGAGGAATGAAGGGTCAGCTCAGAAAACTCCTACCTATACTTCAAAACCTCAGTCAAATGTTTTTGCTCTTGGTGCTGCCCCTGTCCCCCTGGGAGCTGTGATCCCATACTGCTTTGCATTGTCTTCTCTTAGAGCAGTTTGCATATCAGCAGGCCAAGGAGCTCCTGGGCCTTTGCAGGAGGTAGACCTGGGTTCTAATCTTGCCTTTGAGACATCACTAACTCACTCAACAAAGATTTACTGAGCATCTGCTTCTTGAGTACCAATCCCTGGGAATTAAATGGTGAGCAAAGGCAGACTGGCGTCTGCTTGTAGAATTTCCTAGAGGCACAGCCCTTAGCCTGTCCTCAGCTGTGACACAAGTTCTACCCCTTCCTCAGTGGGGCATGGGACAGATTCAACTAGAAGTCACAGCCAGGCACTCAGTGCCTGCTGGGTGCTTGTAGATTTTGCCCAGGCCCCAGCTCCCTCACTGAACTCTGAGGTCCTTCTTGGGGTAGGGGAGGTTCCCATTTACTCTCTCTTCCCTGGGCACAGAAAAGGTGGACAACAAACCAAGGATGATCGAGTTACGTGCGCATGCGCGTGTGCGGCGCACACACACACGGTCAGACCTAACCTGACCTGACCACATGGGCTCTTCCAAGACCCAGAACACCGTCCTCTACCTCTGACTGGGCCTGTGCTTGGGACAAGCCAGGGTGCCAGAAATCCAGGATTCCCAGGTCTGGGAGGGCTCTGGGTTGTCCTGGGCTAGGGTGTGCCCAATCTCTGACCTGAGGTGGCTGTGACCCAAGATACGGTCCACTTTGACCCAATTTCTCAGAATCCCTGGGGACAGCCCATCCCACCCCCACTCCGGGCCCTCTGTGTGGCCATTCATACTCCAATGCCTGACATGTGGCCAGAGGGCCAGGCACCCGCCCCCTTGAGCAAACAGCAGTGCACGTGAACAGCATTTGGCCTCAAGTCTGGATGTGGCCAGCTGATCACTCAGGACTCTTACCCCCATTTTTAGGGGGTGGAGGGGCAGACAGGGTGCCTGGATTTGTGGGTTCTTGCCCCAATCCCTACCTTAAAGCCAAATCTGGTGCATATCTCTTCTTGTCTCTAGGCCTCAGTTTCTCAATCTGTACCAGGGTCTGGCTGGTTGGTAGGAGCAAGGCTTGGAGTCTTTTTAGTCTCTTAATTTCTCTATCATATTCTTCGGTTTGGGATGGAGAAGAACATGTGGGCATTTCAGTTTCAGGTTCTGCACACATTTCTTGTGGCCCTGCTATGTGCCAGGCTTAGCAGTCTCTGGGGTCATCCCCAAACTCCTTTTGTCTTGTGTTCTAATCTGACCAACCCGCTGTCTTCCTCATGTCCCTCCAGAATTTCTCACACTCTTGGGGACCTCCCAGGTTATGTGTCTCTCACTGCAAAGAAGTAGCATCTGAAGCTGGCAGGGAGTGAGAATTCCTGCTCCAAAAGAGAGCGGGAGAGTCTGATTTCTTAATGGGGGCTCAGGACTCTAAGAGCAGTTAAGTAAAGCGGAAGCTTCATGGTGGTGACAGCCTAGGAAGACAGACGGTGTTACTTCTGCCATATTCTATCGGTCCAAGAGGTCACAGATCCCTGTTTCAAGGGGCGTAGCACAGACTCCACACCTCAGTGAGAGTACTGTCAGAGAAATTAGAGCGATGCTTTCAAACCATGATACTATTGTGGATTTGGGGGATTAGGTCCATGGGCAGACGCTGAGCTAGATGATCAAGTAGGTCTCCCATGCAACTTCGCATCAGAGAAACATTTTGAAATCTCTCAGGCAGAGGAGGAAAGAGGCCTGTACCTGGACAGACCCGAGTTCAAATCCTGGTGTTGTCACTGAACGTCCTGAGTCTCAGTTTTCTCAGCTGAAAAATGGAAGGATGTATTATCCCTTCCTTAGGCTGGGGCAGCAGGGGGGATGTGGGAGCTGACAGAGTAGGGTCTAAGGTTTGGGCAGCAACCAAGAGCAGCTACTCTTTGGTATCATAGATGCTTTTGTATGGAAATGACAGTAAGCAAAATGCTGCACAAGGTTTCCAAAGCTTCCCGCCATCTGCCGCCATCCACCGCCATCCGCTGCCATCAGCGAGTAGGGGTGAATTCAACTGATGTTCTTGGGCCAGTCACTCTGCAAGGATCTGGAGATACACGGATGAATACAACAGAGCTATCAGGTTTTGGGAGATCCACACTGGGGGGACAGGGCAGACAGAGGAGCGACGGGGGGTGGTGGGGGTTGTGGTGTGTGACAAGAGCTCCCATGGCTTGGCGCTCTGTGGGTCCTGCTCCTTGGCGGAGTTTCCTTTGGTCCTGTCTTAGTCCATATGCCGATTAGCAATTCAGTTCCAGTCCGACAGCTTCCTGAAGTCACAGGAATGACCAAAGATGGGAAAAGCCCATTTGATAAGAACCCCTGCGAATAAGGCCCAGTTGTGGGTGTTGGCTGGCTTCTCAGCTACGTAAAGCTTCTTAGTTCTGTGCCAAGTGTTGTCTGTGCAGCTCTTAACCAGTAGTTTCTGGGGTAGGTGCCTGTGTTGATCCCCTTTACAAATGGACACTGAGATTCACAGAAGCCATGTGGTGGCTTGTCCAGGGCCGCATGGTGTCAGAGTGGCTGAAACACTAATGTCACTCCTGAGTGCATGAATGGAACTGAAGTGTCCTGAGAGTGGCAGAGACACCTGTGTTCTGTGCAGATAGGAACCCCTCCCTGCCCCCCTCCTCGGGGTTGATTCTTACTGAATTCCACTAGAGTCCCTCCAGGGGAGGGAAAGGGAAAGACCTCAAAGTCATGGCGGTGGGGCACTCTCCTTGCTACGGGACACAGAGGCCGACCAGAAGAGGTAGATTACTCTCTCAAATCTCCAAGGGGCTTTTGTGGGCCAAAGAGAGCTCTATGCTCCCTGAGAAGCCAAACTTGACCAGCTATTAGCTAGCCATCTGGAGCTGTCTGAGAACCAGTCTGGTTCCCCTGTGAAGTGGTGAGCTTCTTGTCACCGGGGATGTTCAAGTTGTGTGAGGTTCGAAGTGCTGCAGAGAGCAGGTTCGTGGCAGCTGAGTAGTTGGGTGGGCTTTCTGCCTCTAGCTTGGCATTGAGCTGGTGCTCACACCAGGGGGTCATCCAGGTTCAGGATTGGGGCTCCCTTGGTTGCTCAGTAAGAATCATTGTTTGGCTCCAGGGAGCCCCTTGTTTGCTAAGGAGGTAGGAAGTAGTTTCGTGATGAGCAAGGCTCTTATGTACATTATTTCATTTGAACTTCGTCTCAATGCTAATCATTGTGGGTATCATAGGGGATTATGACAGTTGAGCAAACTGAAGCACAGAGAGGTTAAGCAACTGGTTCAAAGCCACACAGTTACTGGTAGAACTGGGATTTGAACCCAGGCCTCTGGCTCTGCTCATTGTTGTCCTTGCCTGAGGACCTGGCAAGAGCAGGATGGACCCTTGGCATCTCTGGCCCATTCTGCTGATAAGGAAAGTTGTTCCATTGATAGGACCCCTGAAGCACTGCTGGGCTGGGGGACCCTCAGCTAGACACAGTTTTGACCCACCCAGTGGTTGGTGCTGGACCCAGGAATTCGGCCCCAATCCAAACAGGGCAGCAGGGAAGAGGTGAGCATGGTGCAGGAACAGGGCTGGAGGTGTCAGGGGAGAGCCCCAGACAAGGATGCGACTGGTGGGTGCTCGTCCAGGACTTTCCAGAGTGATCCTCAGCCCGCTGTTGGGGGGACCTGCCTGGTACACCCCCTTTCCTGGCTGCCTTCGTTCCTGTCATTAAGTCATGGGACAAGCCTGGGGTACTCTGTGAACCCAGAAGAGGGGCACCTCGCCCAGTGGAGACAGAGGTCCAGAAAAGATCCCTGAAGGAAGAGAAATGTAAACGGAGGCCTCAAGGGAGGTTGGGGCAAGTGGGGGGTGTGACAGGAACGGGGGAGGTGGGCAGGGATGCTGTGAGAGGTGAGACAGATCCCAGACCACGCAGAGACTTGGAGGCCACAGGGAGCAATTTGCATTTTGTCCCTGGGGACCAGCCAAGGGCTTGGTGGCAGGGGCCAGTCAGAGAGGGCCTGGGGGCTGGGAGAGTGTCTGTGGAGGGCTGGCATGGGGGTGGGGGGCTGCCGGGTCTGCTCTCTGAGCCCCCAGGGTGGAGGATGGGGAGAGGCTCTGTTGAAAATTTCCTGGGTCCCTTTCAAGGAACTTCCTCCTGCCGCCTGGTCCCCCATCTCCAGGAGCCCATAAAGCCAGTACTCTGGGTAATTATAGGCTGTGAGAGGCCCAGGGCAGGGAGGCTGGGGACGTGAGGGGGGCGGATGGGGTGCTGGCCAACAGGAGCTGTCACGCCGGCCTGGCTGCCAAGGAGAGAGGTGCAGACACCGAGGCCCCCATAAAGTTACTCCTGGGACGGTCGTTTTTTATGGGCATTCTGGGTGGGGGCATGACATCACTAGGAGCCTGCTGGGGGCTCCCCCGGCCCTTTTCATTCTCCGGGGCCTATCTCTGTGGTTGCCGATGTACATTCTTGGGAACGCGGCTGCCTTCCTCTGGAATGCTTGGACCCAGCTGGTTTCGCAGCCACTGGCTGCGCCGGTCCTCTTTCAAGCAAAACCAGCCAACCCGTGGGTCCTACTTCCAAGTCCTCCCTGGCAGACTGAGTGGGCCGCCTCAAGTTCCCTGTAGGCTGCAACTTCCAGCTTCTTTTAAAGAATCCGCTTCTTTGAAAACACATCCATTTGAGAAGAATCATCAGTGTGGATGGAGAAGCAAGATGATGAAAACCAGAGACAAGAGAACAGAGGGATATGGGCATGAGGGGGTCCCTGCTCTGCGCCTTACCACCACAGCATCTGAGCCTCAGTGGTCCCATCTGTAAAATGGGGATACTACCAGTCACCCAGCAGGGCGGGTGTGGACGGGGATGAAGTTTTCCATAATCCTTCACCAGTATTTCCCCCAAGTCCATTCTTCCTCACAGCCCTTGATTCAAAGATTTAAAAAGCCTTCCCAGGTCTGCCTACTTCCCACATGACATTTATGGGGACAGATGATCTTAAGGAAGGTGGAAGTGGAGCCCAGACAGGCAGAGGGTCTTGTGAAAGCCATGCTGTCTAATTAAGCTCTGTTTGTGGTTCTTTTGTGAAGCATGATCATTTGTTAGCTCGGGTTAAAAGACACTATAAAACCCATATACAACCCAACTGAAAATTTAGAAAACAAGGGGGAAAAAAGAACCCTTCTTAACAGGCTACCAGCCTAGCATCACAAATGCAGTGACTTTTACGTTAACCCATACTATTTACTGCTGGTCTTGACACTAGACAGGAATCATGAACGCCGTTTTCCTACTTAACTGACTAAAGTCACCTTTGCCTGCCACTCCAGCCTTATGGGTTATCGTATTAATGGATACCTACTACTTCACAAAATTGATGTTGAATTTTACCTCCTTTTTTTTTTTGAAAGATTTTTATTTATTTATTTGACAGACAGAGATCACAAGTAGGCAGAGAGGCAGGCAGAGGGAGAGGAGGAAGCAGGCTGCCTGCTGAGCAGAGAGCCCGATGTGGGGCTCGATCCCAGGACCCTGGGATCATGACCTGAGCTGAAGGCAGAGGCTTTAACCCACTGAGCCACCCAGGCGCCCCTGAATTTTACTTTCCATTTCCCCCTATTCTAAATAACTCTTTCATGAACACATTTTTTTTTTTTTTTTTTCCCACGGAGTGTTTCTCTTTATGGGTCTCATTTCCTTAGGATAAATTCCCAGAAGAGGAATCAGTGGGTCTCAGGGTAGGAACATTTTTGTGGTTTGTGATACATATTTTCCAATTTACTTTCCATAAAGCCTGTTCTAATTTACTTTGCCTCCAGCGAAGTTTGCCCGGTTAGCAATTTCGGGGCAACCTCACCAGCATTAGGTGTTGGTGTTTATAATTTTGTTTGCTATGGGATACACTGTTACTCCTTTTTATTTTATCTCATTCACGTTTCTTTCTGGATAAAAGATGTACATATATATATATATCAGATGTATTAATGGATTTGCATTCTCTTTTAAACATTATCTGACATTTTTGCTGGATTGAAAAAGATGAGTCTCTTGCTACAACATGCAAGAATGCCATTCCTAGGGGGACCGGTGAAAGGCAAGTGTATTCTCTTCCCTGTCCGACAGTAAGAGTTGTAATAAACTGGGGCTGTGGCCAAAGTTGAAGTAAACAAATGGTTACAGCAGATAACAGAAGCACAAACCTGACCCTGATTAATGAAGTTGCTAATGTGGCTTCCTGGGGAGGATGTCAGCCAAGGGTTTCCCCTGTGACTTACATTAGGTCCTAGTGATAGCATAAGTGGTTTGGGGACTTGGGGAGGTGACAGGATGCTTGTGGGGCTGGGGGGTGCTGGGCTTTGGAGTGGGTGGGTGGAGTCTGGTTTCTACAGAGAGCAGAAAAGGACTGATGTGGCAGAACTTCGCAGGGAGAGGAGTTTGCACGGGGTGGTGAGCAGACACCAGTGGGGAGGATCTGAGGCAGGGTCCTGTGGTGCTTGGATTGGCCATCCCAGACTGAGTCCCATAACCCCGCCCAGAACTGAGCACCCATGCTGGGACAGACCCAGGTTCACTGTGGACCGAGGGACATCAAGGAACCTGGGCAACACATCCTGCCCTCTTTGCTTTCCAGCTGGGTCTGGCCCCCCAGCTGGTGTCCTGCTGGTGTCCTCCCTGTCCAGCAGTGTGCTCTGTCTCTCTGCTCAGGCTCACAGGTTGCCCTTGAACAGCCTTTCCTCCTCTTGGTTCGAACGAAGGCTTCTCAGATTGCTGTCCTCAGAGCTCCTGTGCGATCAATGCATAAGGAGCAAAACGTGTCTGGGTTCCCCTGTCTTGTGTCGTCCCACACATGCTCACCTCGGTCAGACTCATGCCCGTTCATCCTTGCAGTGCCAATGCTAGCTCCCTTCCCCCAGGAAGCCTGCTTGACCTCCCCAGCTATCTAATGACCCCCTCTTTTGTCCTCCTTTTTGGAAACTTTTATTGCTGTTCTTGTCATACCAGACCTCTGATTGCCTGGTCATAGGTTGGCCCTCCTCCCCAGGGGCTGCCAGAAACTGTGGCCACATCCAGGTCTCCTTCCTCCATCCCCAGGTCCTGCCAGGGCTTCTGGGACCTTCACTGCAAGAGTGATCGATAAACACTCTGTCATTTACAAGACACTCTCCCCACATATTCTGACGTCTGGTAGGAACATTGTAAATGCAGCCGGGCTGAGTGTCGTTATGTGCATTTCACAGAAGCCAGTAACAAATAAGACCAGCTGACTTACCAAGTATCTCCGTGTGCCAAGACAGTGCTCAGCATTTTACAGGTAGTTTCCTGTGTCATGGTTCTGGCAACAAGAGGCGGTAGGTACGCCCATTGTCCCCACTTACCTGGGAGGAGGCTGGGGCTTGCTGAGGTCAGTAACTTGCTAAGGTAACACTGCTACGACAGGACAGAGCCTGAATCTGAATCCAGTTCTGCGTGTTCCCGAAGCTTCCACTCTGCTAGGCTACACCTCCAAATGGCATCATCTTCCTTGTCTCCATGTCTGGACCTCAAATTCCAAAGGGAAAGAGCAGTGTCTTATTTGTCCCTGGACCTCCAGCATCTAGCACAGGGCTGGGCACAGGTAGACGTCCATAGTACTGAGGAACTGGATGGACAGACAGGAAGGATGGACGGTTGCAAGTCTTCCCCAGTTCTGTTGCAAGTGGGGAGTTTCTGCTTTAGGGCAGTGCAGTCAGGAGAAGGGAGTTGGGTTTAACTTGGGACTGGTCCCATACCTGAGTGGTTCTGGTCGTAAAACACGAGGGTGTGTCCTCATGGGGACATGGTGAGCCGTGTGCCTACCAGTACATCGGACATGTCTTGCCAGATGCCGAAGGCAAAATGAAATGTCCTGGGAGAGCAAATGGCCACCTCCCTCCTGGGCCAGGCAAGCAGGATCATTTTGCTCCGTCTACACACACGCTCCTCTCCTTGAGATGGCCTTGGGAGATAATGTGTCCTGCGTGTGTCCCAGAGCGTGGGGAGAAGCTAGCGTGAGTGTGATGGGTGCCATCTGGGTGGGGTGGGCTCCCTCCCTTTCCAGGCAGCAGACACTGGAGGGAAGAAGGAGCGCCCATCCTGGGCCTGCACTGTCACACGGGGCCGCCGCTGTCTCTCTACCCAGCACTGGCAGGGCCTGAGTGCCAGGCCAGCAGACTGTGGCCCACCAAGGTCGGAGCTGGAATGAGTTGTTCTGTTCCAAACCCTGCTTGGGGCCCACTGGCTGGACATGCCGCCTAGTTCCCGATCTGTATCTGAGGTCCAAGTATAAAACACAAGGCCCCCCGTTTGCATATATAACCTGTCGGGGTCCCAAGCTTCACCCATGTGACCTTCTTTGGGTTCTGAGGTGGAAAATAATAGATACGAGAATGGTTAAAATCTATGGAGCGTCTGCTTTGGGTTAACTGCGAATCTCATTCCAGCTATTGGTATTTCAAAGTAGCTAACAGCATGGATGTTGGAGTCAGCAAGACTTGGGCTCAGATTCTGACCCTTGGACTAATAAGAGTACAGCTCTGGGTAGGTCACATCACCTGTCAGAGTCACGGTCTCTGAACCTCACAGGTGGCTGGGGAGGTTGACGGGGAGCCCACATACACGTACATGCTGTCGGAGAGACAGGGAGACAGAGAGAGAGAGAGACAGAAGGGGGCGGGGGATGCGGAGTGGGGAGGCATGAAGGGCCACAGGGAAGGAAGGTTAGCCTGTCAGGCCCCCACTCTCTGCTGCTAAGGGTTCATTCTTGGGGTCTGCTCAGGACTGCAGAGTAAGACCCTACCCTGGGAGGACAGTGGCCAAACCAACCTGCTCTCTGTCCTGTCTGGCTTGTACCAGAGGTAAGAGCCAGGATTCTCTGAGCAAGAAGGAGAGGCAGGCCCTGGGAGGGGGGCGGTCAGAAGAGGGGGGCTGGGGCTAGGGATGCATCCTGCAGCCTGACTTCCTGGGGCTCAAGACTGGAGGGGGCTGGTAGGTCTGCCCTTCCTCCTTGGGTCTGGACTCAGCTTTGCCTGGCTTCTCCCTGGTTCTCTATGCTGCTTCCCCTAACAGTGACAATGACTCCTTCTCCCAACTGTATTCTGAAGGCCATGGGTGTCTCTAATCCTCTCCTCTGATGTCCTAGGGAATTTTCTTGTTGAGAAAAATGTTTGTTGAGTGAATGAATGAAATGTGAGAAAATGCAAGAATGTTTCTGGTTGCCTGGGGGAGTAGAGATTGTTGGAAACAGGCTTATTCCACAACACATGGGGCAGGGTATGTAGCCATGCTGGGTAGAGTGGGCGTGAGTGTGTGTTTACACGTGGGTGTGAAAGGTACGGGGAAACAGGCAGCCACTCCCCTAGAGCCACTCACTGTCCTGAGAGCCTGAGGTTTCCAAGGCAGGATCTATCTCCACTCACCCATCTGGCTGCTGGGGGGTGGGATGGGGGTTGGGGAGGCTGCGTGTCCATCGGGGGCTCTTGTTTTCCTGGGAGGGGCACCAGCCTTCACTGGGGGATTTGTACCATCAGCTAAGCAGATAATTGCTTGTCAGATTGATTGAAGGCTTTTCAAAATGTCTTTTCCTTGAAATGTCCTCCCATCCCCCCAATGAGCAGATTATTTGAGTTGGAACGTTTCCCCCTCAGCTTTTTCCCTCCTTTCTCAAAGTAGTAATTACTGCCCAAGTAGCCCTCCATGGCGTTTCCTGTCATCTGGAGGCTGAAGCCAGCGGCTGTTTCCTCTGCTGGGTGAATGAGCCAATTAGGGAAACACCCTACCCCCAGACTCAGCCCTGATGGCTCCTGGTGGCCTGGACGGGGCCACACAAAGACCTGGCTGTCCCCAGTGGGGATGGTGGATAGGAAGGAACAGGCTAACTCACCAATGGAGATACAACCCCTTCCAGATCCCAGAGCTTTCCTTATGCTTTGTGTCCTTTTTCTTTTGTGTGTGTGTGTGTGTGTGTGTGTGGACACACTCCTGCATATATGCAGACCTGTGTGTGGACATGTGGGTCCCTTTGGACCCACCAACAACCCCAAATCACTGCAGTGATTTTCCCAGGGGAGCTCAGCCTTGTCTGCAAAGGGTCTCCCCTTTTAAGGGGGTCGATGGCCGGCAACATGGATAGATAACGCAAAAATGCAAGTATAGTGAAATGTTGATCACCAAATTTAGGTGGCTGGTTTATGAGTGTTCATGGTGCAATTCTTCCAACTTTTCCATATTTCTAAATATTTCCAAACAATTCACAATAAAATATGGGTAAAAAGTTTGCAAGGCTGCTCCACCCACCCACCACACCCACACTTGGGATTTGTAAGGACCAAGAGCCTTGCATTTTGCTTTCACACTGTTCTTCTTCCTCTTCCTCCTCTTTCTTGCCATTGTTTCCTCCTTCCCCCAAGACTTACTTCTCAGATGCAGCGGGCAAAACCGAGCAGGACTCAGTTCCAGATGAGATTAACGACAGAGGCTCATGAGTCAAGATAGGTTGGATCAATTTCAAGCTCTGCCAGTCTGTGACCTTGGGCAAATGACCTGACCACTGTGTGCCTCACTTTGGCCATCTGTAAAATGAGGCTAATAACAGAACTTTTATAAGGTTGCAGTGAGCACTGAATCAAAGAAGGCATGTGTTTAGCACGAAGGTATGACCATGATCAGGGCTTAACAAATGTTTAGTAAACAAATAGCAAAAATAGATCTCATAGGCAGATACATAGCACTGAGATTCATGGGAGGGAACATGGCAAAAAGATGACTGTGGCAGAGAATTGTGTGTTTAGGAGACCCTAAGGGGTTCACTTGGCTGGAGTATAACATGAATGGGCAGAGTGTGGAAGGACAGTGGTGGAGGGAGGCTGGAGTTGGGGGAGGGTGTCAGACCACTTTGCTTTGATGATAATAGCATGGACTGTGGGATCAGATAGCGTGGTTAGAATCCCAGCCCTGCCACTTACTAACTGTATAACTTTGGGCAAATAACTCACATCTCCATGCCTTACTTTCTTTATCTGTTAAACATGGGGGTCCACTGCTGTTCTTAGCTGAGGGGGCTGGAGTCACTGAGTTAGTAACTACAGAGCACCTAGACCAGTGCCTAGCTGCCAGGCCCGTGGGAATGTGTGATGAATGTGTTTCCTAGGATTATCATTCTTACACGTGTGGCCATGGACTGCACGCAGTCGTGCACCTGTGGCTGTCTCACACGTTCCCGGTGCCCATGGGTACAGGTGCATCTTCAGCCACATGATGGCTATGTGTCCATATGGAGTGTGTGGTGGGCCCCGGACCCAGGGAATCCCACAGGGGAGTGAACCCATGGGAGATGGCACATTTGTCCTGGGCAGAGGACCTCCTGTGAGAGTCCCGGGGGGCCTAGCCACAGTGGAAGGAGTCAATATCCTTTCCCTACTTGTAAATACCTCCAGTGGCCATTCATTCATTCATTCCTTCACTCAGCCAACAGATGTTTCTGGAGCACCCAGTGCGCACTGGGCCCTCTGCACTTGTTGTTGGCTTTGTCTGGCTTGCTCTCCCACACTCGTTCTCTTGGACTTTTAGACTCCAGTCCAATGTCACTCTGTTTGTGAAGACTTCTGGACAGCTGCAGATCATGTGAGTGGGCTCCCTTGGTACCTAGGTTTTGAGCCCTGTGGTGAGACCACGGACTCCTGCCTCTTTGCTCTTGAATCCCTGGAACCAGGCACAGCTTCAACATATGTGTTTTGAATGAATGAATGAATGAATGAATGGTTGGATGAATGAATGAATGGTTTAGTGTGAAGACACCACAGAGGGTCTGAATCCTGCTGACCCGTTCAATGAAGAGCCTGGGAATTGGTTCATCAACTTCTTAATCCCTGCCCTCTTTTCCACCAGGTCCCTGCCTGGAAGGTGGCAGAGGCTGGAGGGGGCTGCTTCGTAGGAGCCATGGGAGCCGCGGCATGGTGGTGGGGGTTGGAGGGCGTGGCGGGGGGAGGCGGGTGGGTGATGAGTTCCTCAAGGCTGCTGGATGTGTTGGGAAAGCAGGGCAGGAAAGTTGTTCACGTCCTTCAGATAACGGGGACATTGCGACCTTGGGCTCAGCCCAAGGTCCTTCCCTGGAGGCCCCTGTGGCCATGGCACTCCAGGCCCTGATACCCAGGGGAGGCCAAGGGAGCTGCCTTGACTGTGGCCGCATGGACACTGAGCTACACTTTATCTGCTTGTGCCACACGCCTGCTGGCAGTGGTGGGTACAGAGCGCTGCGTGGGGCGGGGGGCTCACAGGAAGCCGAGCGAGTTTCCTGCTGGGGGCGGGGGTCAGGGGTGGCTGGAATTTGGCAGCCAGGGAAACGTGGAGCTTCCTGTGGCCCTCCTTGGAGCTGAGATCGGCAGCGGAAACCCAAGCAGAGCTGGCAGCCTGTAGATGCCAAAGCTGTGATTTTCATGGCCAGTTCCTCCTGCAAGACACACGGTGGGGCTGGATTTCACAGTTTATGTGAGCACAGAGTGTGTGTTGTGTGTGTGTGTGTGCGCCCGCATGTGTGCTGTAGTGTATGCACATGGGCACACATACATAGTGGGTGCACGTGCACAAGTGTGTGTATAGTGTGTGCACACATGTATAGCGTGTTGTGCATGCGCACATATATGTGTGTGTGTGCGCACGACGGTGAGGCAAGAATTCCTGGTCTGTGTGTCTAGATAGACCTGTGTGTGTGCCCAGTTCAGATGTGAGTGCTCTTGGCACACGTGTGAATCCGGAATTTGTATGTGTCCATGTGTGTGCTTACATATACATCCTGTTTGGCTGATAAATGTAACACTTACACTCAAACACATGAGACATTTTTATCTCCATTAAATAAGATTCCCAGTCCCACCCAGCCGGGGTTATTAATCAGAGGTGGGCAACTGATAGGATTGGCAACGGGATTGTCTATGGGCGAGGAGCAAGCAGAGGTTCCCCTCTGCCTGGGAGGCGCCCAGTTCTGGGAGCCCAGCCCCACCTGCTACCAGCCAGCCAGCGAACTCAAACAGCATCAGTGGGGGCTCCAAGACCTTTGGGTTGAAAAAGGAGGTCCTTGCCTTGAATGGCCACAGATACGTCACTGAACCCATGGCTGTGGGAACTGAGAGGAAGGGCCACTGATACAAGGCCTCATGGGGGAGGGGGAGTTTGAGTAGAATCTTTGCCTTCACAGCATTTAAGAAAGTTTGTTATTTGTAGTTATTAGGTATTGGTATGATACATATTTCTGTGATATCTCTTTCTAACACTAGACCCAGAGCTGGCAAACTATGGCCCATGGGCCAAATGCGGCCCGCTGTCTATTTTTGTAAATAAAGTTTTATTGGGGCACATCCACACCCATTTGTTTATGTATTTTCTTTTCTTTTTTTTTTTTTAAGATTTTATTTATTTATTTGACAGAGAGAAATCACAAGTAGGCAGAGAGGCAGGCAGAGAGAGAGGAGGAAGCAGGCTCCCTGCTGAGCAGAAAGCCCGATGTGGGGCTCGAACCCAGGACCTGGGATCATGACCTGAGCCGAAGGCAGTGGCTTAACCCACTGAGCCACCCAGGCGCCCCTGTTTATGTATTTTCTGTGGCTGCTTCCGTGCTGCAATGGTAGAGTTGAATAGCTGTGATATAGACCCTTTGGCCTGTAAAGCTTATATATTTATCATCTGATGTTTATAGAAAATGTTTGCTGACCTCTGTACCGACCTGTTAATTTCGTGAGGGTGGGGATTACAAGGCTGACACATAGCAAGTACTCATGTATGAAGACATGCAACCAAGAAATAGCACTGGGTGTCCTGGTGATGAGGGTGTTTGGTGTGGTTGGAGTTCAGAGAACATAAACACACACACACACACACACACACACACACACACACACACACACGGGATTGTGGGGGCCCAGAGATGAATATGGCACAGTGTTTGGTGAAGGAAGGTGAAGGAAGGCTTCCTTGAGATGGTGACATTGAACAGAGCCTTGCAGATGTGTAGATATTTTCCAGAAGGTAGAGGAAAGGCATGCCAGGTGGAGGGAGCAGCAGAAGTCAAGGCTGGAGACCCAAGAGAGACAAGGTTGGATGCTGGGTGCGGGGCCCTGCTAATGACTCTGAGCTTAGATGAACATGTGATGGGGACCACTGGGGCCAGCATGAGGATGGAGAGGTTTTGGGGGCGACATTTGCAGGGCCAGGAAAGTTTCCAACAGGGGATTTGCTCTTTGTTTTCTGGGCACTGGGGAATCTCTGAGGTGTCAGCTGAGGTTCCAGGGAATTGTGGTGACTTCCTCCCAGGGCGAGGCTAAGGGGTATGTGACATTAGAAATATGAGCACATCTGCTCCAAGCCTGGTAAATAGAGGCAAGAAGCACGGTTGCCAGTTACAGGACAGGATGCCCAGTTAAATCTGAATTTCAGATAGATGAGCAATCATGTGTTACTGTAAGTATGTCCCAATATTACATGGGACATACTTGATATGTTGGTTTTCTGAAATTCAAATCTAACTCAGTGTCTTGCGTTTTTACCTGTGAAATCTGGCTACCCAACTACTATGGGATCTTGGCTGAACCTGGGTCTTTGTTGGTGGCTTCAAGGTTGTGAAAACCTGCCGGTGAAGCCAGAAATGGGATCCCAAGCAGGGGACTGGACACTGGAGCTATGAGCCCAAGCTCTTGGCTTATGGGGAAGGAAATAGAGGCTCAGAGAGGGGAAGAGGCCAACTCAAGGCCACCCAGCCAGGGGTGGTCTTGGCATTCTGCTTTTCTCTGGGGTTGGTCAAGGAAAGCTTTTGCTCTTGGAGAAACTCCCCAAGATAGTCCAAAGGCAAGAGGGAGGATTGAACCAGAGAACTTACGGAACTCTTAGTGTGGCTTCTGGGATTTTTGGAGCTACCCTGGTCTTCACCGTAGATGAAGTTTGTGATCTCAGTCACATCCCTTACCCTATCTGTGCCTCAATTCACCCAGCTATAAAATGGGGCTAATTACACCTACCTCACAGGTGAGTTGTGAGGATTAATTAATGTTTGTAAAGGCTTTGTGGTCCTCGGATGAAAGACGCTCCTTACATATAAAGGGTCATTATATTTATTATTATTATACAAGTGCCAAGTATTATTACCTTAATTAGCTTTGCTAGATATCAAAAGCAATTAGACTGATCACTTGCTGAACTCGACTTTGGAAACCCAAGTCAAAGAAACTCACACACTGACCTGTCAGCTGGTGTTTTGGCGAAGAGCCGCCGCATGCCAAAAGAGAGGGCTGAATTTACAAAAGAAATTTGTTTCTGGCTCTGGTCAAGGTTCGTCCCATAGCAAAATTTTCCAGGCATTCAAAATTCCTCCCAAATGGAGGTTTTTCCTTGGGAATGATATAGGGAGCTCTAAGGGGAAGGTTTAGCTTTGCGGCCAAGGCAGACTCGGCTGGGTGTGGAAAAGTGTCCTGTTTCCCTCTTGTACCTGGAAGTCCAGGTTTCAGCCTCCAGGGCCAGTGCAAGTGAGGGGGAGGGACCCCCCATCTCCAAAGGAGGCCTACTGTGTGTCAGGTGCTACATCGATGTGTGCCTATCTTTAATCACAACCCTATGTTGTAGGTAGGAAATTTTTGACCTTCCTTCTACAGATGAGACCACTGTGGCTCAGAGAGGTTAAGTGATCTGGGAAGGTCACACAGCTAGGAAGTGCAACAAGAATGCAAATGCAGATCTTGCTGATTCCTTAGCCTACACCAGGGTTTGATGTGGTTGCCCTGCTGTGTGTTACCTGCAGTCTATCTGTCCAGGGTCTAAACCAGTCCATACGTCATCCGTTTTCAGATTGGCTTGTATTCAAAAGGATGGATGGTACCATCTAGGTCTGAGTGCCTCACTGTGCTGTGAGGCCACCTGCAACCCCAGGCCTTGGTCCAACATGGCTTTGCCTGTTTGGAGTCTTTGGATTCAGTTTAGAGCCCCAAGGCTCTGGCAGAGGAGGGGCCTGTGGCCTGAATGTGTCCCATTAGGGCAGCAGGACAGGCCAGGGCAGAAATCAGTGGGGTGAGGCTTCTTCTGTACTTTCCAGTTAGCTGGGAGTGTGTGAAGATGGCTGTAATTAACTTTACCAGCATCCTTAAGAGAGGGGAGAGGACCTTTGTCCCACTCCCCTTCCTACTCTGTCCAGCTTCTTTGGTGGCCTTGAGAACCTTCCCAAGTCTGTGACAATGCAGGGATAGCCCCCGATGGAGCTATAATGCCAGTGTGTGCCAGACCAAGATTACATTGCATGCATGTTCTAGAAATACATTTTCTTCTCACTGTACTACCCTAAGTACTAGATTGGGGCATTTGTACAGTTAGTGGGTGCACTGAGAGGTAGTTGAAGTGTTGAGGACCTGCTTGCTGGGTGAAGGGGTAAGCAACATAGGAAGAGGTTAGCATATTAATGGAAGGGTTGCTGGCTGGCCCTCTGGCTTGGATGGTGGATGGGGTAGGTATTGGACAAGGAGTTGTACATAGAGATGGAGGGAAGGCCACGCATGAATGGAAGAATTGATGTGTGGGTGTAGTGATAGGTACGGATGGGTCATAAACATATAGATGGGTTGGAGATTTGGGGGATGGAGAGAAGATTGGGAAAAGGATAGAGGGGCTAGTAGGTGGGGAGCTGGAGGAAGGGCAAGGTTGGCAAATGTATGGGTAAGGTGGCCAATGGGTGGAGGGGTTGTGAGCAGATGGATGGAGGAATTTGGAAGCTAAGTGGAGAGCGATGCACAGGGGGAGGGAATGTCAGTTGGGGAACAGGTTGGCAGAGATGAGGGCTGAATTAAGAATGCAGGGGGTGGCAGATGGGTAACAGAAATGGTGGAGGCTGAAGGAATTGGTGGAGAGGTAGGGACGTTGGTTAATGAAGAAGGATGGGTGGGTGGAAGAGAGGTTGGCAGCTGGGTAGAGCAGCTGGTGGATGGATGAGGGGTGGGCTGACTCATGGAGCTTTTGATGGTTTGGTGGTTTGGCAGAAGAGTTGAGGCAGGTCAATGAAGGGCGGTGGCTCAGTGGAGGAGACATCAGATGGGAGAAAGTATCAGCAGATGGGAAGAAGGATCGGCAACGAGGTAGAGAAGATGACAGATGGGCAAACTATTCAGTAGCAAGATGGAGAGGTTGTTGGAAGGAGGGCTTTGGAGGAGGATAAAACCATTATCTGAATGATGGACAAGTTGACTTTGTGGTCCAGGCTTCAGTCTGAACAGACTTCTCTTTATCTCTTGGGACCTCAGACACCTTTTGTCTGTGGGAGTCTGAGGAAGGCCTTTTCTGGGTGGCAGAAACCTTCAGGGGTCAGCTCGGTGGGTGGCAGTGACCATTCTCCCTCCTTGTGTCTGCCCACCCCTCCAGCAGCTGAGCTCTCTCCTGGCTTGTAAACCCTAAGCTGGGCAGGCTTTCTGTAATTATCCCTGGAATATTAACCCCAGAGGTGGGGCAGGTGGGGCTGGGAAGAAAGAAACTGACTCAGAGGCCCTGTCTGTCTTTGGAAGGTGCATCCAGCACGGCCAGTGTCCCTTGTGCCAGGCCAGGAACCCCGTGGCCCCTCTCTCCCCACCTGGCATCTCAGGTGCCCCCTGCCCCCCACCGCCTTCTCGGGGAGCTTGGGTCCAGGAGGAAGTGTGAGTTAGTTAGGATCTTGATTGGCATGTCCCCCTCTGTCCCCCTGTCTCTCCCTTTTTCTTTCTTTGTCTTGGTCTCTGGCTCGAACTCTTTGCTCCATTCTCCTTCCTGTATTCTTTCCTTTCTCCAGCTTTATCACACCCTCTGTCCCTGTTGCTGCCCTTCTATTTTGTTTTCTATTTCTACTGTTTCTGACTCCTCTGTTTTCTCTTCTGCCTTCTCTCTCCCTCTCTGTCTCTTCAGTACTTGTCTTTGCTGTTTTGTTCCTTTCCCCTTGGTCATGCTCTTCACCTGATCTCTCCCCTTCCTGTGTCTTCTCCTGCCTGCCTTCCTGCGTCTCTCTCATGGGCAGGCCTCTGCACCTGTTCCCGTGGGGGCTCCATCTCTCATCCCTATGTGCCTCGTACACAAAAGCAGAATGGTTTTGAAGGGGGTGCTCTTCTGGGCTTTGTGTTACGTTCTTCCAAGAAAGCATTTTCCCTTCTTCTATTGATTTGTGATGAAATGATGTAATTAGCCCACAGGAACTCTGGCCACAACTGGAAGGGCAAAAGTGAAGGGGACACAGTGGCCACTTGCTTTCTGCAGGTGGCAAACCTTGGCCAAGGAAGACCCTTCCCCCAGACCAATGGTGGGGGTGGGTGGTCGAGGTGGGATCAGGGCATAGACCCAGGTGAGAACCCAGTGTTGACTATCTCATGGGGCCACAAATATCATGTGGTAGAGATCCCTTTGAAGTTTGAGAGGCCTGGGTTCAAGTCCCGTCCCCCTCCTCCTTCCCTGGTTGTGGGATCTTGGACAAATGGCTTAGCCTCTCTGATCCTCATTTTGTCCATCTCTAAAATAGGATCAACAAGACCTCCCTCATGGGTGGTTGTGGAAATTAAATGAGAACGTGAAAAGAAAAGCCACTATCAAGTTTTAAGCAGAGAAGGCAAACCACTGAGAGTGAGAGATATGAAGCAAGAAATTGAGGATGTGGTCCCAGACGACGGTGGGAGAGGAGTAAACAGTTTCCGGGAGGTTGTCGCATCGATGTTTGAAGTCGACAGGGCATGCAGTCAAGAGGGAAGGACAGCCGTGAGCAGAGAGCAGGGACAAACGGAATCCTAGCTGGAACACACCAGGGATGTGTGGGTCCCCAACTTCGAGGACAGAACTGGCATCCTACAGAGGCTGGATGCCGTGTGTCACAGAGCTCAGCGTGCTCCAGGCCTAAAACTTGCGGGTGCTGCCCCACGTCACCGAGGTGAGCCTGCAGACCGGCAACAATGTGCCTGCGCCGCGGACCCTGCAGACCGTCTGAGCTTCAACAGACTCTGCCCGCTGCTTCTCTTCCACCTCCCACATCTCACACAAGAGGTCGCCGAAGCGAACTCCAGGCTGGGCAGAGGGGGGTTAAACTTAGTCCCAGTTCAGCTACAATCGCTCTGTGGAAGCCTGCCACAGCACCCCCACCAGCCAGGAGCTATTGGCTTCCAGTAGCTGTTATTGTTTACATCACCTTGTGTGAGTGAGTTTTGGGTCCGAAGATGATTTCTTTTGTTGCCAAAGTGATTTAGAACTTTAGAGTAAAGGTGATATTTAAAAAAATTTCCCCCCTTTTTAAAAAAAAATTAACATATGTATTATTTGTTTCAGGGGTACAGGTCTATGATCCATCAGTCTTACACAATTCCCAGCACTCACCATAGCCCATGCCCGCCTCAATGTCCATCCCCCCAGCCACCCCATCCCTCTCACCCTGTCCACTCCAGCAAATTTCAGTTTGTTTCCTGAGATTAATAAGAGTCTCTTGTGATTTGTGTCCCTTTCTGGTTTGGTCTTGTTTTATTTTCCCCTCCTTTCCCCTATGATCCTCTGTCTTGTTTCTAAAGGTTAAAGATACTATTTTAACATAAGCTTTTGCTTTATGTGTTTTTAAAGCTCACCAAGTGTTTTTATTTTTATTTATTTATTTATTTATTTTTTTAAAGATTTTATTTATTTATTTGACAGAGAGAGATCACAAGTAGATGGAGAGGCAGGCAGAGAGAGAGAGAGAGGGAAGCAGGATCTCCGCTGAGCAGAGAACCCGATGTGGGACTCGATCCCAGGACCCTGAGATCATGACCTGAGCCGAAGGCAGCGGCTTAACCCACTGAGCCACCCAGGCGCCCATCACCAAGTGTTTTTAATGCGCAACTGGGCATGGGGGCCATTCGTCCATGTGCGAAGTGAGGGGAGCGCTGGGGTTCACGTGGGGCTGGCAGGTGGCGCGAGAGACCCAAGGTTGCAAAATGGTAAGTGATGGCTCTTCCATCTGACAACAAGACCGTGCTTCTGCTCTATCACACTGGACCCTGAGAGGACAAGGCAGAGGGTGGAGACATTGGTGAGCTTATGTCCTGCTCACTGGGAAGGGACCTGTGGACCGGCCTGTCGTCATCTCTCTGGAGACTCTGCTCTGCTTTCCCTCTACTGCTGGCAGGAGCTCTTCAGCTCTGGGGCTGTGGCTGGGCTAACCCACTTCCCAGTGGCCAGTCCAGGAATAGGAGATGGGAAAACACTTGCCATGTGCAGCAGTGGCCTTTGGCTTGTCCTGTTCTTGCACAGCTCGGGAAGAAGTGGCTTGCTATGGAGAAGCTACCGTCCACCCAAGGGCTATATTTCCTAGGTCCTCTGGCAAAAGGTGGAGCTGACCACAAGTCCTTGCTGATGGCACAGGAGGGGGAACGATGACTATGGCAGAGAGGGAGCAGAATCCTCACCAACCAAGAACACCGGGATTGCGCAGTTACCCGGTGGGATACAAACTTTCAGTGGGACAAGTCATGGGAGTTTTGGAGTTTGTTACATCTAGCATCACAACAACCCAATGGTTCTCAAACTGTGGGTGCTGGGCCAGCAGCCTGGCATTGCCTGGGAACATGTTAGCAATGCAGGCTGTCGGGTACCACCCTGGATTTCCTTAATCTGAAAACTCTTGGGGTGGGGCGGGGGGGTGAGTGCCCTGTCCCCAGGGGATTCTGATGAGTTTGAAAGTTTGAACCCCCCCTTTTCCCAACCTATACACTTTTCATTCTTAGTTCCTGAATGGAGACTAAGGACCACTTAGGTAGCTTTATGTGGCCCCCCCAGCCCCACCATCCTCACCGCATCCAGCCTTGCCTCCCAGGGGCCTCTCACAGAACAGAGGAGGGACTCATGTTCTAACTCTTGAGATTAAGGCAGCACAGGCAAGTGGCTTTCTTCTGAGACAACTCAGGATAATTCTTCTCATTGCTTTATTCTCTCGACTGTCAGAGATGCATTGGACATTAAGCTGATGGACAGTCTTCACTTGGGGAGACACACAGTACAGTTCGGACCAAAAGCCTGGCAAGCAGTTTTCAGTATCCAGACAGTTTTTGAGAAACAAAAACTGAGCCTCAGGGGTGCCCACGAGTAGTGCGACTTTAGGCACTGTTATTCCTTTCGTGTCTGCTCCTTCCAGACAGTGGGTCTCTTGCAGCCAGAACTCACCAACTGCAATCTCTTTGCACCTGGGGAAGAATCCCATCAGGCATCCAGGCCATTCAGGGAAAATTGGCTTGTCCTACTTTTCTGAATATGCTAGACACGGGCATATGTCTGCTTTATGTCTGTACCCGTGAGTTCAAGACATCCTGGAAAGGTGACGGAATGAGTTCGCCACTTAATGGGCATTTGGGTAACTTGCTTGCATACCTCATCTAACTTTGCACATTTAGAAACTTCTTGTCTTCTTACACTCAGAGAAAACACTTTGGGGATTGCTGCAATTGTTTGTGGAGGACAAACAAGTGAGAATGGTCCTTGCAGGCTTTGGGTCTGCAATGGGAACTTGCATCAGAATCCCCTGCAGGGCTTGTTAAAACATGGATTTCTGGGACACCTCCTACCCCCCACCTGCCAGAGCTTCGTGAGCCCGAATTTTGCACTTCTAACTATTTCCTAGGTGCTGCTGCTCGTGGGTAGTTGGGTAACCATACTTGTAGAGCTCCCGGGTTTGAGTAATGCTAACTGCTAGAGCACACAAACACCCCAGTATCAGTGGTGGACACTGCGGAAGTGCATTTGCCACTCATTAAGAGGGCAACAGTTGACTGTGTTGTGGTATCGCATAGGCTACAGCTCTTGGGAAGAATCAGATATGAATGCGGTGTATGATCTCTTGGCTGAGAAAAGCGATTTGGAATCTATATAATGGGATCCTTTTTTTTTTTTGGTCGAAACAAAAGCAGAAAACAAAATGAAATAATCCATTTCCCCAAACTCCAAACCCTGAGTATGTTTTATAAATATAGTAAAAAGTACATAGGACTACACCAGTTCTATTAATATAGAGCTTCCTCTGAAAGTTAGGGGAGAGCATTAGCGTTCTAATCATATTCCTGCATTACTGAAGAGGATGTGATTTTTAGTATAATGTTAATAAAACGTAACAAAATTATGAAAACTCCTCAACTCATAATGGGCTGGATTTGAGCCTGCCCTGTTTTTCTGCAGTGTGGTCCCATGCAGGAGATGTGGGCTCCATTTCTCCTGTTATGGGCCATGGGCTGCTGGAACTCATGACAGTTTCGATGAATGAACGATCATGTTAGTTATGATATGCATAAGCTGCTCTTGGGACCAGGAACTGCCCATGGGAGCAAACCACCTGGAAGGCTCCCAATAGGGCTGTTTGGAAGGTGCACCTACTCCAGGGTGTTCTCCGGGATGCCCTGGCCGTCGAAGGCTGACTATGCCCCAGAATCTTCTCTTCCTGTGTCCAAGTCTTTGGTGGATCCCAGAGATTGGTTCCTGAAGCTGCTGGTAGATGGCAGGGACTTCAGCATGGACGGGCAGAGAAGGATTTCTCCCCGATGACTCAAATGGAGATCAGACTTCATTACACACTGTGCTCAGAGTCCCAGGACCTGAGGCATTGGATCCTGGGGAAGTCAAGGTAGCATTTGATACTCTGCACTCCCAGGCACAGTCTGAACCTCACTGGTGAGTGGCCAGGCCAGTCCTAATGGGGGAACTGGAGCTCTGGCTCCTCAAGGTGGGGAGTGAGGACCATTGTCTCCAGACTGGAAGGGTTGGTGGCAGAGTTCACTTACTAACACCTCTGGGCTGGCCCAGGAGTCTCCTGGGTACGGTGACCCAAGGCCATCGTGTTGGGGTCTCAGCTAGCCCTCCTGGCTGCCATGCCTGGGGTCTGCCCCCGTCCCCACCTGGGGAGAACTGGGTGGGACAAAGCAGCTTGAGAGCCACTCGCATTTATCTGGTGAGAATGTGGGAGGTAAACCCCATGTGGGGGGCAATGGCAGAGAGGGAGCACCTCTGGGAAAGGTTGGGATAGAAAGTCCTTTATGGGCATCCAACCCAGGAACAACTTGATTCAACACTTGGTACAGGGGAGTGAGCCCTGAAGAAGAAATCTGGATCCCATTTCTGCCACTTGGTTGTGTGACCATATGCCTGTCTTTCTGCTTAGCTGATATGTAACAGATATTAGCTGATTTCATCTTCCTAACAGTTCGGCATACTCGCTGTCAACGTCCTCCCTCGTCACATTTGCCCACGGGGACACAGCTCCGAAGACGTCAGGGCGAGCCACCAAGGGAGGCATACCTGGTCCCAGGCTCTGGGCTGCTACTGTCTTTACTGATATTCCCATACCTTCTTCCTTAACGTCTCTGAACTCCACTCCGGGCTTCACCTGTCAGATGGATTTCTATTAGTCTGGTTCCAGCCAAGAAATGGGAATTGCTTTAGGTATTCCCAACAGAGGGAATTTAATACAGGGAACTCGTCACATAGGGGACTGGAGAGACGGAGAAGCACCTCAGGTGCATGTAAGAGCAAGAAGCTGCTGCTGCCTTTAGGGCCTGAGGAGCAAAGCAGGAGGGACTGAGATTACACCTCAGCAGAAGCAAAAACCATGGTAGTTTATGCCCAGAAGAAGGAGTGCCATGGCGAAGATGGGATCCCTCCCAGAGATGCCCCAGGGAGAAGGAAGAAGGGAGGGGCATACCGTGGGGACTCTCCCCCAGCTTCCTCTAGTGTTTCCTATTGGTTGAAACTACTAGGAAGCCAGGGGACACGGTACCCGGTACCCCAGGGGAGGGGGATTCCCAGAGCAGGGCAGAAGAAGGGGTCTGAGATCGGATGGGCATTTGGCTAGTTCCGAGTTCAGGGTCAGTGGGAGCACTAAAGAAGGGCCATGTGGAGCAGGGGATGACATCAGGTGGGGCAGAGTGTGTGGGACCAACTTGCCCGCCACTGTCATTCCATGGTCAGGGGATGACGGGTGAAGAGAGGGTGTTTGGTTCCATGGCTGTTGAACCTTCTGGAGACCTAGAAAAGCTATTTGAATGAGACACAGAAGGAAGGCGGTCAGCTCCATGGCCAGCAGGGAACTTGCCCATATCCCTGACCTGCTGACATCTTCCCAGACTCTGCGCCAGTCCTTTAGGCCATCCCTATACTCTGTCTGCGGCTGCTTCCCAAGTGTGCCCAGGGGACCGCTGACAGATTCGGCCTGTCCTGTCTTCTTCCAGCTGGGGTGGGCGCCTGGCTGGCACACAAGGAGAAGTAACCACAGAAGGCACAACGTCTCGGTCTAAGACTCAGATATTCCAGAAATTCCTCTGAGATGTCCTGGGTGGGGACTGGGCGTGGGTGCTATTCTCTGCTTGCTTCTAAGCATGGCGATGTTCACACCAACAGCAGAGCTGTTAAAATTTGTCTCAAACCAATCAGGTCCCTCTATGACCTCCCTCTCTCCAACCTTCCCTCCACCCTCCCCTCCTTTTCTTTTTTCCTCCTTCTCCTTCTTTTATTTTGTCTTCCAATCATTTTCGATCATTTATTATCCACTGGGTATTCTGCTCCATAAATATGAGTAAGGTAGCTTAAAAAAAAAGTACATATAGTTTTAAAATTTGGAAACCTATTTCTAAATAGCTCATGGCTCAAATGAGAAATCATAAAGCATGTAACATAGTTGCGATTTAGAACCGGAGAGTAATGAAAATACTATGTATCAAAACTTGTAGAATGTACCTGAAGCAGTATCTGGAGGGATATTTATGGCTTTGAATGCTCATCATGAGCTTAAGAAGAGAGGAAAAAATAATAGATTAAACCCCAAAAGGTTTAGTAACAGAGGAAGGAAGCAACATAAGCGCAAAAATTAGTAATATACACAGATAATATTGGGGAGGATCAACATATCACACGTTGATTCTGCAAAAACAAGAAGGGAAAAAGAGAGGCTGATTTCCTACACAGCAGACAGGCATTCCAAGAAACAAAAGACTATGTGAATCAGTTTATAGTAAGATATTGGACCTCTTTTTGAAGGGGATACTTTTCAGAAAAATATAATTTACCAAAACTTAAGGAAAAAAAAAGGTCAATTGATCTATAGTCATCATCTTATTATCCCAGATAAAATACCTCGTTTCTATTTTATGAATAAGGAAACAGAAAATCTGAGAGTAAAAAATGTTGCCTACGATCCTACGGGCGGGGAGTGATGGAAGCAGAGGCCAGTCTGGGTGCCAGGCTTCTCTCTCTGGCAGTGAGAGCTGGTCTACCCTGTGGCCTCTGCTGGGAAATTCCCCAGAGTTGCCTGCTCCTAGGGTTGCTTAATGACTGGATACTCCTAATATACCTCTAGGAGGGCATTTGGCTCCTGAATTTTCCCTGAGTGTTCCACCATCTTCAATTAGTGGACATGCACAGCAGCCATGCTCTGCCTCCCAATCTTTCAATACCGCCCAGCTAGAAGCAGTAGGGCTGAGCAGGCTGCTCTGAGGCCTGAGGCCCTTTGACTCACCACCTCCCCGGCCCCAGGATGCTCAAAGCCTGACTCGATGCCCACAGCCACAGCCCAGACCTCAGAGCCAGGTCGCCTCTGGTAGAAAGCAGGTGGCAGCTTGCCTGGGAGTCTGGGTGGGTGACAGACTCCCACGGTCAGAAGCCTGCAAGGAGCCTGCCTTTTGTGATCAGAACTTTGGGATTGGTGATGGTGGTGGGGTTTGAAGATCCAATGGTGCGCCTTCACCTTGATAACTCTTGAGAAATGGTGTCCTTCATCTCTGTTTCTCATTCTTTCATCTCTTCTATTGAGAATATCACCCATCCTGCCCTCCTTGAGGGTCTGGTGGTGTTGCCAGGGACAGGGCCCTGCCATCTCTGGCCACATGACTCAAGATAACCAGTTCTTCCCTTACTTTTGATATATGGGTATATATACCTTTCAGTTTGCTAAGTAGGAATGATGTAAGCCTGGAGTTTGGGGGGGCATCCCCATCTGCCTCTGTGTCATGACAGCCAGAGAAGAAAACAAGGGAGTGCACAGAGATCATAACGCTGGGAGCAAAGTAGGGACACTTGACAGTGGTCTCCAAGTTCCTGGATGCAGACATGCCTGCAGTCCAGCTTTCTCGCTTCTCTTGGGGAGTGGGAGACAATATGGTCTCTTTGTTCTGAAATTTGTGGGAGTTAGGCTTTTGTATTTTGAAACCCAAAGAACCCTGACTAACACAGTTTGTCTTGGCTTCTTGTTCTCTCTCCATCCCTTTTGAGTGGTGACTCACCTCCCCGCACCTTACAGCTCCCTCCAGATCCTCCACTCAGGGAATGGGCTGCGGCGTGTCCAACTTGCTGCCTCAAGCGGAACGCCTGGCCTGCTTCTGAATGTTGCCATGACTGATGTGGTGATAAGAGACCAGGACAGAGACCCTGCAGGTGTGGGGAACCCACAAAACCTATCTGCTTGCTGGAGGCTCTTGTCAAGAAATAGTAACCACGGCTAACACTGGGGGAATCAGAAACGATGCTTCAAGCTCGGAAGGTTTTAGCATTCTTGCAGCGACTTTATACCTGGGTTCTACTCTTTCTCTTATTTGGCAGACGAGGGTCCTGGAGCTCATGTTGCTTGCCTGAGGTCCCACAGGTATGAAGGGCTGAGGCCAGATTTTGAACGGAGGGATTTTATTTCACAGTCCCAATTCTTAAGCACTCTCTTGACTTCATTATGTCTATGTGCTGGAATTCGGTGGGGTCTTTTTTCAAAATAAATTGCCATATCCTTTACATTGTTTTCCTCAATGTAAAGGCACTTGAATCAACAGGTTGAATCCATTTTTGTCTGTTTGTATGTTTGGGAAGGAAGGGATTCCATAAGAAATGTCTTAAGTTAAAGGGGAAAACTAAAGCAAACCCCAACTCCTCCTCCCCATACAATACTTTCCATCACTGTCAGTTATCCCTGTAAAGCACAGTCATGATGTTCTTTTTATAATAGGAGGAGCCTTTGTAGCTCTCCTCTGCATGGAAGTTAAAGGCAAAAGTCCATCATCTGAGTTTCAAAGCCCTCTGCAGCCTGTCCCAGCCACTTTCCCCAAATTCTCTAGACTATGCTCCTTTTCTGGAGGCAGCTTCCCCCTGCACCTATGAAATTCCAGCTCAGGGCCCTTGCTAGGGGTCCTGGCGACATGTTCCCACACTCATAGGTTGCTGCCAGATTTGCAAAAGTAAGATATTTTCTAACAGAGATAGGTTAAAACCACTGACTGTTTTCTTTGGCTTCGCTACTATCCCTCCGTCTCTTCTTACTGTCCCACTGGCTCCAGGGTCTCTGCCAAGAGCAGGTTGAGCTGGGAATGCACTCAGCTTGGGTTTATAGTGATGTGACTTGCAGTTGCTCTCATGTATTGTTAAGCAATCCCTCGTCATCCTGGTATAGAAGTCGCCTCCAGGGAAACCCGTACCACCTCCTGGGCCGACTCACACGTGACACGTGACATGTTGTGACAAGAAGGTTCAGGGCCAGTGGCTGTGTCACGGCATGAACGTGTCCTGTGGCGCCCCAAGTATGGAGGAGAAAGCAAGTAGACATGTACAGAGCCAGAAGCTCGTCTCTGGGAAATTCTCACGAGTCTCAGAGCCCAAATACGAGAAAACCTAATAATGGGCTTTGCCAAATGTTCTAATGATCCTAAAAAACAGAGGGGATATTAACAAAGAGTTAGGCAACAGGGGGACATTTTCTCAATGATCAATAATAAAAAACAAAATTTGACCCGCCATCGATATTAAAAAAGAAATTGTGATATAGACAAGTGCAAGAGACAAAGAGAACGGAGGCAAAATGCGCAGGGGAAAGAGGGTTACAGAAGTCCATCAAGCCGTCAGCGAACACACAACATGGCCATTTTTCTGGATACTGCCGTGTTTGTGGTATTTGTCAACTTTCAAGACTTGCAATTCATTATTTCTTTTCTTATTCTAAACGAATATTCCCTTTGTACCCAAATTTTTATATATTTATTTTAAAAAGCATCTTTCTTGTGGTATAAGTCACATACGTATACCTAAAGGCATAGTTTGTGAGTTGTGATGAATGTACACACCCAGGCAACCATCAAGATATATACTATTTTCATGAGCCCCAAACTTTCCCTCTTCCCCCTTACGTCCACCTCCCTGAGTGTTCCTGCCCCAGGTCACCATTAATCTACTTTCTGTCCTGATGGATTTGGATAGTTCTAGAGTTACCCATAAACAAGAGTTGTGCAGTACCCTTTTGTATCTGGCTTGTTGTGGGGTCGGGGGAGAAAGCACAGGTCCGCCTTGTGCCTCCTTTTGCCTTCCTAATAATTTTATGTTTTTTCCTTGGCAAAGACCTCCTGATTTGGTGATGCTGGGTCTGGACTTGCTGCTGTCCCCATGTCTAGGTACACCAGGAGGCCCTCTTGGTCCATACACGTCCTGTGTACATGTCTGAGTTCATACCTGAACTCTCTGCTCCCTCTCCTAGAATACCTTCCCTCCTGTTCCACTCAGTGGGGGCCCAGGTTAAATGTCTCCTACCTTCTGGATTCTCTCAGTCAGAACCAAAACACTTCTTTCTCTGCCCCAGGAAGCACTGACTTAGACTTCTTGTTACTGCTCACGTGATTGTTGCATACTGGAATCAGCTTAGTTTTGTTTTGTTTTTCTGGCTGTCTGGGATCTGAGGTTTCTGGTGTAGATGTTGCGTGTTGGGCAGCATGTGACACTCCCCTCCGGCTCCTGCTCATCCTAAGTTGGCAGATGTCCCAATTCATAGCAACCAACATTGGTTGGAAATGGGAAAAAAAAAAATAAGGGTAACTCTTTGTCTGGGGCTATAGAGACAAGACACAATGATCGCCATTTCTCCTTGGTTTCTCGCTCTGGATTTAGTGGGATCTGGGCCCGCGCTGTTCTTCTAAAGGGACTGGAGTGAACTTGTGGGGAACCTCAAAGGACATTCTGAGCTAGGTCCCTGCTCTGGGACTGCAGTGGGTTGAATAGTGTCTTCCCCAAAAGACAGGTTTCAAGTCCCAATCTCCAGAGCCTGCGAATAAATAGGCCCTTCTTTGGAAATAGGGTCTTTTCAGATGTAATTAAGGCCAGGATTTTGGGTGAGATCATCCTGGATTTGGATAGGTCACAGAGCCAATGACAGAAAAGGAGAAGACACGCAGAGACACAGAAAGAAAGCCATGTGAACACAGAGGCAGAAATTGGCTAAGAGATGGCAGCAGCCACCGGAAGCAGGAAGAGGCAGGAAGAGGCTGGAGCCCTCTGGGGGGAGCACCGCCATGCAGGCACCTTGTTTCTAGACTTCTGGCCTCCAGAACTGGGAGAGAATAAATGTGTGTTGTAAGCCTCTGTGTTTGTGCGGAGTTGTTGCAGCAGCCTTGGAAGATAACACAGGCTGGTCAGTTTGAAAGGATTGCATACACGAATGGATGTAAGCCAGCTGAGATGTGGTAGGAACCTGGAGCTGTAGTCCCAGGTTTGTTACGAAGAATCAAACTCCCAGAGAATTTTGTGAATGTTTCAAGCGATCCAGACAGCAGGATGCTACCTTTTCTTTTGTTTGTTTGTTTTTTTGGAAATGATTTAAACTACTGAAACAGTGAAATGATCCAAATGAAATAAGAAGCCATCATTTTCATGCATTAAAGTGACAAAGAGAGGGGTGCCTGGGTGGCTCGGTGGGGTAAGTGTCTGCCTTGGGCTCAGGTCATGATGCCAGGATCCTGAAATTGAGCCCTGCATGGCATCGGGCTCCCTGCTCAGTGGGGAGTCTGCTTCTCCCCCTCCCTCTCCCATTCCCCCTTCTCACAAAAAGGACAATAAAAACATTAGTCAGTATGATCCTGATTTACTTAAAAATATGCATATAAAACTGGAAATTTCATGGTTATTTTTGAGTACCAATACCGAAACTGGTTTTATTTTTCTGTCCATACCCATTTTTGAGGGGAGGAAAAAAAAAAGGCAGTATTTTGGTAATCAGGAGAAACAGCAAATAGAATTTTAAATAGTACTAAAGGTTTTGATTTTATTATGGTCTATTAGGGCTTATAGACAAAAAAGCCTGGGCTCAGGATTCAAAGGGCACTTAGAATTAAATTATATATATATATATATATATAAATATATATATATATAAATAAATATATATTTATATATATATATAAAATCTGAGTCTTCTCCTTGCTAGGTGTTCAAGGGGAACTCAACTTCCAAGTGGCCACTGTAGGAGGGGGCAGGGCTGGCGGTTGGACCCAGGACACCAACAAGAGCTGGTTCCTCTTCCTTCCCTGCAGCCTGGCCAGATCCCAGGGAGGTGGTGGGCAGGTCACCTCCCCAGGGTTCCTCAGCCTTTGTTGCTCCTCTGCAGGCTTGGGGACACTTGGGAGCATTTGGGTTGTGCTTAGAGTGACAAGACATCCCAGTTTCTCCAGGGATAGTCTTAGTATAATTGTGATTCCTAGTGTACTCATTAATAGTGTCCATTTTGACTCTCTGATTTGGAAGACAAGTTAAACCACCACTAGAGTTTTAGTCCAAATGCGAATTATAGTATCTAATTCATAATACAAAAACAATACTTGTTGTTACCATTTATTGAATATACATGCCATGTGCCAGATCTCATGTATAGATTTAGTTAATTTTTACAAACTTTTAGTCACTATACTCCAGTCAGTGTCTCACAGACACCTCAGTCAACATGACCCCAAGTCATACCATCCTGCTCTCTTCCCCTCCTAGCTCCTCTGCCTGGGTCTTCTCTCCCAGGGCATGGAACCACCATGTTTCTGGTTGCCCAAGTTGGAAATGTGATGTCATCCTTGGTCATTCCTTCTCCCTTCCATCCACTTCTAATCAGCCCCCAGGTCCCAGTGATTCTATCTGCTTAATATCATACTGTACTCTAGCCACACTGACCTGTCTATTCTAAGAACTTTCCATGGTGGTTTCGATCTCAGAGTACGTACTATTTCCTTGCCTACTTCTGCAAAATTAACTCCTACATTTTACAGTTTTCAGGTGACTCATAACTTGATCCCAATTCCAGTAGGGTTACCCCATTAAAAAGACCAGATGATGCTTCATATTTCTTTTATGGCATTTGCATTGTTACTTGAATGCTGTTTGTGGACCCCCTAAATTGTGAGCTTGTGAAAGTGGGAATCTTGACAGTCTTGTTTCCTGCAGATTCCTGGGTTTTAGCATAACATCTGGCAAATGGAAGTTTCTCAGCAAGTATTGAAAGAAAATGTGCTTGAATGTATCTAGTTTTCTCCACTCCTCTGCCCCTGCTGCTGTCCAGGCACCTGTCTCTTTGCAGTGGCCTCTTGTTTACGTATTACTTCTCCTCCAATCCATTCTCCACCAAGGAAGATCTCATAAGCTAGACTGTGTCATTCCCATACTTAGAATCTTCAGTGACTCCCTGTTATTATTGGGATAATGCCCAAATTCCCAAACACAGGCTTTTTGTTTTGACCCCAGTTGACCCTGAACTCTCTGTGGCTTGGCCAGGTGTCTCTTATCTCTGGGTCTTTGCAAAGGAATACACACTTCCATCCTATCCATATCTAGCCAACTCCTACTCTTCCAGATCTCATGCCCCCCCACCCCCGGGGGACTTCCCTCCATGCTTAGGTAGGGTCAGACTCCTCCTCCATACTCACACAGCTCTCCAACACCTGGATAATCACAGGTTATTGTGTTTAATTTGTTTTTATATGTACTTTTTTCCATCAAAGACCTTGGGTCTGGTGTATTCAAGCTGTATTCAAGTTTTGCTCTATTCAGATTTCTAGCACAGTCTTCATGGCATTGGAAAAAACAAAATAATATTTGTGAAATGGATGAAATTATCCCTGTTTTAATGGTAAGAAATTTCAGTAAAGAAAGGGGAAATCCCTTGAATGCCATACAGCTGAACACAGGTTTCAAACCCAGGACAGTGCCATACTGTTATAGACTGAATTGTGATTCCCCTTCTTCCTGCCCAACCCACCCTCACTACCTCCCCCAGCCCTCAAATTCATATGTTGATGTATTAACACTCCAGTACATCAGAGTGTGACTGTATTTGGAGATGGGGCCTTTAAAGAGGCAATTAAGTTAAAATGAGGTCATTAGGGTGACCCTAACCCAATATCACTGGTGTGTTTATAAGAAGAGGAGATTAGGGTACAGATGCACACAGAGGGAAGTTCCATGTAAGGACACAGGTAGAAGACAACTACCTATAAGCCAAAAAAAAAAGAGCCTTGGAAGGAATCAGCCCTGCCAACACCTTGGTCTTAGATGTCTAACCTTTGCAATTGTGGGAGAAAATAAATTTCTGTTTAAGCCACCTAAAGTGTAGTACTTTGTCCTGATTGCCCTTGCAAACTAGTACACATGGCTAAGAATTTCCCACTACACTGTATTTTAACTGTCCAGAGCAGAGCTGTCCAACAGAAAAATACTGTGTATCCCGTATGTAATTTAAAATTTTTGTAGTAGTTGTATTACCTAGGTTCAAGAAAGGAGATGAATTTAATTTTAGTAATATTTTTATTTAACCTAATATTTATTAAACATGATCAGTTTAACATACACTGTATGTGAGACATTATTAGTAAAAGAGTTTACATTCCTTTTTCATACCAAGTGTGTGTCATCTGGTGTGTATTTTGTGCTTAGAGTGCGTACCAGTTCAGAGCAGCTACATTTCTTGTGCTTCATTCAAACACCACACGTGGCTACCATATTGGAAACTGCAGGTATAGGAGATAATCCCTTCCTTTCTGTATACCATTTTTTTTTTTAAAGATTTTATTTACTTATCTGACAGATAGAGATCACAGGTAGGCAGAGAGGCAAGCAGAGAGAGAGGAGGAGGCAGGCTCCCTGCTGAGCAGAGAGCCCGATGCGGGGCTCGATCCCAGGACCCTGGGATCATGACCTGAACCAAAGGCAGAGGCTTTAACCCACTGAGCCACCCAGGCGCCCCCCATTTTTTTTTAAACGTTGTTGTTTTATTCTGAGAACACATGATCCTTGTAAACAATTAAAAGAAGAAATCCAGCAGGTCTGCTAGGGATGTCATTCCTGAAAATTTTGTCTTTGCTTTGATGTTAGCCACTCTACTTACTAGCTGGGTTAGTTGGTCTTCGAAGGACTAGACGATTAGGGCATTTTGGTTCTTCATCGCCTGCCTGGCATCTGATTTGGAATGTTCCTGGGAGAAAGCCTCTTCCCCCTCATCCCCTCACCTGCATGGCCCTACTAATTCACCTAGAAATTCAGAGGCAACAGCTCATTGCTACATGCTTTCATCCTTCAACCTCCACCAGAGTCTGAATCTAGTCTGTCTCTTGGATGATTGTCACTGCCCAGCTGGAACTCAAAGCCTCTCTGGCCCAATGCAGGTCCGGTCACCCCAGCCTGTTGCTCACTGCTGACTCCTGACTCCTGGAGCTGATGATCTGGGAGTCTAGAGGGCTACCCCAGGCAGGGACCCACTATGCTGCCTAGCCTGTCCCCTGAACTTCCTACTATACTAGGAGCAGAGAACTCCCCTCACAGAAGGGGTGTAGCAGTTGCAAAAAACAGAGACTTAGGGCGTCAGGTAGTTATCCTCAGATCCGCTGGCCACCCTGGTCCTTTTCTTGAGGACATTCTTGAGCACACTGTGGCTCAGTAGTTGAGAATGTAGTTTCAGGTATAAGACAGATTGCTTACATTTTTTTAAAAGATTTATTTATTTGCTTGAGAGAGACAGAAGGAGGAGGGGCAGAGGAAGAGAGGGAGCAAATTCTCAAGTAGACTCCCTGCTAAGCATGGAGCCCAATGTGGGGCTTAATCCAAAGACCCCAAAATCATGACCTGAACCTAAGTCAAGAATCAGCCATTTAACTGACTGAAGCCCCCCAGGAGCCCCAGAAAGACTGCTTTTTATCTTGCTCTGCCAGTTGCTAACTCTCATTTTGGATGCTACTTTCACTTCTCTGGGCCTTTTCTTTAAAATAAGAATGATAGGGGCTCCTGGGTGGCTCAGTAGGTTAAGCCTCTGCCTTTGGCTTGGGTCATGGTCTCAGGGTCCTGGGATCGAGCCTCACATCGGGCTCTCTGCTTGGCAGGGAGTCTGTTTCCCCCTCTATCTCTGCCTGCCTCTCTACTTGTGATCTCTTTCTCTCTGTCAAATAAATAAATAAAATAAAATAAAATAAAATAAAATAAGGATGATAGCAATGGTGTCTATATTATTGGGCTCTGTAATATAGTTCTGATATAGTTTACAACTGTATAGTGCTTATACCCTAGAGAGTGTCTAGCATGTTGCCTAGTTCATGGGAAGCTGTCAGTCAATGATGGGAAAGAACCAAGCATGCCAGTCCGGGTCAAGCACCAGGAGTCTGTTCCATCATTGTTTGTAGTTGTAATGACAGAAGCCCGCTTGTATTACAAGCCCTTGATTATAAGGGCTCAGGCTGTTTTACAGAGTGCAGCTTGGCATCAGGGAGGGATTGGAACTAGATATGGAAGATTCTGGAACCTGGAGAGCTCTTAGTTTCTGCCTCTCATCTCTGCTTCAGAGTATGTGCCTCTTCTCTTCTTTTTGCACACTGGCATTCTCAGTTTTTCTGGCCATGTATTGGGTTGATCTCAAGCTTCTTAAGATCTCCTTCTTTCCAGGGACCAGCCTAGAGTGTGTTGGATTTCCACATCCTTTGGAGATGGTTGGGATTGGCCTGGTTTGAGTCAGATGTTGACTTCTGTCCTGATCAGCTGTGATCAAGAAGGAGTCATAGAGTACATGCATGACCTTTTTTCCCCCTTTTAATGTTGTATTTGGTTGAAAGAAATAGAGTTAATGAGATAGAAGAAAGAGGTAAACATGCCTTGGTGAACAAGATGATCACATCTTGGTTAACAAAGTGAATGGAGTTGTAGACTTAGGAAAGAGCAAGAAACTGTACAGTTTTGACTCCCAGTTGTGACCGCAAGAGAGGTGGGACTTAGGAAAGTTAACTCCAAGGTCAAGAATTGAGACCTTGTAGATAGAGGCTCAAATTGTGGTTTAATAAGGGAATCATTGAGCCTGTTTTTGTGTATGGCCCATATCTGTCATTCATTCATTCATTCATTCATTCATCCATTCATCCATTCCATACTTTTTGAGTGCACTGGAGATGTAATAGTGAACTTGCTGTCACAGAGCTCACCTTAGCTTTTCCTGTTGGTGTGGTTTTGCACAAGGAAATAAATGGAGTACTTGTAGAGCTCCATTGTTGTCTCACTTTTCCTACTTGAAAGCACCAGTTCAGGGAAAAAACAAAAAACAAAAACCAAAACTCTGGGCCTGAAAATGGTGGAAGTCATCTTCTTCATGATTTTGGAAAACTGGCTTGTGGTCTGGTCAGTTATGGGAAACTTTTGCTTTGATTCATCGCTCCATCCTTTTTTTTTTTTTTTTCCCCAACCACTGGAGAGTTAAACTCATCCAGAGGAGGCAGCAAAGGAGGTAAGGGAGTGTGACATTGTGATTTATAATAAGAAATATATATTTGGTCTTCATCCCAGTTTCTGACACAGAGCTCCTAAAACCCTTGGAATTTCCTAAGTGATAAGAGTGATAAAAATGTCTTAATATTTATAACAAACCCCTTTCAACCACACCTGAGTTTCTGTTAATGAGGTGACTTTTGGAAAGCCCCTAGGGATAGGGGCTGGTTGCCAAGGGAACCAACCATGTGATTGCAGAATTGGAACTTTAAGTCACACGCCCTGACCTCCTGTGAAGGGAAAGAGGCTGGAGTATCATATTCAATCACCAATGGCCAATGATTTAATCAACATCCCTATGTAATGAAGCCTCCAAAAAAACCCAGAAGGATAGGATTCAAAGGGCTTCCACGTTGGTGAACATGTGGAGGGCTGGAAGAAAGGTGTGTTCAGAGAGGGTGTGGGAGCTATGTACCTCTTTCCACACACCCTGGCCTATGCATCTCTTCCATCTGGCTCCTCGGGATTGGGACCTCTTGGAGTATCCTCTTTTTTGATCGTTGAAATCCCCCTTTGAAAGCATTTGTCAGCAAGTAAGTGCACAGATGCATGCATATTATTTGTAGAAGTTATAGGAAAATGGTTCTCCTTCCTTCATAGACACCTCCCATCCAAGTTTTAATTTGAAGGTAACTGAGGCACATGAACCAGAGAAAACTGAATGGATTCAGGGGACATTTCCAGGATCTTCAGATCTTTCCAGGGAACTTCAGATGGTATTTCCAGGATCTTAAAAAACTCTGGAGTAACCAGGGGGTGTAGCTGAGTTGGGAAAACTTTGGGACCCGCAGGCCATGGTTGTCAATCTGTTCTGACTCTTTTTTTAAAAAAAAATTTTCATTTTTTTATTAACATATAATGTATTATTAGAGGTACAGGTCTGTGAATCATCAGGCTTACACACTTCACAGCACTCACCATAGCACATACCTTCTCCAATGTCCATAACCCAATCACCCTCTCCCTAACCCCTTCCGCCCAGCAAACCTCAGTTTGTTTTGTAAGATTAAGAGTCTCTTATGGTTTGTCTCCCTCCAGATCCATTCTGACTCTTGAAGGGAATCTTATTTTTGGAATGGACTTGAGGACAGGATCATCTGGTTTCACTGACATTATGAACACATTGATCCGTTTCCCCCAAAAGAACCGTCAGGTCAGGTGACTATAGTTGGGCAATGACTGGGGCAGAATGTTGGCAGAAGGAAGGGATAAGTGCCCTGCTGTGGGCTGAACGTATACTGTGTGCCAGCCAGCATTGTGTCTGTAGAGGAAAGCTTTGTGGGTTCTTGAAGAAACCAGCTGGAACACATCCAGTTTAAAATGGCATCTGGCTAGCTATAGCTGCCCCTGGCACAGCCTCCCTTGCTTTCCAATTAACCTCTCTAATGAAGATGTAGAAACAGCACAACCCCACCACCATAAAAGTGGACCCCCTCTCTCCTTATCTCCCTCTTTGCACTGGTTTCCAGACATAACATCTGCAGCAATTAAGAAAATCACATGGCCATCTCTTAAGTCTGTATTGCTTTTCTTGCCATCCTCGAAATATTTTTTTTGGAGAATATGTTTTTTAAAGAAAGCAGCAGGGTAGAAGTTTGGGGCCATATTACACTGATCCTTGGAAGGATAGATACCCTAGGGGAAGTTATGTAGATTGAGGATGAGGCAAAGAGGATTGAGGACTGAGACAAAGAGGGACCAGATAGCAGGGTCTGTTGGAGACTATAGATTTTACTGTATTCTCTTGGTTTTGAATGTCAGAAAATAAGGCAGTGGGGGGAGGAGAGGATTTCAGTTGAACAGAATTCTATTAGATAAAAGGCTGAAAAAAATGAACAGCAGATTTAAAAATAAACCCATTCCCCCAAAACACAAATAAACAAATACCAAATTCTTTATGTAAATGTAGAGTCAAAGAAGTTAAAAAACAATCTTTCTTCAAAGAAAATTCCAGGCTTACATATTTCCACCAGTGAATTCTTTAAAATATTTAAGCAAGGAATAACACTAATCTCATGTAAACTCTTTTGAAACTAGAGGAGGAAGTATTGCTTTGCAATTCATTTTATAATATTTATGAAATCATTTTACAAAAATCTCACAGAAATTCCAAAAAGAGAAAGGAAAAAAGACAAAAAGAGAGAAAAGAAACAGAACTTCTAAAATCCTGCATGAATATAGGCTAAAAAAATCCTTAACAAAATATTAGTAAACAAATCCAGCAGTATTCAAAAAAGCATAACACATCATGACCAAGCAGGAATTATCCTGGAAATGGAAAGTTGGTTTAGCACTGGCAAATCCAACGGTGTAATCCACTACATTTATAGAATTAAGAAGAAACATACACCAAAGAGAAAAGGCATTTGATAAAAATGAACATCTATTCATGATAAAAACTCAGTACGCTAAGAATAAAAAAAGAATGTCTCAATCTGATAAAGTTTATTTATGAAAAAGTTATAGCAAATATTATACTTACTGGCAAAATACCAAACACAATCTCACTAAGACTGTCCTTTCTCACCATTCCTGTCTAACATTGCACTGAAGAAAAAAAAAAAGCACCCCCCAAAAGCATACAGATAGGAAAGAAAGAGGTCAAATTGTATTTATGTTCAGATGTTAGGATTGTTTATGAGGAGAATCCTAAGAAATCAACCCCACAATTACTAGAACGAATAAGGGAATTTAGGAAGTTCATAGCATTCAAGGTTAATATACAAAGATCAATTTTATTATTTATATACTAGCACCAAATATTTGGAAAGTGAAGTTTAACGATCCCTTAGCCAGAGCATCAAAACCAAGCCAACAAAAATATACTGAGGATTAAATTCAACAGAATATGTGCAAGACCTCTGTACTGAAAGGCATAAAACATTGCTGAGAGTAATTAAAGAAGACCAAAATCAATGGGTATTTATAGATAAGAAGGATCAGTGTTGTTAAGATATTAATTCTTCCCAAATTGCCCACTAGATTCAACATAATCACCATAGAAATTCCATAGGGTCTTTCGTGGAAATTGATAAACTGACTAGCATTTATACAGAAATGCAAAGCACTGAGGATATCAAAAGCAATCTTGATACAACAGAGCAATCTTGGAGGACTTACACTATCTGACTTTGAGACTCATTTTAACGTTATGATCATCAGAAGTGTGGTACCGGCCTATAGAATGACAAATGGATCAATGGAACAGAACCCAAAGCCCAGAAATGAACCCAACTGGCCAACTAATTTTTAAAAAAAATCTTATGAAGTTCTGCATTTTAATTCCAGTATAATTAAAATACAGTATTGTATTAGTTTTAGGTGTGCAATAGAGTGTGGACAACTAATTTTTGACAGAGGCACCAAAGCAATTCAGTCCAGAAAAGAAAGTTTTTCTTTCTTTACCTTTCCTTCCCTCCCTCCCTCTCTCCCCTCCCTCCCTCCGTCCAACCTTCCTTCTCTTCAGACAGTCTTTCAACTAATGAAACTGGAAGAGTTACTCACAAGGGAAAAAAAAAGATGTCAATTCCTACTTCACAATATATACAAACCCACAAACCTTTCAGGAGAAAACGTAGGAGAATGTTACCATGACATAGAGAGAGGCAGTGTTCTTAGCAAGGACTCAGAAAAGAAAAACAAGTAAGTTAGACTTCATCAAAATGTGAACATTTCTATTTGTGAACAGACACTTATGAGAAAATAAGTAAGGAATCCACAAACTGAGAGAAAACATTAGTAAAACAGATACTTTACAAAGTATCTGGATATAGAAAGTATCCCAGTATCCGGGATATGGAAAGAACTCCTGGAATTTAGTAAAAAAATGAACAAACAAAAACAATCAAAACAGGCAAGGCAATTGGATAGGGATTTCACAAAAGAAGATGAACATGTGGCCCGTGGACATTCAAATCAAAACCACACTGTGATACCCACACATAGCCTTTAGAAGGTCTAAAATTAAATGTTAATCAAGAATGTGGAGCAACTGGAATTTTCATGTGTTGTGGGTGGGAATTTGGGAAAATCTGACAATTTTTTCATAAATCTAGATGTGTATCTATCTACCCTGTGACCCGACAATTGCACACCCAGGTGATTGTCCAAGAAAACTGAAAATCCATGTCCACAAAAAAGATTGTACAACAATGTCTAGCAGGACAGCATTAACAACAGTCAAAATCTGAAAACAGCCCAGGGGTTTATCAATAAGAGAATGGATAAACAAGTTATGGGATTTTCATATAATGGAGTACTATGCAGCAACAAAAAGGAACAAATCACTGATGCATGCAACAATGTGAATGAATCTCAGAATATTTTGTCATATGAAAGGAACCATACCCACCAGTCCATATCTTATGATTTCATTTGTATGTAGCTCTAAAAAAGGTAAAACTAATTTATGGTGGGAAAAAAAATCAGAAGAGTGATTGACTCTGAGAATAGGGGATGGGCAGTCACAGGAAATCTAGTTAATTATATGCAATGTGAAATATTTCACATTGTATGCATTTGTCAAAAGTCAGGAAAGTCCCTAAGTCAGATTTGTGCCTTTCACTGCATTTAAATTTTACCTGAAAAGAAAAAAAAAACCCCGTAAACAAATATTGAAATCTAGTTAATTATATGCAATGTGAAATATTTCAGGAGATGTCTACGGATATATGTAATTTAACTTGAAGTGCATCAAAAAATCAGGATGGATGGCTGGCTGGCTGGCTGGACAGATACATGATAAAGCAGGTAAAGTGTTAATTATAGAGTCTATAGAAGAGCTCACAATACAATCCTTTCAACATTTTTTATACCTGAAACTTCATTATAAAATGTTGGAAAAAACTAAAATCCAAATTGCATACTTTGAAAGATATGAAAAAGAAAGAATGCATGGAAAGACAACAATATACCTCGCTGAAAAGAGTGTGTATGGTGAAGATGTTAGCCACACGTTAAGGCAAACATTTAACATAGTTTGGAATTTTGATTTTCAAAATGATTCTAAATTACATAAAGATGTAATTACAAGAAAACAGAAATGACATTAAATGTTGTTAAAATTTATATATATTATATATATTAGTGAAAACAACATGGCATTACACCACAATTAAAATCAAATGACATGAAAAAGAAGGGATCATCTTGAATTACACAGTAGAATATCTATGAGCTTAATAGAAGATTAAGGAAGTGGTGTGAATTATTTGGTAGGGATGGATTTTTCGATAAATATTGAAATGAAATCAAATTAGAACTTTAGCTCACACCATCTCTCAAATTAAGTTATAGATAAATGAAAGAGAAAATTTTTTAAAATGCTAGTAGTTTTCTCTTCAGATGGTTATGATATGCACAAATTTTACTTAACCCAGCATTATGAAAAGTTAAGATTGCCTGTATTTGACTACAGTAACGTAGTGAAAGACCTTCTAAGCCCAAGATCAAGGGAAGAAATCCAAAGGATGAGAAAAATGTATTTGGCCACTTAAAATAGAGAATTTCTAGGACTTCAAAAAAAATTATAAGCAACACTATAAGGAAAAACATCACTTGCAGTAAATATAGCAGAGAGGCTTACTATCCTTAACAGACATAGAGATCTTTCAAATCAATGTGAACAAAAAGAAAAACCTAAAGAAAAATGGCTATAAGATTCGCACACGTAAGTTGCTGAAGCATAAAAATACAGTATTCTGTTCAAGTTTTCTGTGAACCTAAAAGTGCTCTAAAAAATAGAGTCCATTAAAAAATATTCCCAAAAGAAGATTAAATCTCTTATTACTTATTATTACTTATTATAAAAAAATCTCTTATTATTATTAACAAATTTATGTTAAAAAATGAAAGATTCTCTCTCTTTGTCTCTGCTTAGCGTGGAGTCTGGTTGGGATTCTCTCTTTCCCTCTCCCTTTGCCCCTCCTGCTTGCATGCTCTCTCTTTAAAATAAATAAATAAGTCTTTAAAAAATGAAATATAAGATTTTGTTTTACACTTACAAAGAAAAAACTTCTCAGAGATAGTTTTGTGTTTGCTTTGCTTTGGTACAGGTGATGCGGTGGTAAGCATTTTCAAATGTTTTCAATAAATCTTTGCTTATCTCCTCAGTGTGGTTACACACGTTGATGGTATTTTATTTTATTAATGCTGTTTATTCCTCAAGTTGGTTGAGAAGCATGTGAGAGTTTATTAAATAACTGTTTTTTTAAGAGTTCATTTATAACTAAGGATGTTAACCATTTGCCATGCATTGCAAATGAAAAGTCATGTTTTCTGGCCAACATTCTATAGTGATGTTTTACTTTTTGGTTGTACAGAAGTTTTCTATTGAAACATAGTAACGTTCTGCTTATAAAAGTATTTTTAACATGTTTGAAATGGTACCTAATTCACTGAAGGATTTCTGCTTGCAAAAGGCAGAGAAGATGCAAGGAAAGAGAAATAGTGGCTATCACTGGGTAGATGATTTCTATCTCCCACTGTTTTTCTTAATTTTCTAAAAATTGAAGAAGAAGAATTTAAAAACTGAGTGAGATACTCAGATAACAGGTTTGAAATGACTTGCACTTGTTATCATGGCTGGCACATAGTAGGTCCTCAATATGCCTGAAAAAACAGCTTTATTGAGATCTAATTCATGTCATACAATTCAAATTTTTTTTTTTTTAGTATATTCACAGTTCTATGAAGCCATCATCATAGCCAACATCACAGCCATCATCACAACACATTTTCATCATGTCAACAAGGTACCCTGAACAATTTAGCTGTCACTTCCCTGTCCCCCTACCTTCCCCAACCCTAAGCAACGACTGATCTATTCCCTCTCTCCATGACTTGCCTGTTCTGGACATTACATATAAATGGAATGACCCAACATATACCCTTTTGCAACTGGCTTCTTTCACTTACCCTAATGTTTTCAAAGTCCATGCATGTTGTAGGATTTGTCTGTATTTTGTTCTTTTTTTTTTTTTTTTTAAAGATTTTATGTATTTATTTGACAGAGAGAGAGAAATCACAAGTAGGTAGAGAGGCAGGCGGGGGGTTGGGGTGGGAAGCAGGCCCCCTGCTGAGCAGAGAGCCCAATCCGATGCGGGACTGGATCCCAGGACCCTGAGATCATGACCTGAGCCGAAGGCAGAGGCTTAACCCATTGAGCCACCCAAGTGCCCCATTTTATTCTTTTTTTTTTTTTTTTAAATGGCTGAATAATAGTCCATTGTGTGGATATTCTACCACTTGTTGATCCGTCATTAGTTGGTGGATATTTAGGGCGTTTCTACTCTTTGACTATTATGAATAATTATGCTATGCACATTTGTCTAAAAGCTTTTGTGTGGACATAGGTAATGTGTATATTTCTTTTGAATATATATCAAGGGGTGGAAATGCTGAGTTGTATGTTTATTCCATGTTTAATATTTTGAGGAATTTTCAGGCTGTTTTCTAAAGCCATCACACCATTTGAGGTTTCCACCAGCCGTGTATGAGGGTTTGGACCCTCCCACCACCCCAACCCTGACATTTCGTTGTTTTCTGGCTTTTGTTGATATCCAGGCTATCCTAGTAGCTGTGAAGTGGTGTCTCATTGTGGTTTTGATTTACATTTCCCTGATGACTAATGATGTTAAGCATCTTTTCATGTGCTTATTGGCCATTTGTATATCTTCCTTGGAGAAAGGCCTATGCAGATCTTTCGCCCATTTTTAAATTGGGTTATTTTTTTTTTTTTTGTTATTGGGTTATAAGAGTTTCTATTTCTTTCATTTTCTGTTACAATTACCTTATCAGATGTATGATTTGCAAATATTTAACCACTCTTTCCCTCGTCTTTCTACTCTGATGGTAGTGTCTTTTGAAGCACAAAAGTTTCTAATTTTGGTGAAGTTCAATAGATGTATCTTTTCTCTATTAGCACTTTTGGTGTCATTTCTAAGGTACCATTGTCAAATCCGAAGTTGTGAAGATTGGCTAGTATTTTTTTTTCTATGATTTTTATTGTATTGGCTTTTTTCATTTAATCTTTGGATTTATCTTGAGTTAGTTTTTGTACGTGGTATGAGATACAGCCTACCTCTGTTCTCTTGAATGTAGCTAGGCGTTGGCCCAGCAACATTTGTTGGGAAACTCTTCTTTCCCCACTGAATGATCTTGGCACTCTAACCAAAAATCAGTTGACCATAGAAACATGGGTTTATTTCTGGACTCTCAATTTTATTCCATTGGTTTATATGTCTATCCTTTGCCAGTATCCTATGGCTTGATTTTTATTGCATTCCAGTAAATTTTGAAATAGGGAAGTGTGAGTCCTCCAGCTTTGTTTTGTTCTTTTTCAAGACTTCTTTTGGCTATTCTGAGGACCATGCAAATGGATTTCAGAATGAGTTTGTCAATTTCTATAATGAAGCTAGCTGGGATTCTGATAGGGGTCACTTTGAATTTGTTGATCAACTTGAGGGATATCACCATCTTAACAGTATTAAGTCTTTCAGTCCATGAACATGGAATGCTTTTCCAATTTTACAGGTCTTCTTTCATTCTTTTTGTCCATGTTTTATAGTTTTCAGGGTGTACATTTTGAACCTCTTTTGTTAAATTTATTCCCAAGTATTTTACTTGTTTTGATGTTATTGTAAATAGAATTTTAAAAATTTTATTTTTGGGTTGTTCATTGCAAGTGTATAGAAATATCACTGATTTTTGTGTGTTGATCTTGTATCCTGCAACCTTGCTGAACTCATTTATTAGTTCTAATAGTTTTTTAGTGGGTTCCTTAGCGTTTTCTTTATATAAAAGGATGCCATCTATAATAGCTTTACTTCTTTCTTTCCAATCTGGATGTCCTTATTTCTCTTCCTTCCCTATTGCCCTGGCTGAAACTTCCAGGATGATATTGAATAGACGTGGGAAAGGTGAAAATCCTCTTGTTTTTAATCTTAAGGAGAAAGCATCCAGTATTAAGTAAGATCTTAGCTGTGGGTTATTCATAGGTGTCCTTTATCAAATTGAGGAAATTCTCTTCTACTCCTAGTTTGTTGAGTTGTTTTTATCATGAAAGGGTGTTGGATTTTGTCAAGTGTTTTTTTCCTACATCAATTGGGATAATCATTTAGTTTTTGTTTTTTATTCTATTGATATGGAGTATTACATTAATTGACTTTCATATGCTGTCAGTGTACTTTTATTAAATGTGTCCTGTGCTAGTAGGCACATTTGGGAATGCCACTGAACCCACTACATGGTTTAGGGGTTACAGGCTGCCACACGGCAGTTTTGGGATGAGGGCTGCCCGAGCCTAGTCTCTACCAGCTCTTGCCCAGTTTCCTTTTCAGTGCTGATGCAGTGCCTTTCACCAGTCAAGTACAAACTTACACCTCCAGCCAGGTAGACATGTTTCAGGTTAATTAGGGGCCTCAGTCAATTTAGTTCGTAGGCTGTAATTACAGGCACCTGAGACCTGCAATTTCTGTTTTAATTAAAATAAACAATGTGGAGGGACTGACATCACATAGGGGCAACCGATGTGCAGGGCATAGGTAATTACACCAAAGTTGAGCCTCTTGCTGTAAAGAAGTCTGTTGGGATCCATGATGGAACGCTGGGCCTGGCCATCCTGGTGAAGGTTAATTACCGGCTGTCAACCACAGCTCAAACCAGACGGGTCGGTTGGTTGTGGTGATGATGTTAAAGCATGCTTCTTTCAAGTTGGAACTGAGCTGTGACCTCTGGGGCATGTGAGCATGTGTGTCCATTTACATACACGATATCCCTCTACGTGTATTTACCTATATAACACGCTTCCCTGTACATATGCAGTGGATGAAAAATTCTTATTTTAACTGCTGATTTCAGAGATCCTCTTGGGAAGGGAGTCACCCTTGCTTAGAAAAATAATAGTTCACTTGAAGAAGGTCAGATGTATCCTAACTGCTCAGCCTTAGCAGTTACAGGAATTCGGGGTGGGGTATAGCCGGGAAAAAGAAGGGGGAAAGGGAGAATGGGGAGAAGCAAGGCTGGAACCTGGCAGGAGCTCACAGTCTGAGAAGAAGGTGACCAGTGAGAGATGCCTGGTGGCCAGATTGGCTCAAGGTCATAGAAGAACAAGGTATTTAATATTTATTTTATAATTGTTTGCAACCTACGATGTAAACTCCCTATGGCACTTCAAACCTGCAGTGAAGTCATCAGCACACACCAGTGTTCTGGATGAGTGAGTGTCTTTTTTTTTTTTTTTTTTTTTTTGTGGGGAGAGGTGAAGATCAAGGAAGAAAGATTTAATTCTATATTTGGGTAGGAGTGTAGGGGATCATACATGAAAAAGTGAGTCCAGGGCAATGGGGAGGAAGAAGTGAGCAAGGATTGTAAACCTTTAGGGCTTTTCAGAAATCTTGGTCTGGGAGTTGGACTTTCCGGAGACATAGGAGAGAAATCCCCATTCGTTTTAGAAAAGAAACCTCAACATGGCACTCTGCCACCTGAAACCTTCCGATGGCCCCCACTGCCATCAAGACAAGGTGTAAACTTACATAAATGGCCCCAAAGATATCCAGTCCTGATCCCTGAAACCTCTAAATGTTATCATTTTTTTTTTAAAGTCTTTGCAAGGTGTGATTAAATTAAGGATTTTGAGATGGGAGATTATCCTGGATTATCTTAATGGGCTGTAAACACCATCATATGTATCCTTATAAGCCGGCGGGGAAGGGGATTGTACCACACACAGAGGAGGACAGCACAGACAGAAGAGGAGAGGCAAGGACTGACTGCAGAGGTGTAGGTTGGAGCCATGTGGCTGAAATCAGGTGATGCCAGTAGCCATCAGACTCTGGGAGAGGCTGGGAGCTGATTCTCCTCTAGAGCCTCCTGAGGGAGCACAGCCCTACAGATACTTGGATATTGACCCATTGAAGCTGATTTTGGATTTCTGCCCTCTGGAAGTGTGAGGGTGAACACTTCTGTTGTTTGAAGCCATCCAGTTTGGGAAAGTAAACAGGTGGCTTCACAAGACCCCTTGGGATCTGGCCCCTTCCTTTGTCTCCAGACTTGTCTCTGACCCTGTCCCCCAAACAGCCCCCCCACCCCGCCACTGCACTCTCGCCATACCTTGTATGTGCTGATCTCCTCACCTGGAACATTCTTCAGTCTCTGCCAAGCTTGAGAGATATGGAGACCTAGATCAGTTTATGGATGAGGAAATATTATGTAGACCATGACCCTCAGGGCACTGCTAAGATGGTCTCCAAGTCAGTGCCTCCCTGGCCACAGTCTTAGGCTGGGACAGTGCCCACTTGCCCATTCTCCCTGGCTGAGGCTCCATGTCATGGCGGGTTGGGAAAACCCAGCTGTCTTACATCTGACCTCACCAGATTGCCTCAGATTCATGTCTTCTGGGCACAGTGGAAAAAGGACAGGCTTTGGCATAAGCAAGAGTGGGTCAGAATGTTGTCTATTCTGCTTAGAGGCTGTGTGACCTTGTCTAAGTTACTTAACCTTTCTGAACCTCTGTTGTCTCATATATAAAATGGAACTCTTTTTGAGGATTGTTGACATGTATTTATGGAGCGGTCAACTCCTGTGTGAACCCCAGGTTCCTGTCTTTGTGGGGGATGCATTTACTTAGGCTACTGAGAGAGTAAAATGAAGTTTGAAACATGTACCCTTTCCCCTGCCTCAACCACATTGTCTGAGGTTCCCTTTCCCTAAGGGGGCCATAAGAGGCTCACTCACCCACCTTAAGGGAAATCTCCCAGCGGTCAGTTTTGGCCCAAGAGGAGGCACGGGGCTGAGCGTGCAGGCTGTGGCTTTGGTTGGGGAACAGCCTTTATCTTCCTCTCATGCCATAGCCCAGACTTTAAAAGCTGGGAGGTCATAGTCATCTTTGCAGAAAGAAAGGTGTGAAGTACGGCAGGTAGATGGGTATGAGTGAGCTCTGGATACCTCTCCTGGACCTGTAGTGTGTGACCATGGGCAGACAGGGGACACCCATGAGTTCTGATGCACACTCACAAACCTGCCCAGGCAACTACCACACTCAGAGACACACATGCGCACACAGGTCTCTATGTACACTCCCCCATGCATTATATTTTTATTGCCTTTGTGTCTGCCCAGGGGCATACTTGTCCTTCCTACACACACACACACACACATGCACGCACACACGTATTTTCTCCCATTTGCCCAGCAAGACATCACAGTGGGACAGTTGTGAGCATGGGCTCCAGTCAAATCCTAGTTCGGCCGCATTTTAACCATGTGACCTTGAGCAAGTCACCTCACATTTCTATTAGAACCTGTTGCATAAGGTTGTAGTGACCATTAGAAATAATGGACATAAGGTTCATGGCTCCTTGCCTAGCACATAGTAAATGCTCAAAGAATGTTTATTTTTGCTAAGTAGCAGGCACCTTAGTAGGCCCTGGGATCCTCATCAAGTCTAGTACCGTGCTAGGAATATTACTGAAATATTGTTTCCAATGTGACTTAAAATGAAAGGCAATAAACTGCCCAGCAGGCTTGAGTTCTGGAGGAAAAACTAAGAAAAGCCTAAGGACAGAGCCCTGTGGTGACACTGGGATCCTCCCAAGGGTCTGCTATTTGGGGATCCTGTTCTACCCACGTCCCGCTCATTTCAAGATCTTGGGTCCTGTCGGGCTTGGAGATGTGAGCCCCACGACCCGGGCAGCTTCCTGGCCAGCCCTGAGGACGGGAGGGCCAGTCCTTGCTTGCCTCGTCCCAGAGACCTGTGCAAGCTGTAACAGGCTCATGGAGGGCAGGAGCCAGCAGCGACCCAGAAGCTTCTGTGGTTTTTCTGGGCAGGATGCCTCCCTTGCCGGGCTGGGCTGTCTGTTCCCTGGGGCTGCTTCCAGGTCCAAGGAGTCAGGATCTGCCCTGCTAGGCTCCCTGTCCCCCTGTCCTGTCCTGCACGTTCCCCCACAGCCCTAAGCCAAGCAGAAGGATTTTTCGCAGCTCATGGTGGCAATTTGAGCCCCTTTACACTCACAGGCAAAGGGAGGTTTATGATAACCCCTACCTCATTAGGTTGCCATGAAGATGACGTGAGATAGTGTCAGACACACTGGTTTTGGTATGTAACAGGTGCCTTGTCATCGTAGCAATGACTATTGTTCATGATTATCACTGCCATCGTCATCATTGCCATCATGGGCATCATCACCACCATTGGGTCCTGAAGGCGGCTAGTCATGGACGACATCCAGTCCCTAGCCATGTGACGTCAGGCAAGTAGCAGCTCTGTGCCTCAGGGTCTCTCGATGCAAAGTCGCCACTCTTTTTGAAGTTTCCTGCCCCCATCCTGTTCCGGTGTCAGAATGTCTTGGGGAAGCATTCCAAGAGCCTTCCCTGTGGGCAGTTGGGCAGGTGACCTTACTTACTTCTTTGAACTGCCATTTCCTCAGCAGATGAATGTGGGCAAGCATCGCATTTCACTTGAGATGCAATGGCAAGGATAAAACAGACAAGAACATAAGTGGCCTCACATAGCACTTGCACTATGTCAGCTAGGCCTACTGGTCTTCCATGTTGTTGACAGCGAGCAGGCTGGGAACCTGAGAGTTCTGGTCCAAGCACTGTGGAAGCAGAAACAGAAAGATGCCTTGGTTTTGCCTGGGTCCTTACAAAGCTGGCCTTTGATTGTCTTTTGGCCCATAGACTCAGCTCTCTAGAGCAGGTCTTGGTTTTCTTTGAACTCCTGACAGGTTTTCCCAGTGTCTGTTGTGAGCAAGTCTTTCTCAGGTCATCTATAAATGCTGATACATTTCAGAATTCTATCCTTGGTCATTTCCTCTTTTTGCCAGGGGGTTTCTTCCGCCTGTGGTGATGCTCATTTACCGACTCTGTCCTGCTCTCCCCCAAGTCATCATCTGCTGCCCTGAGCTTCCTCTTGACCTCTGCATCTCGATATCCAAGTATCTGCTGAAGATCTGTCCTTGGAGAAAACTGCCCAACACCCTCAAACTTGACTGATTATCTTCTCCTTAAACTTGCTCCATCTTCTGTCTTCTGTGTCTTGGTGATGGCAGTGCCATCCACGAAGCTGTCCAAGTGGGCATCCTCACTCTTTCCTCTCCTTTCCCACATTACCACTGCCTTCCTCCCTCCCCACACCCCTCCCTCCATCCTTCTCTTACTTCCTCCTTTCCCTCTGCCCACTAGATAAGGATCTAACATCTTTACTAAGTATCTGCTGTGTGTCAGTCACTGTTCTGTTTGTTGGGCCACTAGGTCACCAAATCCTCTTAATATTATCCCCAGATGTCTAAGAATTGTGTCATCCCTGCTTCTCAGTTGCAAATGACAGCATACATCCCTAGGAAGAAAACAGAGTGAGTAGACCCCAGAACTGATGGGTGAGATGGAGAAGTTGACCGAAGGCCAACTTCTAAGAACATCTAAAATCACTCTGGCTTACTTGTGGAGCTGCCGTGGCCATGGCCAAAGCTTCTGCCGAGTACTAGACACCAAAACCCCGCTTTCACTGGAAGCGACAGACGTCACCCGCACCGGGGAGGCTTCTGGGTGGCCAATGGGACTTGGCACTGTGCTGGCTGGAAGCTGAATGTGTTTGTCGTTTCCTATACCAGCAAAACTGCAAGCGAGCTCCAGACAGAGCCTCACACTGACCACTTCCTATCTGGAGCGTGTAAGCGATGAAGGCGGGTCATGTGTTTTTGGCACAGTGGCAAGGAAGTCTGGAAGTTATTTGAGTTCTGATTTCTGTCTTGGAGATAGCAACTTGGTAGGCTTATTTCCCCCAAATTGTAGAGGACTGCTAAAAAGGTGATGGACAGCCACCCTGAAAATGACAACCTTGGCATATGGGAGTCTATCTTGTCCCCTCCATTCTCTCTGTGGCTGCCCTAGGCCCACCTGCTTCCCTCTCACTGGCCCCACCCCGCTCAACCTTCTGCAGAACATGTCGTTCTGACACGTCCGATCAGCGTCCTTCTGCGGCACTTTGTCTTCACACTTTGGCCACCCACTAGGGTCCCTCACGCTCTGTCCTTTGTACAGTTCTTCATCCCCATCCTCTGAAAGCCAGGACAGCCATTGGAGGACAGTTTCTCGGCGATGTCTGGAGGATGGCACGGCAACTCCTCTCACGGACCCAACGTTACTTAGAGACCCAGCAGAAGTTGGGGAAGATCCTGCTGACTGAGTGTGCATGCAGGGCACACCTGGGGCTGACCTGGGCACAGTTCGGTGAGGGCTTTTCTCGTATCTCCTCCCCTGGTCCAGAAAGCTCACCACCAACTTCCACACCTCTGAGTTCAGCAGCTCTGTGTATCACCCTTTTAGTGGTAATCCATTAATCCCTCATGAAGCTCCCAAGGCTTTGAAGAAAGGAGTATTTTTGTTCCCATTTTTTTTTAAGTTTTTTTTAATTCCTTAGCTGGGGCCCAGCACTCTGCTCCATTCCCAAGCTAACCTGAGACAGGTGCACCTGACAAAAGCCAGGAAGACTGTGAGCTGTGAGAGAACAGGTCAGGAGGTGGGGGGAGACCTCACCCTCCAGGGAACATGGGCCACCAACCTTAAATAGAAGAGGATGAATAATTGTTTCAGAACAAAAGTTATGATTAGAGTGTGTGACGTCACCCTCCACAACCACAGACTCAGAGAAGCAGGGTCATTTCCAAAGATAAGCTTTCCTGGTATTTTAACAAGGGGAGAATCTGAGGTCAGCGGGAGCCATGGTCAGGCTTTCCATTCTGCCAGGACTGACCTGTCTCACAGTGACTGGGGTTGAACAGCCATACCAGTCACCCCCAAGCTGCCTGGACCATCTCGAGCTGCCCCGCCTAGCCCTGCCCAGCTTGAGAATTGCGTTCTGAACCTGAGCCCCACCCTGGATGGGGTTTGGAGCTTTCTTTATTCCCCGGAGGGGGGTCCCAGGCCTTGTGTGTGCAATCCTGTGATGCTCATGTTCCCCAAGATTCAGCTTGTGTGTGTACATTTCCTTCAACTCAGCCTCTCTGCCTCAGTTTCCCTGTCCCATTCTCTTCCCACTGAGGTCTCTCATGAAATCTGCTCCGTCCAGCCTGAAACCTAACCCTCCTGGGCTGTCCTTCAAGTTGGAGGCACCCCACATGCTCACATGCCCGTGACCTTTACACTTTCGGGGGTGGACTTTAATGATCACCTTGCAAATAACAATATCATTACAACCATGTACTGAGTGAGAATTCCTTAAGTGTACAGAGTGGGTTTCCTCTGTGCTTTGGAGGCAGTATACTCACTTGCTGAGCCTGAGTTCTAATCCTGGATTATTTATTAATAGCAAAACTTTGGCCAAATTATTCCACATCCTTCCATGAGCCTCTGTTTTCTTGTCTGTGAAATGGGAATGGCGTTAGTGTCCATACATCAGTGGGCTTTGAAAGGATCAAATGGAATGACACATATAAAAGTCTTAGCGCAGTTTTGGGGACATAGCAAATAACAGTAATAAACCAACAACTTCTGTTCTTTTCTTGTTACAAAAATCATTCCTATGGTAATTAAGGTATAATCATCATATTATAAGATGCGCCCACTTTAAGAGTCCAGTGATTTTTGGCAAATCAGTATACCCACTGACCACCACGACTACCAATATATAGAACATCTCTATCAGCCCCAAAGGACTCCTTGGATCTCTTCCCTGAAACCCTGGTCTCCCACTTCTGCTCCAAGCCATCACTGATCTGCTTTCTATCCTTTTAGATTAAATTTATCCTTCCTAAAACTTATAAATAAAATCATACAGTATTTATCCTTTTAGGTTCTGTATCATTTTACTCAGCAAGGTGTTTTTGAGGTTTATGCAGACTGTGGCATACTGTGTTCTTTTTAATTTCTGAGTGTGATGTTATTGTAATGGGCTCCCCACAACTCGTCTATCTGTTCATCAGCTGATGGAAATTGGAGTCCTTTCCAGTTTTTCTCCCCATGGATAAAGTTGATCTGGATATTCACACATGAGTCTTTGTATGGACTTTGGGCTCATTTCTCCTGGACAGATATCTAGAAATGAGATTGCTGGGTTATATGGTTAAGTGTGGGTTTAACTTTCTAAGACACAAGCAGACTATTTTGTAAAGTGACTGCACTATTTTGTAATCTTGCCATCAGTGTGAGACTCCCACCTGCTCCACATCCTTGCCAACACTTGGTGATGTCAGCCTTTCGAATTTTAGACACTCTCATTTTAGACATGTCGTGTTATCTCATTTCACATTTAGCTTCTATTCCCTGGTGACTAAAGATCCCTTCATGTGCATTTTGGCTCTTCATCTGTTTTCTCTTGTCATGTGTTTTGCTCACTTGAAAAACTTGGGTTCTCTCTTTCTTTTCAAGTAGTAAGAGTTCTTTCAACATTCTGTGTCTAAGTCCTTTTTCGGACATGGGTATCATGAATATTTTTTCCAATATTTACCTTGTTTTTGTTTACGTATCTTAACTGTGACTTTCAAAAAGAAGATTTTTTTCCCCCAAAGATTTATTTATTTATTTGACAGACAGAGATCACAAGTAGGCAGAGAGGCAGGCAGAGAGAGAGTAGGAAGCAGGCTCTCCGCTGAGCGGAGAGCCCGATGCGGGGCTAGAACCCAGGACCCTGAGATCATGACCTGAGCCAAAGGCAGAGGCCTTAACCCACTGAGCCACCCAGGTGCCCCAAGAAGACATTTTTTTTTTTTTAAATTTTTTTTATTTTTTCAGCATAACAATATTCATTATTTTTGCACCACACCCAGTGCTCCATGCAATCCGTGCCCTCTACAATACCCACCACCTGGTGCCCCCAACCTCCCACCCCCCACCCCTTCAAAATTCTCAGATCGTTTTTCAGAGTCCATAGTCTCTCATGGTTCACCTCCCCTTCCAATTTCCCTCAACTCCCTTCTCCTCTCCAACTCCCCTTGTCCTCCATGCTATTTGTTATGCTCCACAAATAAGTGAAACCATATGATAATTGACTCTCTCTGCTTGACTTATTTCACTCAGCATAATCTCTTCCAGTCCCGTCCATGTTGCTACAAAACTTGGGTATTCATCCTTTCTTTTTTCTTTTTTCTTTTTTTTTTTTTTTTACAGCTTTATAAACATATATTTTTATCCCCAGGGGTACAGGTCTGCGAATCGCCAGGTTTACACACTTCACAACACTCACCATAGCACATACCCTCCCCGATATCCATAACCCCACCCCCTCTCCCAACCCCCTCCCCCCATCAACCCTCAGTTTGTTTTGTGAGATTAAGAGTCACTTATGGTTTGTCTCCCTCCCAATCCCATCTTGTTTCATTTACTCTTCTCCTACCCCCTCAACCCCCCATGTTGCATCTCCTCTCCCTCATATCAGGGAGATCATATGATAGTTGTCTTTCTCCGATTGACTTATTTCGCTAAGCATGATACCCTCTAGCTCCATCCATGTCGTCGTAAATGGCAAGATTTCATTTCTTTTGATGGCTGCATAGTATTCCATTGTGTATATATACCACATCTTCTTTATCCATTCGTCTGTAGATGGACATCTAGGTTCTTTCCATAGTTTGGCTATTGTGGACATTGCTGCTATAAACATTTGGGTGCAAGTGCCCCTTTGGATCACTACGTTTGTATCTTTAGGGTAAATACCCAGCAGTGCAATTGCTGGGTCATAGGGTAGTTCTATTTTCAACATTTTGAGGAACCTCCATGCTGTTTTCCAGAGTGGTTGCACCAGCTTGCATTCCCACCAACAGTGTAGGAGGGTTCCCCTTTCTCCGCATCCTCGCCAGCATCTGTCATTTCCTGACTTGTTAATTTTAGCCATTCTGACTGGTGTGAGGTGATATCTCATGGTGGTTTTGACTTGTATTTCCCTGATGCCGAGTGATATGGAGCACTTTTTCATGTGTCTGTTGGCCATCTGGATGTCTTCTTTGCAGAAATGTCTGTTCATGTCCTCTGCCCATTTCTTGATTGGATTATTTGTTCTTTGGGTGTTGAGTTTGCTAAGTTCTTTATAGATTTTGGACACTAGCCCTTTATCTGATATGTCATTTGCAAATATCTTCTCCCATTCTGTCAGTTGTCTTTTGATTTTGTTCACTGTTTCCTTTGCTGTGCAAAAGCTTTTGATCTTGATAAAATCCCAAAAGTTCATTTTTGCCCTTGCTTCCCTTGCCTTTGATGATGTTCCTAGGAAGATGTTGCTGCGGCTGAGGTCGAAGAGGTTGCTGCCTGTGTTCTCCTCGAGGATTTTGATGGATTCCTTTCTCACATTGAGATCCTTCATCCATTTTGAGTCTATTTTCGTGTGTGGTGTAAGGAAATGATCCAATTTCATTTTTCTGCATGTGGCTGTCCAATTTTCCCAACACCATTTATTGAAGAGGCTGTCTTTGTTCCATTGGACATTCTTTCCTGCTTTGTCGAAGATGAGTTGACCATAGAGTTGAGGGTCCATTTCTGGGCTCTCTATTCTGTTCCATTGATCTATGTGTCTGTTTTTGTGCCAGTACCATGCTGTCTTGATGATGACAGCTTTGTAATAGAGCTTGAAGTCCGGAATTGTGATGCCACCAACTTTGGCTTTCTTTTTCAATATTCCTTTGGCTATTCGAGGTCTTTTCTGGTTCCATATAAATTTTAGGATTATTTGTTCCATTTCTTTGAAAAAAATGGATGGTACTTTGATAGGAATTGCATTAAATGTGTAGATTGCTTTAGGTAGCATAGACATTTTCACAATATTTATTCTTCCAATCCAGGAGCATGGAACATTTTTCCATTTTTTTGTGTCTTCCTCAATTTCTTTCATGAGTACTTTATAGTTTTCTGAGTATAGATTCTTAGTCTCTTTGGTTAGGTTTATTCCTAGGTATCTTATACTTTTGGGTGCAATTGTAAATGGGATGGACTCCTTAATTTCTCTTTCTTCTGTCTTGTTGTTGGTGTAGAGAAATGCAACTGATTTCTGTGCATTGATTTTATATCCTGACACTTTACTGAATTCCTGTACAAGTTCTAGCAGTTTTGGAGTGGAGTCTTTTGGGTTTTCCACATAGAGTATCATATCATCTGCGAAGAGTGATAGTTTGACTTCTTCCAAGAAGACATTTTTAATGCTGATGAAGTTCAATTGATCATTTAGAAAAAAGGGTCTTGGAGGAGGAGTCAAGATGGCGGAGAAGTAGCAGGCTGAGACTACTTCGGGTAGCGGGAGATCAGCTAAATAGCTTATCTAAAGATTGCAAACACCTACAAATCCAACGGGAGATTGAAGAGAAGAAGAACAGCAATTCCAGAAACAGAAAATCAACCACTTTCTGCAAGGTAGGACTGGCGGAGAAGTGAATCCAAAGCGACGGGAAGATAGACCGCGGGGGGAGGGGCCGGCTCCCGGCGAGCGGCAGAGCAACGGAGCAAAATCAGGACTTTTAAAAGTCTGTTCCGCTGAGGGACATCGCTACAGAGGCTTAACTGGGGTGAAGCCCAGGCGGGGTAAGCGCGGCCTCAGGTCCCGCAGGGTCGCAGAAGGATCGGGGGTGTCTCAGTGTCGCAGAGCTTACCGGTATTAGAACGGGGAAGCCGGCTGCAGAGACAGAGCCGAGGAGTGACTCTCAGCTCAGGGTTGCCTTGAACCGGTCGCAGGCTCGGTCAGCTCGGAGCGTGGCCGGAGGCCAGGGTGACGGGAGTCATTTGGCGCTGTTCTCTGAGGGCGCACTGAGGAGTGGGGCCCCGGGCTCTCGGCTCCTCCGGGCCGGAGACCGGGAGGCCGCCATCTTTATTCCCGTCCTCCGGACTCTACGGAAAGCGCTCAGGGAACAAAAGCTCCCGAAAGCGAACCCGAGCAGATGACTCAGCGCGGCCCCGGGTAAGGGCGGTGCAACTCCGCCTGGGGCAAAGACGCTTGAGAATCACTACAACGGGCCCCTCCCCCAGAAGATCTACGGGAAAACCAGCCAGGACCAAGTTCACCTACCAAGGAGAACGGCGGAATTCCAGAGGAGAAGAAAGCAAAGCACGGAACTCATGGCTTTCTCCCCATGATTTTTTAGCCTTGCAGTTAATTTAATTTTTTTTTCTTTTTCAATTTTTTTTTTCTTTTTCTCTTCTTCTGCTAAATTTTTTTTAACTTTTACCGTTTTCTTTTTTTAATGTTTTTTAAATAGTTTATCTAATATATATATATTTTTTCCTCTTTTTATATTTTTTCTTTATCGGCTTTCTTTTTTTTAATATTTTTTTTTCTTTTCTTTTCTTTCTTTCTGAACCCCTTTTTATCCCCTTTCTCCCCCCTCACAATTCAGGATCTCTTCTGATTTGGCTAAAGCATATTTTCCTGGGGTTGTTGCCACCCTTTTAGTATTTTACTTGCTCCTTCATAAACTCTTATCTGGACAAAATGACAAGGCGGAAAAATTCACAACAAAAAAAAGAACAAGAGGCAATACCAAAGGCTAGGGACCTAATCAATACAGACATTGGTAATATGTCAGATATAGAGTTCAGAATGATGATTCTCAAGGTTCTAGCCGGGCTTGAAAAAGGCATGGAAGATATTAAAGCAACCCTCTCGGGAGATATAAAAGCCCTTTCTGGAGAAATAAAAGAACTAAAATCTAACCAAGTTGAAATCAAAAAAGCTATTAGTGAGGTGCAATCAAAAATGGAGGCTCTCACTGCTAGGATAAATGAGGCAGAAGAAAGAATTAGCGATATAGAAGACCAAATGACAGAGAATAAAGAAGCTGAGCAAAAGAGGGACAAACAGCTACTGGACCACGAGGGGAGAATTCGAGAGATAAGTGACACCATAAGACGAAACAACATTAGAATAATTGGGATTCCAGAAGAAGAGGAAACAGAGAGGGGAGCAGAAGGTATATTGGAGAGAATTATTGGAGAGAATTTCCCCAGTATGGCAAAGGGAACAAGCATCAAAATCCAGGAGGTTCAGAGAACCCCCCTCAAAATCAATAAGAATAGGTCTACACCCCGTCACCTAATAGTAAAATTGACAAGTCTTAGTGACAAAGAAAAGATCCTGAAAGCAGCCCGGGAAAAGAAGTCTGTAACGTACAATGGTAAAAATATTAGATTGGCAGCAGACTTATCCACAGAGACCTGGCAGGCCAGAAAGAGCTGGCATGATATATTCAGAGTACTAAATGAGAAAAACATGCAGCCAAGAATACTATATCCAGCTAGGCTATCATTGAAAATAGACGGAGAGATTAAAAGCTTCCAGGACAAACAAAAACTGAAAGAATTTGCAAATACCAAACCAGCTCTACAGGAAATATTGAAAGGGGTCCTCTAAGCAAAGAGAGACCCTCAAAGTAGTAGATCAGAAAGAAACAGAGACAATATACAATAACAGTCACCTTACAGGCAATATAATGGCACTAAATTCATATCTCTCAATACTTACCCTAAATGTTAATGGGCTAAATGCCCCAATCAAAAGACACAGGGTATCAGAATGGATAAAAAAACAAAAACCATCTATATGTTGCCTACAAGAAACTCATCTTACACCCGAAGACACCTCCAGGTTTAAAGTGAGGGGGTGGAAAAGAATTTACCATGCTAATGGACATCAGAAGAAAGCAGGAGTGGCAATCCTTATATCAGATCAATTAGATTTTAAGCCAAAGATTATAATAAGAGATGAGGAGGGACACTATATCATACTCAAAGGAACTGTCCAACAAGAAGATCTAACAATTTTAAATATCTATGCCCCTAACGTGGGAGCAGCCAACTATATAAACCAATTAATAACAAAATCAAAGAAACACATCGACAAGAATACAATAATAGTAGGGGATTTTAACACTCCCCTCACTGAAATGGACAGATCATTCAAGCAAAAGATCAACAAGGAAATCAAGGCCTTAAATGACACACTGGACCAGATGGACATCACAGATATATTCAGAACATTTCATCCCAAAGCAACAGAATACACATTCTTCTCTAGTGCACATGGAACATTCTCCAGAATAGATCACATTCTTGGTCCTAAATCAAGTCTCAACCGGTATCAAAAGATTGGGATCATTCCCTGCATATTTTCAGACCACAATGCTCTAAAGCTAGAACTCAATAACAAGAGGAAATTTGGAAAGAACCCAAATACATGGAGACTAAACAGCATCCTTCTAAAGAATGAATGGGTCAACCAGGAAATCAAAGAAGAATTGAAAAAATTTATGGAAACAAATGATAATGAAAACACAACAGTTCAGAATCTGTGGGACACAACAAAGGCAGTCCTGAGAGGAAAATATATAGCGGTACAAGCCTTTCTCAAGAAACAAGAAAGGTCTCAGGTACACAACCTAACCCTACACCTAAAGGAGCTGGAGAAAGAACAAGAAAGAAACCCTAAACCCAGCAGGAGAAGAGAAATCATAAAGATCAGAGCAGAAATCAATGAAATAGAAACCAAAAAAACAATAGAACAAATCAATGAAACTAGGAGCTGGTTCTTTGAAAGAATTAATAAGATTGATAAACCCCTGGCCAGACTTATCAAAAAGAAAAGAGAGAGGACCCAAATAAATAAAATAATGAATGAAAGAGGAGAGATCACAACGAACACCAAAGAAATACAGACAATTATAAGAACATACTATGAGCAACTCTACGCCAACAAATTTGACAATCTGGAAGAAATGGATGCATTCCTAGAGACATATAAACTACCACAACTGAACCAGGAAGAAATAGAAAGCCTCAACAGACCCATAACCAGTAAGGAGATTGAAACAGTCATCAAAAATCTCCAAACAAACAAAAGCCCAGGGCCAGACGGCTTCCCGGGGGAATTCTACCAAACATTTAAAGAAGAACTAATTCCTATTCTCCTGAAACTGTTCCAAAAAATAGCAATAGAAGGAAAACTTCCAAACTCATTTTATGAGGCCAGCATCACCTTGATCCCAAAACCAGACAAGGATCCCAACAAAAAAGAGAACTACAGACCAATATCCTTGATGAACACAGATGCAAAAATTCTCGCCAAAATACTAGCCAATAGGATTCAACAGTACGTTAAAAGGATTATTCACCACGACCAAGTGGGATTTATTCCAGGGCTACAAGGCTGGTTCAACATCCGCAAATCAATCAATGTGATACAACACATTAATAAAAGAAAGAACAAGAACCATATGATACTCTCCATAGATGCTGAAAAAGCATTTGACAAAGTACAGCATCCCTTCCTGATCAAAACTCTTCAAAGTGTAGGGATAGACGGCACATACCTCAATATTATCAAAGCCATCTATGAAAAACCCACCGCAAATATCATTCTCAATGGAGAAAAACTGAAAGCTTTTCCGCTAAGGTCAGGAACACGGCAGGGATGTCCGTTATCACCACTGCTATTCAACATAGTACTAGAAGTCCTAGCCTCAGCAATCAGACAACAAAAGGAAATTAAAGGCATCCAAATCGGCAAAGAAGAAGTCAAACTATCACTCTTCGCAGATGATATGATACTCTATGTGGAAAACCCAAAAGACTCCACTCCAAAACTGCTAGAACTTGTACAGGAATTCAGTAAAGTGTCAGGATATAAAATCAATGCACAGAAATCAGTTGCATTTCTCTACACCAACAACAAGACAGAAGAAAGAGAAATTAAGGAGTCCATCCCATTTACAATTGCACCCAAAAGTATAAGATACCTAGGAATAAACCTAACCAAAGAGACTAAGAATCTATACTCAGAAAACTATAAAGTACTCATGAAAGAAATTGAGGAAGACACAAAAAAATGGAAAAATGTTCCATGCTCCTGGATTGGAAGAATAAATATTGTGAAAATGTCTATGCTACCTAAAGCAATCTACACATTTAATGCAATTCCTATCAAAGTACCATCCATTTTTTTCAAAGAAATGGAACAAATCATCCTAAAATTTATATGGAACCAGAAAAGACCTCGAATAGCCAAAGGAATATTGAAAAAGAAAGCCAAAGTTGGTGGCATCACAATTCCGGACTTCAAGCTCTATTACAAAGCTGTCATCATCAAGACAGCATGGTACTGGCACAGAAACAGACACATAGATCAATGGAACAGAATAGAGAGCCCAGAAATGGACCCTCAACTCTATGGTCAACTCATCTTCGACAAAGCAGGAAAGAATGTCCAATGGAACAAAGACAGCCTCTTCAATAAATGGTGTTGGGAAAATTGGACAGCCACATGCAGAAAAATGAAATTGGATCATTTCCTTACACCACACACGAAAATAGACTCAAAATGGATGAAGGATCTCAATGTGAGAAAGGAATCCATCAAAATCCTCGAGGAGAACACAGGCAGCAACCTCTTCGACGTCAGCCGCAGCAACATCTTCCTAGGAACATCACCAAAGGCAAGGGAAGCAAGGGCAAAAATGAACTTTTGGGATTTTATCAAGATCAAAAGCTTTTGCACAGCAAAGGAAACAGTGAACAAAACCAAAAGACAACTGACAGAATGGGAGAAGATATTTGCAAATGGCATATCAGATAAAGGGCTAGTGTCCAAAATCTATAAAGAACTTAGCAAACTCAACACCCAAAGAACAAATAATCCAATCAAGAAATGGGCAGAGGACATGAACAGACATTTCTGCAAAGAAGACATCCAGATGGCCAACAGACACATGAAAAAGTGCTCCATATCACTCGGCATCAGGGAAATACAAATCAAAACCACCATGAGATATCACCTCACACCAGTCAGAATGGCTAAAATTAACAAGTCAGGAAATGACAGATGCTGGCGAGGATGCGGAGAAAGGGGAACCCTCCTACACTGTTGGTGGGAATGCAAGCTGGTGCAACCACTCTGGAAAACAGCATGGAGGTTCCTCAAAATGTTGAAAATAGAACTACCCTATGACCCTGCAATTGCACTGCTGGGTATTTACCCTAAAGATACAAACATAGTGATCCGAAGGGGCACATGCACCCGAATGTTTATAGCAGCAATGTCTACAATAGCCAAACTATGGAAAGAACCTAGATGTCCATCTACAGACGAATGGATAAAGAAGATGTGGTATATATACACAATGGAATACTATGCAGCCATCAAAAGAAATGAAATCTTGCCATTTGCGACGACGTGGATGGAACTAGAGGGTATCATGCTTAGCGAAATAAGTCAATCGGAGAAAGACAACTATCATATGATCTCCCTGATATGAGGGAGAGGAGATGCAACATGGGGGGTCGAGGGGGTAGGAGAAGAGTAAATGAAACAAGATGGGATTGGGAGGGAGACAAACCATAAGTGACTCTTAATCTCACAAAACAAACTGAGGGTTGATGGAGGGAGGGGGTTGGGAGAGGGGGTGGGGTTATGGATATCGGGGAGGGTATGTGCTATGGTGAGTGTTGTGAAGTGTGTAAACCTGGCGATTCGCAGACCTGTACCCCTGGGGATAAAAATATATGTTTATAAAGCTGTTAAAAAAAAAAAAAGAAAAAGAAAGAAAGGATGAATCCCCAAGTTTTGTAGCAACATGGACGGGACTGGAAGAGATTATGCTGAGTGAAATAAGTTAAGCAGAGAGAGTCAATTATCATATGGTTTCACTTATTTGTGGAGCATAACAAATAGCATGGAGGACAAGGGGAGATGGAGAGGAGAAGGGAGTTGAGGGAAATTGGAAGGGGAGGTGAACCATGAGAGACTATGGACTCTGAAAAACGATCTGAGAATTTTGAAGGGGTGGGGGGTGGGAGGTTGGGGGCACCAGGTGGTGGGTATTGTAGAGGGCACGGATTGCATGGAGCACTGGGTGTGGTGCAAAAATAATGAATACTGTTATGCTGAAAAAAATAAAAAAAAAAAATTAAAATGTTAAAACACTGGGGGAAAAAAAAAAAAAAAAAAAAAAAAAAAAAAAAAAAAAAAAAAAACAGAAACTATCCAGAAATATATAGAAATTAGTTTCATAGGGAGAAAAAGAAAACAAACACCAGGCTGCCAATGTCTACTTTACAGGTCCAAAACAGTGACAGTGTTGAAATCTTCTGGAAATTAAAGCTGTATTATATTGAATTTAAAAAAAAAAAAAAAAAAAAAAAAAAAAAAAAAAAAAAAAGAAAAAAGGGTCTTTTTTTTTTTTTTTTTTTTTTTTTTGGAGGGGTCCTATGTAAGAAATACTGCTTATCCTAATGTTGCAAAGATTTCCTTCTGTTTCTCATAGAGCTTTTCCAGTTTTAACTTTGCCATTTAGGTCTGTAAATCAGCATTAACTTTATGCATAGTGTGGGGCAAAGGTCAAGATTCTTGTTCTTTTCTTTTTATTTATTTATGTATTCTTAGATACAGATATCCAGTTATTTTAGCATATTTGTAAAAAAGACTTTCCTTTTCTCATTGAATTACCTTAGCATATTTGTCAAAAGTCAGCTGACTGTGTATTTATGTGGGTTTATGTCTAGACTCTCCATTGTGTTTCTTTGATGTATATGTCTGTCTATTCCTACTTTTTTTTTAACAAAATCAAAAAGACTTGTTGCAAATTACAAAATGTTTGAATACATTCAAAATGTTAGTGCAAAATAGCGGGTTTTACTTGGTGGACTGGACCTAACGAAGCACTTTCTTTGAAGCATTTCATTCAGAGTATTACACTTTTTTTTTTTTTTTGCCTGTTATTCATCTTCTCACTCAGCATCACATTCTCTGTTTGCTAAAGTATCTTCCTTCATTGTGAGAAGTATCAGTTTCCAAATACCAAGATGCACTCGCAATGGGGCTCCGTACCACAGTGTGTGTTGGTTCTTGACAGATCGTCACATGTCTGCTGATAGGCATTCCCAGATCCAAAACCCCGCACCACTGTATAGACAGTTAGGAAGGCTCGCCCCGTAGTCCTTTACTCTTTATAGCCTCTGATGGGCATTCAGTGAGCAGTGAAGGTCACACACGTTCCGCTGATTCCGCCAGAAAGACAGAGGCCATGACACATGTTTGCAAAGCCGGACAGCACAAGGTTCCAGAACGTAGTACAGGATACTGCCTTGAACCGATCGCAGGCGCGGTCAGCTCGGAGCGCGGCCGGAGGCCAGGGTGACGGGAGTAACTGGGTGCTGTTCTCTGAGGGCGCGCTGAGGAGTGGGGCCCCGGGCTCTCGGCTCCTCCAGTGTCTATTCCTACTTTGAGAACACACTGGATCACATTGTTGTATGGTGAGTTTTGAAATCAGGTCATATAAGTCCTCCAAAATGTTCTTTTGCAAAATTGTTTTGGCTCTTCCCACGTTCACATAAATTTTAGAATCAGCTTTCAATTTCTTAGAAAAACAACAACAACACAAAACAACTACTGGGATTTTGCTTGGGATGGCATTGAAATTAGAGATCCACTGGGGACAAATCTACATTTTTAACACTCCCGAGCCTTCTAATTTGTGAACGTAGTGTATCTTGCCACTGATTTATGTCTTTTTAATTTTCTTGCAGCAAAGTGTTGCAATGTTGACAACATAGTTCTTGTGCAGATTTTGTTGAATTCATCCGTAAGTATTTCATGGCTTTAGAAATCATCCCTGAGTTTTTTGTGATGACACTTTAAACATCAACTCCCAGTCATTTGTTCCTAGCGTGAGCTGCCATTGGTGTCTGCATTTTGCCGTGAATGCCAAGATCTTGCTAAACTTGGTTCCACCAGCATTTTGGTAGTTTTTGTAGTATCTTCTTCATTTCTTCTTCTGTACCATGGGGGTGATGTGAGTACAAGTATCGGAGGGCTGTTGTGGAGGCTAAATAATATAATACACCTAAAGGACTTGTCCTGGTTGCTGGCCCATATTCCATAGTAGCAACTAAACCGATAGGGCCATCTTCAATGAGGCAAAACCAAGTTGTGCAGCCAGAAGTAGGGTTAGGGGTTGGTTAGTAGTGGAAAGAAGTAGGTTAAGGTTGGGTAGTAGTGGAAAGGTGTGGAGTGGCATGAGGGTGGGGGCTTCTGGGATGCTGGGCATGTTCTGTTGATTTGGGTGCTGGTTACATGGGTGTTTTCAGTTTGCGAAAACCAGTGAGTTATGTACTTACAATAGGCGCATTTTTCTTCATTACACTTAAATTGAACGACTGATGTCTTTTGAGGGCTCATCGTGAACTTGGCTCTTGATATGGCTTATCTCATTTAATCCTGTGAGCTGATTGTTTTCATCCCCATTTCATAGAAGACCGCACTGAGGTTCCAAGAGACAGAGCCCCTTTCCAAGTTCACAGAGTGAAGGACAGTGTCAGGCCAGGTCTTGTGCCCTTAGCCACTGTGGTGAGTGGCCTTGCATTAGAGTTTGGTTGGAAAGGAAGAGCCATAGTTTGGGGATGATGGGAGAGCTGGTGGGACAGCATAGGGCAGCTCTGGGGAGGCAGGGATAGTAGCAGAGGGGCCAAGGGTTCTGGGAAAGCCCAGGGGGCCAGCAGGCTTTCCTCCCTGCCATTACTCCTCACTGCAGACCCCGTGTCTCAGAGTCCCTGCCCGCATTCCCCCTCCCCCAGGACACAAACAAACCCTGTGTAATTGCCTGATCTGGACTAGTGAACAGGACGGAGGTAGGGGGACGTTTATTTTTCATTACAAGGTCAGAATGAGATGATGGGAGGTGGCGCTCAGCGAGGGGGAGCTGCCTCAGAAAATGTGCTGACTGGTCCAACCTTATCAGACCGAAACACATGTTTCTGGTACCTTCCGCCACCCAAGTGGGCCTCACTATTTTCAGCCTAAATAATTGATATTGGCAAACTTGCCAAGCCTCTGTGGATGATGGCCTGAGCTAATGGGGGAGGGGAGTGAGAGAAGAAAGAGGCCAGGTTCAGATTTTCTTTCTGTCATGTAGGTAGTAGATTTTGGCAAATTTCTTATACTGTTCTGAGCCTTGGGTTTCTTCATCTGAAAAATGGGGATATAGTGCCTATCCTGTAGGGTGTTATGAGGGGCCAGCTTTGTATAGATAGTAACATACCTAGCAGAAGCCCAGAGCACAGTCAGTGCTTGGTGCTTATATGCTTATAAACTAAAATGCTTATAAACTAAAAAATATGGTTAAAGTAGCTTTGACTTCTCCCAATCCTGGGTCTCCATGTTGCACATCCCTGATGAGGTAACTCTTGGCTGCTGGGAGAAATAATAATAATTCCTTCCAGAAGGCTCTTCTGAGCATTTGTACAGAGCTGTACCACATCTGCATGGTCTACATATGTAACTGAGATGAGGCTAAGTGTCTCTTCTTTGGGCCATATAGTGACAAACAGGACTGAACTGGGCAGGAATTTGGGTCTCCCACCCTCAATCCCCACCCAGGATCTGGTGCTGTCCAAGATGGCAGCCTTCTTGCCAGCTACCACTGTGCTGGAAGTAGGGAGGGTAAAGGAGAGGGACATAAAGGACTCCAGTCATGGCTGAGACATTCCTCTCACTCTTCCTTGAATGATGAAGTCTGGAAGAGATCTGAGCTGCTGGAGTTGGATGTCAAAGGCCACCTTGGCCCAGTGGGCTTGGTGAAGCTGACTCTCTAAGCCCATAACTAAAGTAGGAATGGGGTGTCAGGCAGAGGCCAAGTCTAGGCTCTGCCCCCTACTGTCTGCTGTCTTCCTTAGCCATGTGTGTAGACAGGATGAAGCAGGCAGGCTTCATACTTGAGGGACTCAACTCCAGATACAAAATATTTATTTATTTTTTAAAGCCTTTATTTATTTACTTGAGAGAGAGCAAGAGAGAGAGAGAGAGAGAGCGAGAGCAAGAGTGTGTGGGGAAGGTACAGGTAGAGGGATAGGGAGAAGCAGATTCCCTGCTGAGCAGGGAGCCTGATGAGGGCCTCCATCTGAGGACCCTGAGATCATGATATGAGCCTAAGCAAATGCTTAACTGACTGAGCCACCCAGGTGCCCCCAAAATATTTACATTAATAAGAATAAATAGGAGTTGTTTTAATGGCTATAAAGGCAAATGTAATTCCAGGAAGCATGTGAAACAACACTGGGGCATAACGATATCTGGTGTGTTTAGAGAACTGGAAGATACCCAAAGTGGCAGATCTCCAGGGAACCTGGGAGAAATGATGGCTAGAGAGGCTGAAGGTCAGACTGGGGCCAGGGTCTTGACTACTCGGCCACGGTGGAAGAGACTCCTGGGAGTTTCCAAGAGGTGACACCATCAAAAGGATGCTTCAGAAAGATCCCTCTGGCAGCTGTGCAGGGGAGGGCCTGAAGTAGGGTAAGACCAGAGGCAGAGATGTCAAGAGAGGGAGCTATGAAAATGTCTACCCAGGGACAGCAATTTTCAGGGAAGAGCATCCCTACATAAGCTAGTTCCAATGAAGTTCACTTTTGTAAAACAGATTTGGATTCCTTCCTTGAATACCCATCTCATGATCATTAAGTGACACCAAAGTCCAGGCCCAGGACAAGTGCAGATCCTCATGGCCTTGGGAAGGGGCAGGGATAGATAGCAACCACAGTCTGTGAAGCCCTCTAGACGGTGATAACTTGTACCTTTTCTCCTCCCTTCCAGGTGGAGAAATCCTGTCTTACCAGGATTGGGTCTCATCCTAGCAGCTTCTGAATGGACTGCAGGAATTGCAGACTCATTGGTTTCTGAAGTGGCCAGTGGCACCTGGTTGCATTGGCAGAGAAACTTTGGAATGGTCTGCCCATTAAGACATTTTAATCAATCTCAGAACTTAGTCACACTGATTGTGGTCAAATGCTTTTACTACTGACCTTGGGAAAAAATTCTTCCAAGATGTTGGCTTCAGTTTCTCCATCTGAAAATGGGTAAAGTAAAAGAAAATTCAAGGGGCTTCTACTGTTATTTGTTCAGGAGGTCTAAGCTCAAGTTGCCCTGAAGAGCTGGTAACTTACTGACAGTCTCTCTTGACTAGCCCAGTGGCATTTCTTACCATGTTGTTGAGGTCAACCTTTGGCAAACTCATTGGCTCATATGTGTTCATATGTGTCGACTCAAGAAGGCACACAGCTTAGGCACACAGTTTAGACTGGAGAAATTTTGCTCCAAAATTTTTTTTTTTTTGGTAAATGGGATGAGGACGCAGGTTGTGCTTTCACTGATGATTGGAAAAGAAAAGAGAGAACAGGGGTATATGTAGATAGTCAATGATGAAAGCTCGGCCAAGGAACTCAGCGTGACTTCCAATATGTGGATGATGGGCTTTTATCCCTCAGTGTCCTTCATTTTAACTCTTGATTTTCACTCCATAATAATTCCTTCAGTGTCAGTGTTTTCCAGATTTTAAGTTTCCATCTTATTCTAGAAGCCTCTCTTTGGGCTCCAACTCAACCAGGATCCTCTTCAGGCCAGACTTTAGTCCTGACTGCTGAATGTGTTTCCTGTCTCCTGGAAACCTCCTCTTCTATATCCTATAGCTCCTTTAACTTGGCAAGTCTCAGCCTGAATTGATCCTCTTTCCTGCCTGACTTGCTCTTCATCCTCGATTCCCTGCTTCAGGAATGACACCATTCCCCACCCAGTCACCATGGTTGGAACCTGGGAGTCATTCTGGGCTCCTCGCCAACACTCACTCCTACATCCATTCATTGTCATATCCTGTGTGCTTGGCCCGTGCTTGGTCAGAATCTACCCCGTTCTCTCCTACCGCTGACTCCTTACTCAAGTTCAGTGTTGACTTACTTCATCTTGTACTGGAGGTTCCTATTTGTTTTCTCACACACTGATCTCCTCTTCTCCCAAGCTGACTTTTCCTTTGCTGCTACAGCAATTTTGCTAAAATTCCAATCTGGCCATGTCTCTCTTGCTTGAGATACCATGTAAGGTCTTCATGGCTTATAGAATAAACTTTACATATCCTAGCCTAATATATGAAGCCATCCATAAGAAACCATCTGATGTTTCCTGGATGCACCTTCTCTTTTTGAAGCTCTATGCCTTTCCACATGCTGATCCGGCTGCTTGGTTTGCCCATCCTCCCAGTTCTTGTGTACCTGACCCTGCTGACCTTTGATCCCTGTTGACTTCTCAAGCCTCATACCTTATTACTCTCCCCCTACCTGTGTGCAATCCTTGCTGCTAGCAGCTCATCTCTGGAACAGTTTTCAGAGTGGCCATGTCAACCTACTCGGAGGGCTTTTGAGATGGCCAATGAGTCCCTCTCAACAGTGGCCTCTCTTGCATATGATGGATATGTGATGTGCTCTTCTGGGTTGGCTGTAGTCATGTGGACAAGGGACAGACATTTCTTGTGTGAACAGAACCACTTTTCTTGCTTTTCCCTGGGCCCCTCATCTGTGCTCACCGCTGGTAACTGTGAGTGGAAAACAGGTATGTGGTCAACAATGAAACATGTGGGCATGTTCTAGGAATACAGTGATTATGGCTGAAAGATTTCCAACATGATTGAACATGATTGGAAGATGTCTTTCTCCATGTATAGTTTGCAAAATTCCAAGTGATAAATTTGACATAGCTGGAATGAATCATCATTCACATTTCCCTGCACATTCTGGGTAAGATTTGCATTTGTGATCTTCATCAATGGAACTTAGTAATAACCTTTGAGTCATTGGGAGCTGGTATTCATGGGTGGCATGATTGATGAAGCAGCATTAAAGATGCTGCTAGGGAACTACATAGGCACAAGGATCTGTATTGTCTCCAAATAAGCAGGCTCTGAAATGCCATGTCATTGGAAGGAAATACAGCATTAACACATTTTTTTCTCATTGTAGGAGATATAAAATCAGCTAGAAATGGTACATTTGACAGCAAAGAACACAAATAGATGGTTCTTGGTCATGAACAGGAAGAGATAGTGCTTGGACCCTAAGAAAAATCTTCATGGACAATAGACAAGTACATAATTACCTCTTCTTTACCCATGAGTCTAAGTCTTCATTGAGAAGTCACTATGTTTCTTAAGGATCTATGAATTTTTTTTTTTATTTGACAGATAGAGATCACAGGTAAGCAGCGAGGCAGGCAGAGAGAGAGAGGAGGAAGCGGGCTCCCTGCCGAGCAGAGAGCCCAATGTGGGGCTCGATCCCAGGACTCTGGGATCATGACCTGAGCTGAAGGCAGAGGCTTTAACCCACTGAGCCACCCAGGCGCCCCAGGATCTATGAATTTTATAACATATTTTTAAGTTAAACTGACTATTTGTCAGGGCCCTACAACCATTTGCTCAGGGCCCCATATACTCTAGAGATGGCTCTGTTCTAGAGAAGGACTTTGTAAGTATCTTGAAATGTCCTTAACTCCCCAAAGGCAACAGTATGCATGCTGTAGAGCTAATATTTTATGTTGTATCATCTCAAAGAACTCTTTAAATTTGGTAGATATCTGTCCATCTGTTTTTAAGTGATGTGATAGCAGGAGTTCAGGCAAACAGACAAAACTCTATGTTCACTGAAGGGAAGATACCTAAGATAAATTCAGTAAAAGCAAGCCCACGAGGGGCTGTCGCAATGATACCCACTCTGTATAGCTCTATGAAATTGAGTAGCTATTATTATCCTAATTGAGAGATAAAGCTTACACTGTTAATGAGAGAATCAGGTGACGTTCAAGTCTCTGTGAATCCGAGAAAGGGCACACAGCCAAACGCCTGGGGAAAATACCCATGTTTGTAAAAATCGTGTCCGAAAGGCTAATCTTGAGGACAGCTAAGGCCTTTGAAAAGCCACTGAGAATAAAGACGAAGGTTTTTCTTGTTTGGAGATAGTTGGCAGAGAAGGAAGGAGCGCCCATAGCATGGTGTGATGGTACAACATTGACAGTTATCGGAGAGAATTGAGAGAGCTGCTCAATTCATCAAGGCAAAAGCCTTTAATCTGGAAAGATTGAGCTGAAGATAGGGGAAAGGCAGAAAGCACACCTTACTGCTCTTAATTAATTCAAGTCTCCATCCCCCATGAATTATAGCCCAGGGTCCTGAAAGGACTTGCAGAAGTCTTTGTGGGATCCCTGTCAGTCTTATTTGGAGAGCTGTGGAAGGAGAGACGCCAGGAAACCGGGGATGGGCACGTCCTGTCTTGATTTTCAAAACCCGGGTTCTAGAAATTATAGGCTTAAGTCCAGTTTCTGGTGATGATCTAGAAATGATTATTTAAATGATATAGGGGTTAAGTATACTTAGAAGAGGAAGTAGGAATCAATTCAGAGGCATAACAGGTTCACTAAGTACTACTAACTCTAAAATATGATTCATTTTTTAAATTTAATTTTATTTTTTCAATGTTCCAAGATTCATTGTTTATGCACCACACCCAGTGCTCCATGCAATACGTGCCCTCCTTAATACCCACGACCAGGTTTACCCATCCCCCTATACCCACTCCCCTCCAAAACCCTCAGTTTGTTTCTCAGAGTCCACAGTCTCTCATGGTTCATTTCCCCCTCTGATTTCCACCAATTCACTTTTCCTTTCCTTCCCCTAATGCCCCCCATGTTATTCCTTATGTTCCACAAGTAAGTGTATAATAATTGACTCTCTCTGCTTGACTTATTTCACTCAGCATAATCTCCTCCAGTCCCATCCATGTTGATACAAAAGTTGCGTATTCATTCTTTCTGATGGCTGAGTAATATTCCTTTGTGTAGATGGACCATATCTTCTTTATCTATTCATCTGTTGAATTTTTTGATGTTTCCTAGATTAGTGCTGGTGGATATTTATTATTCTTCATTTCCATACCATCTGGACTGATTTGGGAGAACTCTCACATTTATGGTTCTTGGAGAGATGTGGAACCTATCTTACATGGTAGAACTGAAGTTGTCATGTGCTCAATTTCCTAGGCTCCCTTGGAGTGAGATCATTGCCAGAGTTATTTACCCAGGCTAGTCTCCAAGGCAATCTCTAGTGACAAGCTATGGCAGGCAGAATAATGGTCCTCCAAAGATGTCCACATCTTTATCCTTGGAAACTGCAAATATGTTAGATTACATGGCAAAAGGAAATTAAGATTGCAGATGGAATTAAGGCTGCTCATCAACTGTCCTTAAAATAAAGAGCTTAACCTGGATTACCTGGGTGGAACCAATGTAATTACATGGGTCCTTAAAAGTAGAAGAAGGAAGCAGAAGAGTCAGAGAAGAAAGATGGTGATGGAAACAGGGCCAGAGAGATGTTACATTTCTGGGTTTGAGGATGGAGGAAGTGGGCCATGAGCCAAGGAATGTGGATGGCCTTTAGCCGCTGGATAAAGCAAAGAAACAGATCCTTCTTTAGAGACTCCAGAAGGAAAGTAGCCCTGTCCACCTTTGATTTTAGCCTGGTGAGACCTGTTTTGAATGTCTGACCTATAGATCATAAGATAATAAATTTTCATTGCTTAAGCCACTGAATTTGTTATAGCAGCGATAGGAGACTAGAACATTTGGTGTGTCTCCGCAATTGGCCTTTTCTAGTGGAGTGTTTTATTAATGACATGGATCAATTGTTTTCAAAGTAGACTGGTCAGAGTTGCAATGGGGTGTCTTAGAGACTATGAAGAAGGGAAGTTGGAAGGGAAAGGCAGAGACAATGGGACTCTGGGACACCCCATCCATGCTGCCACTAGAAAAATACTGCTTTTATCTATCTTATATATTGGAATTCTATGAAAATGTTTGAAAGCCATATTTGACATCATAGATAAATGTATTAAGTATAATAATAAAAGATAACATTTATTGAATGTTCACATAGGCTGGACACCATGCTTAGTAGTGTATATGTCTTAGTTAATCCTCATAATAGTTGTAAGAGGTAGATATCACCTTTCTGGATGGGGAAAATGAGGCTAAGGGGAATTAAGTCATTCAACCAACGTCCCACAGTGTGTAAGTGTCAGAGATGGCATTTTAACTTGGGGAATCTGACCCTACAACCTGCACTTCTAAGCAAGTGCATCAAGCATTTCACTGGAAAAAGCTAGTTGCAGTATCATACCGATGGTACAATTCAGAACTCAAATGTGTTTGTATGATAGAAAACATTTGCTTGGGAAAGAGGCAAAATCCTGCATTTGAGTTTAAAAACAATTACATCCAAGTGTGGGCAGTTCAAGAGTAATAATCAGGTTCTCTGTAGGTTTGTTGCAGAGAGGTGTTTGCAATGGGTGGAAAGTTACCACCTTCTGGGTATATTACAAGTGTAAGATTCCAGGACCCTATGATAAGAAAGTCCTTTACACAATAGGACTGGCTGCCTCATGACATTGTGAGCACCCTGTCATTGGTAGCAGTCAAAAAAGGATTGAGTTTGTGGTAGTGGGGAGTTGATTTAAGTAAGGACCCTTTAAAATTCTAAGATCTAAGGGTTGTTATGCATGGGGTGAACTGATGGGAAGTCTTAGTGCTTGGTTTAAGCAACTGCATCTTCTCTAGAGTAATAAGACAGAGGGAATTCTAAATGGATAGATCCTGCTTCAGGGTGAGACCTCCAACCTATTGGGCTTGTATTTTATCCTAGAGGAAAGGGGAATCCATAGTAAGTGTTTAAGCAGCAACCTGATATGAACAGATCTGCATTTCTGAGGGGTGTGTAGATCAGAGGGGAAGAAGTTGAGTTGGGGGAGCAGCTGTTGAAAAAACTTGAGAGAGACACATTTTTGGGGCCAGGGCAGACAGAGCCAGAAGGCCTAGGCTGAGAAGGGAAAAGAGAGAGAGGGTGGAGTACAGACAACACCCAGGTGAGGGCTGGGCTGGGTGGAGCTGTCCAGAACAGGAGGTGCTGGTGCCTTCAGGCTGCGGGAACTCCAGGGCACAGAGAAGGTCCGCATGGAAGGTTGTCTGGGGAGGAGCCCTGTGGTTAAGTGGGTCATAGACTTGGTTGACTCTACAGATGTATTAGTCAGAAGTGGGTCAGGAGCTGGAGGTCCAGTGCCAAGACAGGTGGAGCCCTGAGATCTCTACTCTGCCTGTGATTTGAGGACCTGCTGAGGACAGAAAAGAGCCTGGCAATCTGCTTGGCAATGGGCCTGGGTTCTGAGTGGGATGTGGGCTTCCAGGTGGGTTGGAGGCAGTAGAGAGAGCCTGCCTGTGAATCCCACTGACCAGGAGTTCTGGCACCCCTATCACCACCCTCCTCAATGAATCTGTATTTACCAGACATGAAGGAAAACACATTCACCAGCTGCCACTTCCCTCTGGCCTTCAGATTAAACCAGTTCCCTCTCTCCAGGAATTCAACCACCTCCACCTGTCACTCTAGGACACTCATGTTTCCCAGGGCTAGAGCTTTTAATCTATTAGTCTTTTGCTTTTACCTCCTTTCTCACACATGAAATGGTCGGAGCCTCAATTTCCTTATCCATAAAATGGAGATAATAGCAATCCTTATTGTACAGACAAGTATTGCATAAAACACTCGTACATAGAGTGACTAATCAGTAAAAATTAGTTATTGTCAGGCAGGTGCTCTAAACCAAGTAATGAGGAGTCAGGTTATTCTGATGGGAAAAATGGTGTGATAAGTCTTGACCGGGCTTTGTTGGGAGGGAGATAAGGAGAAGAGAGCCATAACATGGACGTGAGATCAGAAACACTGGGGAACAATGTCATGAGGGGGCGGGATGATAGTTTGGGGCATGACAAGGCCAGAGGGTAGGGAATGGCCTAGGGCTATGTGTCCAGATGCACCTGCTCCTGTCTCTTCTAGCCAGAGTCTCATGGTCAGGTAACATGTGTGTGAGGCTCAGGATGAGTCAGCATAGATCTGGATGTCTGGGTGACTCTCTAGAATCACCTGTAGAGTCCAGAAAATTTAGTTCCATTTCCTGTTTTTGCTCTTTTCCCACCATGTAACTTTACAACCCACTTCCCTCTCTCCCCGTAGATGTCTTCATTTGTCGAATTAAGGGGCTGGGTCAGGTTGTCTCAATGACCCCTCCCAGATCTGAGCCAATTGTCTGCCCAAGCATTCTCTCTGGCCAAAATTAAGTCAGACTGGGTGACAGCTTTAGGTTACCTTTACTGAAGGCCATAATGTGCCAGGTCACGTGTTAGGTGTCAGTATATACATAGAAGTCTTTTATTTCAATTACGAGGTTTATTACCGTCAAGAGGTTCTGAGCCCCACCTTGATAGCACGTCATTGCTTTTATTTCTTTCCATGTCTTATTGCATTGGTGAAATGTTGCCATCTTCCTAGCGCTCTTGAACAATCTCACAGTGATTTCCACTTTCTTTCTAGCCTCAGATTGCTTTAGGGAACTCTGCTCTTGATTCTACCCTTCCACAATCCTCTTCTGTTTGCGATATTCCCTGAGGAACAGGTCTTATCTGTTCTATATGTCACGTAGAAACATTTCCAGGGTTTATCAGGTTGTTGACAGTACCCATGACTCCAGGTTTCTTGAATCTGGGGCCACTGGCTAGTATGCAGGACACTGGGATCAGGCATAACTCTCACGGGGCGGTGCTGACAAGATTTGCACAGGGACCAGAGACCATCCAAATAGACTGAGTTCCAGCAGCCAGTGATAATAATGGTGAACATTCATTAGGCATATTTTCCAGGCACTGGGTTAAACCAGTAGTTCTCAAGCAGGAATGACATCAGAGGATTTTGGAAATGTCTAGAGATACTTTCTGTTGTCATAACTGAGGGGAAGATGTGCTACTAGCCTCCAGTCGGTATAGGTTGGGCTAAACATCCTACAATGCACAGGATGCCCCACACAGCAAGTGATGATCTAGTCTGAAATTTCACTAGTGCTGGGGTTGAGAAACTTTGGGTTAAATCCTCTACGTGCATTATCTCATGTAGTCATCAAAACAGCCCTGTGAAGCAGCTGCTGTGTTATTACCACCCTCTCCTGTTTAGAGCTGAAGGAGCTGCAGAAACAATTTACCCAAGTTCACCAAGCTGGAGAGTGACAGAGCTCAGCGATGATCCCAGGTTTGGCTAACTCCAAAGTCTGCATAAAAGATTGGGCCAACTGAGCTTGTAGGTCAGGACAAGGAGCATGGCTCAGGAGCTGAGTCTCAGGGGTTCCTGAGAACCCTAGTGCCCCCTAAGGCCCAGTAACTACTACCAAGTCTTGTTGCCACTGCAGGAGAACATGGAAGCTCAGCCCCACCTGCTGGGGCCACGGTCTCCCAAGGGTGCTTGGATCCACCTGATCTTGACTGCTCTCAGCTGAGCTGAACTAGGGAAGGCAGGACATCATTCTAGTAACTGCAGTATCGGTCCCATGGCTCTGATGTCTCCAGCTCTGGACTCAAGTGCAGGGAGGAGACTCTGACAGCTGGTGGCATATGCTCACAGCCAAGTGAGAGATGTGGCAATGTGCCAGAAGTCAGGTCTCCTCCTCTGATGTAGTCTGCAAATGCACTCAGAATATTGACACAACGGGAATTGACATGTGCGTAGACACAGGCCTGGTATCCAGTAGGTCCCCAATAATGAATGAAGGAACCAATCAGATGAAGGGATGGACACCTCTCCTATGAGATCAAACCTTGGAATATAGTGAGAGGGCTGGGCAGAGATCACGGAGGGGAAGGCAGAGCCCCGTCTGTGGGGTGATTCTTTGGTGGATGGGGTAACACCAAGTCTTCCAGGGGTCGGCCAAGCAGCAGCTGGAGCTGCATCTTCTGGAACACAAGCCTCAGGAGACTGCAGGGAAGGCTGACTCCAAGCACCTTAGGGGCTTGAATAATTTCTGGACTGCATTGTTGGAATGTTTGGCAACCAGGCCTTAAACTCAGTGACCTCCCAGACCCAGGAGTTGCAGAGCCTGGAGGAGCCTTCTTCCCCAGGACATCCCCTGGGTGAGGATTGAGATCACAGATGGACTCAGGAATTTAGTTTATTGTTCCTGAGGTGGAAATAATTCTCTTTATTCTGGCTTCCCCTTTCTAGGTCCTTTCAAAGACCATATTTATACCACTAAACTGGTGTCATGGAGTCCAGAGAGATCAGCTAAAGGCACAGAACTCTGGGAAGTTTCTTGTGGTTGTTGTTGTTTTCCTCTATGGAAAGGGGAGGACGGAATGGGGGTAGGAAAGGGAACCAAAATTCATCAATGGTTTATTTTGGGTTGAGTGCTTTTCATGGTCACATTAACAAGGTGGCAGAGTGACCTGTAATGGCACCAGGCAGATCTGGGTGGCCAGAGACTCCCTAAACTTCAGTTTACTCCTTGGTAAAAAGGGCTAATACTTGTACCTATTTTCTAGAATTTTGATGAAGATTTAATGAGCTGATATACAAGATGGGCTCAGTTTAGCAGCTGTCAAGGAATTAAGACCTCACTGAATGTTAGCCAGCGTTGTAGCTATTTTAAATGTATCACTCTTCCCTACCCTGGGAGGGGGGACTAATTGTCCCCATTTATGTATGAGAAAGTCAAAGCTTGCCGGGTTACTGTGGTTCAGCTTCGCTCTCAGTTCCTCTGGCAAGTCTCTGCTGGCCTCCAAGGCCAGGGCAGGTGTCCCCTGTCCATGTGGCCCAGGCCCCTGCTCTTTCCTCCCAGCTTTCATTGCAACATAGAGTGAGTGCCTGCTCACAGTCCCAGCCCCTGCCATGAAGACAGCCTCCAGGCCCAAAGGACCCTTCTTGGCTGTGATGAGCACCAAGCAGAGCACTGGTACATGATGAAAGCTGAGGAGACTTAGGTAATTCAAAGCCATTGGACCCAGTGGTCTACAACTGGGTTTGCTTCTTTCTTACGGTGTGTATATGTGTTTGTGTTCTTTCTTAGGAGTGCTGACTAAAGGGGGTGGCTGAGGACATCATTTAGTTGTTAGTAGGTCTTTTCTCTTGCATAGTGACAATGGCAAACCCAGCCTATTTTCCCTCTCCTTGCTGCCCACCTCTCTCCACCAATTTCTACACAACCTAAGATTTCCAAAGAGAGAAAGCCAATGTACCATCCATCTAGAAGAGATTGGGAGTCAGTTATAGGTTTCCTTGGTGCAGAAATACACAAATCACAATGGAAACTTGCAAGTGGGGAAACAGTAGCTGATTTCAGCATAGGGTTCTGAATCTTTCAACGCCCTTGTCAGTTTTCTTCCTTCACTTTTCATTCTCAGCTCATCCAGTTCTCCCATATCCCATGAGGATTGCTCAACATGGGATCTTGGCCAGCTGATGGAGGGTGAGCTCAACTCCACAGAGGAGCTATTAATTAATTAGTGCAATGGTTTGAGCTCCTACTCTGTGCCAGTCCCTGCACTAAGCACTGAGGGTACAATGCAGGATGAAAAGAGACAAGGGCCTGCCTTCCATAGCTTACAGTTTGGTGGGAGATAGAGGTGATACTCATATAGTCACACTTTGGACTTCTTTAATGAATCCAAAACTACACATAGATACAATTGCTCTGGAGGAAAAAAATAGTTCTGTGAGGACTTGACCTAGCTTGGATGATCAAGGAAGAGTTCCCTTAGGAAGTAAAACTGGGCAGGGATCTGACGAATGGATAGGAGGTGGTGGTTAGAATGTTCCAGACAAAGGGAATGGCTTGTGCAAAGTCTCTGTGGAGACCTGGAAATAAACAAAGGCCTGAGGGTGAGAACATGGAAGTGGAAGGTGCACAGGGTGTAAGCTAGGCTGGAAAGGCAGGCAGTGACCCATTGTGTGGGGTCTTGCAGGCTAATGTTAGGATTTGGCTTCAAGTCTAAGAAAAGTGGGAATCCATAAGAGGGGATTTAGAAGCTGGGATGCAATTTGGTTTATTTCTTTAAAGATTGTTCTGGCTGCTGTGGGAAAATGAAGAGTGTCTGAGTGCACATGGGGAGACCAGTGAGGAGACAAAGCTGGCTGTCTAGGGGAAGGCAATGGTTGCATGGACTTGAAGGGCAGAGGGGATGGGGAGCAGAACGTGGGCTTCAGAGATAGCAACGCGAGGACCGGGACAAGGGGAGTTGTCAATGGAGACTTCCAGGTTTCTGGTTTGGAACTGGCAGGATGGTGGCCCCACTTTGGGACACCAAGGATGCTGACCGAGGGTGAGGTTAAGGGGTGGAGGGAGGCAGATGAAGAACGTGGCCTTGGACCCAGTGGGCTTCAGGGCCTGGAGGACATCTGAGCGTAGATGCTAGTAGGCAGTTAGATGTATGTGTGTGCCCCTCTCGCTCTGCAATTCTTCTGAGAACTGATCCAGGAACACTTTAAGGCTCAGCTTCATTTCTCTGTCGTTGCCAGTGGGAAGGGTTCTCCTGAGTAGGAGGGGGCATCCATCTTTATCCTGGCCAAGCAAATGTGCATCTTTCTTTTATCATTTTTAATAATGTCATTCATCTATTTACTGATTTATGTAGCCAACTTTTATTGAGTACGCTGATTTAGATTCTGGACACAGAGGAGAAGACAGATGGAGTCTCAGCTCTCATGAAGATTGCACACCAGTTGGGGAGATACACAACAATCAAGAAAACGAATATGCAAACAAGGTAATTTCCAATGACTTTAGGGAAGGCATCTCTGAGGAGTGACACTGGAGGGGAGCCTGATGAATGAGCCAGCCAGTCATGTGAAGTGGCAATGGGGGACAGCTGTGGGAACACCCACGTGTAGGTCCCAAGGTTGCATATTTGAGCAATAGAAAAGAGGCCAGAGTGCCAGTTCAGTAAACAAGGCGGAGAGTGAGAGGAGATGAGACTGTGGAGACCACAGGGGTGGACCACATAAGCTATGGTGGATTTTGTTTTAAGTGCATTGGGAAGGCATGGAAGGCTTTAAAACAGGGAATGATCTATCCTGCTTTGTCAACTAAAAAGATCACTGTGGCTGCTGTGTAGAAAATATGCTGTTGGAAGGCCAGGGGTAGAAGTAAGGAGTCGGGTGAAAGGATGTTCCAATTGTCCTTGGGAGAGGTGCTGAGGCCTGGACGAGATGGTGGTGGTGGTCATTGGCTCTGAAGCCTTTCTTCTATGTGCTTACATGAATGACAAATGTCCCATGCCCAGAAAGACTTTATAATTAATTCTGTCATCCATTGCTTACCATAGCTACCACTATGGCTATTTTGCAAAACAAAGAAGGGTGAATGAGTATTTCTCTCTATTAAGCAATTTATTAAGCAATTTATTAAGCCTCATTTCTCTTACAGTTCAGTATCATTTTTTTTTTCCCCACCAGCTACATTATTGATCATTGTGATGGTTAATTTTATGAGTCAACTTGAACAAGTCATTGATCAAATTTTCTTTTGGTTGTTTCTGTGAAGGTTTTTTTGAATGAGATAAACATTTAAATTGGTAGACTGAGTAAAGGAGATGGTCTTCCCCATTATGGATGGGCCTTGTCCAATCATTTGAAGACCTCAGTCAATCAGTTGAATAGAAGAAAAGGACAGAGTAAGACAGAATCCTTTCTTGCCTGACTGCCTTTGAGTGGGAATATCAGCCTTTTCCCTGACTTCAGACTCAAATAGAAACATTGGTTTTTCCTGGGTCTTGAACCTCCTAACTTTTAGACAGAAATTATACCCTCAGTTTTCCTGGTTCTCAGGCCTTTGGACTCAGGCTGGAACTAAACCATTGGCTCTCTTGGATCTCCAACTTTCTCACTCACTCTGCAAATCTTAGAACTTTCCTGTCTCCATAACCACCTGAGTCAATTCTTTATAATAAATTTATATATATATATGTGTGTATATATATATATAAATATATAACATAATATATATATACACACACACAAAGAGGTTTATTAGAAGGATTGACTCTGTCTATGTTTTTTATACACACACATTAGTAGGCAGAAGGAACAAATATACAAATATATATGTATATAGATACACACATATATATGTGTACACACAGAGATTTCATATATATATATATATGTATACATATACACATATATGTACCATGCACACCTCCTATTGGTTTTGTTTCTTTGGAGAATACTGACCAACACAATGAACCAATGCTTTGTGTTACCATCGGGAAGACCCAGGAGCAGAGACAGAAACATGGTGGCTCCTCTGGGCACAGAGGTGATTCTGCAGTCTAGATCCGGCAACAGACATCTAGGTTTTGGGAAAAACTCCTGGAAGATTGCACTTTATTTTCCTTTTTTCTTTTTAAAATTATGTTATGTTAGTCACCATACAGTACATTGTTAGTATTTGATGTAGTGTTCCAAGATTAATTGTTTGCGTGTAACACCCAGTGTTCCATGCAATCCGTGCCCTCCTTAATACCCATCACCTGGCTGACCCATCCTCCCCAGCCCCCTCCACTCTAAAACCCTCAGTTTGTTTCCCCGAGTCCATAGTCTCTCATGGTTCATCTCTCCCTCTGATTTCCACCCCCTTCACTTTCCCCTTCCTTCTCCTAATGTCCTCCATGCTATTCCTTATGTTCCACAAATAAGTGAAACCTTATGATCATTGACTCTCTCTGCCTGACTTATTTCACTCAGCATAATCTCCTCCAGTCCTGTCCATGTTGATGCAAATGTTGGGTATTCATCCTTTCTGGTGGCTGAGTAATATTCCATTGCACTGTATTTTCAAAAGCATGAAGAGGCATGATTGGTTTAGGAAAAGCCAGATTGTTCACGGTGCCCAGATCATAGTTTTGGCACTAGGAGCAGTCATTTAGCTGGAGAGGTGTGTAGGGAGAGCAGGGAGGAAAGGCTTTGCCTGATGAGATCTGGCAACATTAAGGAGCTGAAGAAGGCTCTAGAGAGAGGACTGACACACTCAAAGGCTCACTCCAGAAAGGCTGGTTGCTGTGAGAAAGGCCTAGAGAGGGCAAGGCAGGGAATAGGGAACAAGATTAGGAATCTGCTGCCATAATCCCAGGGACTGAGAGGCAACCCCTGGATTCATGCCTGGGTGTGGGGATGGAGGGGACAGGGTACCTTGAGGGATGCTTAGAGGTTTGGTGGCAGGGCTTGGTGGTGGTTGGACACAGAGGGAGCCAGAGACACAGGCTGGAGAATTCCCAAGGTTTCCATCCCACTGCAGCTGTCCTGGGGCAGCAAGCTCCCGGCTGGCGAGCCTCTCCGACTAAGGTCTCTGAGTGGGCCAGCCAAGGGGAGCTGCCCAGCTGAGCCAGGCCCAAGTGGCAAGCCACAGAATTATGAGCAGAATAGATGTCTGTTGTTTCAAGCCACTAAGCTGTTGGGTGGCCGGTTGGACAGCACAAGAAAGTGGTACAGGCATTTACGAAGTAGACATAAAGCTAAAATCAGCAGGGGCTGGTGTGTGGTCATTATGATGTTAGTTTCACTGCACTCTGCAGGCGTTCATGAAGGCGAAATGAGAATAAGAAAGCTCCTTGATTCACCCTCTCATAAAGTTCTTACAATACTTTGTTTAAGGAATCAGCGTACACTTTTCCAGAAAATTCTGGAATTTCCAAAAAATTCCAGAAAAGTGCTTTGCCCCTCTGATACCTTTAGGTCCTCATCCCTGTCATAATGGAATTGTGCCCTATTTGAAGACAAACAGTCCAGATGGGTGCAGAACTTTCCTGGTTTCAGTATCGAAAATCCCACATCCTGGGAAGCCCTTCAGCATCAGACAAACTGGGGACTGTGGGTCACCCTGTTGTGCTTTGCTGCTTGCAAGTTCATGTTCACCCATTGGCTTCTGATGGGGGCGGTGGGAACCGGAGGAGGGGTGGCAGTGTGCTGTTACCCGTTTGATAGACAGTGAAGCTGAGCTCTGGCAGGTCTGAAATGCCCCTCGGACCGCCCAGCTGGAAGGCAGCCAAGAGAGGAGCTGAACCCAAGGGCAGCCTGATGTGCATACCTGAGCCTGTTCTTGTACACCTGCTACACGGGGCAGTGACACCAGCCCCTGATGGCACAGCCGTGGAAGTGAGGAGCCGTACCCCAGACACACTCCAGCATGCCAACACCTCTCCATCTGGATCATGTTCAAATGTATCATTCGTGGTCTGATGCCAGGAGAGAGGAGCTCACGACTTATTTCGTAGCTCACTCCATGGAGAGAGGTGACTCGGGCCACGGCCAACCCTGATCCTACCCTCTGAGGCCAGGGCAGCTGCCAGCTCCAATCTGACCATGGCACTGAGGACGAGACTCGGTTGCAGAGTGCAACTTCGGAGAATCCAGAAAAAGATGAGGCAGGCAAGGGGGAAAAGGACAGGAATAGAGAACTGGTTTCGTCTCTTTCAGGAACTGTGTTGATTCTCGATCGTGAACTCTTTGTCTGAAAAGAAAATCCATTTTTCATACATTCAGAATTCCAAGCTGCCGAACATTTCCTTCCGTGATGAGACGCATTCAGAACAAAAACGTGCAGCCTGATTTGTCTTTCCCTGAAATCAAAGGCACTGTTCGAAAGAGGCTGCGCTCGCCACACAAAGGTAGCAGATGTTTGCTGAAATTGAGCCACGCAAGCATGCACACGTTCAATCTCGGGAGCATTTCGGTTTTTGAAAAGAGGAACAGTTTTGTGTCATTCTGTGATGCACGGAAGCTTCTGGTACTGGTGCTCAGGTGGGGTGTGGATGAGGGCAGGTTTGCACCGGAAGGCTCTGCAGGGGAGGATGGGGCGGGGCACATTCCATCATCCAGGGCCCAAGGAACACCCAGTGTCCACCCAGGACGGTATTAGGTGCGGCAGCTGGGGGGCACAGGGCCTTCAGGGTGCTATGATCTTAATTCTTGCCCTCCAAGAGTCTCTAAGACTTCCTGCCCTCACGGTTTTGGAAAGCCAATTGTAAAGCTGAACTAGCTTTTAACTTCCCAGGTGTATTTCCCTTGTGTCATTCCCGTCTCTCGGAGATTTCTCCCTGTCCCTCACTCCTGGGATGTGATCAGTCACAGAAACCTGCATAGTCTCTCCCCCCAAAATGGAACTCAGAATTCATCCCCTGTTTCCATTTGCAATGCAGATTTGATCCCTTCTCCTCTACGCCCAAGCCACCAGAAACACCCTGGTAACCGTTCCCACGCTGTTGTGCTGTGATCCCTCCCCAGGTCACACTGGGAGCTCCTGGAGGTTAGGTTCACCTTGACCTTCTCAGTAGCCAGGACAGGGTCTGGCATCTTCCTGGGGTTCATCAATATGCATGAGTGAATGTGGAAGGAGGAAGGTAAATGATGGGATTTTCCTTAACCACCTCCCACCATGCCCTTAGGATCCCTCCATCTCTATTCCCACAGCCCTCTCTCTCTCTCTCTTTTTTAAACATGCCAACTCCTATTCGCTCTTCAAGATCCAGTGTCCTTGTTGCCTCCTTCAGGAAGTCCTCCTGACATCCTCAGCCTGTGTGGCTTATTCGTTTCTCTCCCTGCGCTTCCACAGCGTCCTAGACGTGTGTGCCTAGCAGAACACATACTTTAATGACGTGCCTGAGTTCTTGCTTGTCCCTGCCAGGGATGGCAAGTCGATTTAGCTTCACAGCTCTGTTCTGCCTGATGTTGCTGCCCGAAGCAGCGTTGAGCTGGATTCTGAGGGTGCCTTTGAAGCAGTATAGTCATATATACATAATGTTTATAATTTCTATAATACATTTAATTTTTCAGTGTATTTGGAGAGAGCAGACCAATTTCCTCAGCAGCAGTAAATCCAAAGACCATGACATCAATGATAAGAGGTGATGACGCAGACAGGCACATGTAGGTCAGCCTGCCGGCCGGTGCGGCTTCTGGAAGATGAAGCCTGGTTAGTGCAGAGAGGCTAAGGATTACTGATCCCAAGACCCGGATGGGGAAGGGGCATGAAGCCATCCTTTAGCTTCTGTTCTCTCCCTGTGCAAGATGGTTGCTCAGAGAGGAAGTTCTCTCAATTCTCAGCTTACTCCGTGCCAGGCAGGTGCTGGGTACACGGCCCTGACTCTGATGGTTACGGGCATACACTTTAGGTTTAGGAAAATTGGGTTAGAACCCCCACTCGGTCAGTTCCAGATGTCTGATTTAGGGCAAGTTACTTAGCTTCTCAAAGCCCTGATTTCCTTAAAAGGAAACGGAGCTTCATACTCCATGTCGGCCTTTGTACTGGCACGTGGCAGGCAGTGTGTTTCATGTTATCCACTCTTCCCAGGCCTGAGGGAATACCATTCCCGCCCCCACATCACAGAGGAGAAACTGAGGCTCAAGATGCTTGGGTAACATGTTCAAGGTCACTTAGCTGGAAACCTCCAAGTCCGGGTGGACACCCAGACAACCTGACTTCACGTCCAGTCCTCTTAGCTGTGACTCTCATTAATTGCTTTATGATGAAGATTTCTGTAAGAATTACATGAGCTAATTTTTAAAATGGGGCTCTAAGTTGCTTAATAAGTAATAGTTTTTTTACAATACTTAACGTTTCAAGAAAATGCGAAAAAGGCCCTCGGAATTTTGGACACATAATATTTCAGTTTTAATGATACCTTATTTTTATACTGTAAACATCAAGGAAGAAGTAGCCAACTCCCTATCAAGGCTGTGAAAATCGGCTGTCTTGAGACTTCTCCTTTGCTTGCTTTCCAAAAATGGAGGAGCCCTTACATGGTTTCAAAGGGGGGAAGATGAAGACCTAAGAATTTTGAAGACTTCATAGTTCCAGGAACAGGTAGACAGTCTTTCAGGTCCAAGGACACAAAGAGACTTACAATAGAGATGGAAGACAAATGAATGGAAAGAAGGCGGGCATGGGGGGACGCTGGTATCAAAGGACGTGTGATTCTTTCTTTTTGAATCTTAGACCCCCAGTTCAGAAATCCAGGAGTCTGTATGGTACTCCTGTGTCCGTGAACTCTCATTATTTCGCTCAGCTACTCTTCTGCTTCTTCACCTTCCCTGAGACCAAGAAATACATTTCCTTATGATTTTTATCTCTTCCTTAGTATGAGTTCTATCATTTAATTCAGGAAAATAGGGATTAGGAGGCCCAAAGCAGTGAGCAGACTCACCGGGGTCCCACAACTATTGAGGGGTGGTATGGAATTTCTCCCGGGCTCTCGCTGACACTGCTTCTGCCCGACAGTGGAGCCCACCACCCCAGACCAGAGTTGTGACTGCCACAGACCCCTTGCACCTGTGCGGCCATTTTAGCAGGCTGCCTGGTTTTCTGGGATTTGGGGGATTGGAGGCTGCTGCCTGCACTCTAGTGCTTTCTTCTGGGCCAAAGGGCAGCTGCTGGTCCTACTTGAGGGTCCCAGCCGAGGTCGCTCTGCAGAGCAGGAATGGAGTCTCCCCAGGCCAGGCCTGGCCCCAGAACTGTTCTGCAGGAGCTTTCTTTAGGGAAGTCTCTCTGATCCTTGGCCAGGAAACCAAGAACGAGCAAATCTTCCTCTTTCAAGATAGCCCTCTCCACTGACCGAAAGGCCAAGACAGAGGGAAAGGCTGCACAGAAAGGGCCTGACATGTCACACTCATGGTTCTGGCCTGGCTTTTTTTAGAAAAGGAGCTCTTTCCCATGGTAAAGGGGAGAAGTCAGACTTTCCTGTTCCTCTTGGGCCGGGCATGAAGCAATCTTCAGCCCCGATGTTGACACCAGGTCAAACCCCCAGACCTTCTCTCTAGGCCTGGCCCCTTGGACTTCCGAGCTCTGATCCTGGCAATAAGAAAATGATCCACAGGCTAGGGGTTCCACAGCAGCAAGATCTGGAGCAGAACAGGGGCAGGGACCCAGCCCTGGGGCACACAGCTTGACTTGGCCCCCAGTTCCCCTTCACTCTGGCTGGGAGGCCCTGGACAAGTTACTTAGCTTTTCTGAATCTCAGTCTCTCTACCATGAAGAGTGGAGAAATTGCGCTCTCGACCCAGAAGGGTTATTTATAGGAAAAAATGAGATGATCTCTGTGGAGACCTTGGTGTAGGGCTTGGCATAGGGTATACCCTCAAGAGACATTAGTTCCTGTCAAGGTTCCTGAAGTTTGCACCTCAGTCTTTATCTGAACAACCACACAGTACATGGGAGTAAGGATTGTAGACTTAGAGGGGGAGCCTCTGGATTTCACGAGAACCCGGTTCAAATCCTGTGCCCACCCCCCATACCAGTAACAATGTGAACTTGGAAAAGCTTGTTCTTTTCTTTCAGCTTGAGTTTTTGTCTCCCTTGCTTGGTTCTTGTTGGTGCGGGGGATGGTGGGGATTTCTGAATGTGTGATAACCATTCCCATGATTACAAAGGGATCAAGTCAAACCCATCCAGTGGATGGCCTGAGCCTCTGTGTGTGGCGTGGACCGCCATCAAATATGAGCAGATGAGTCCGTCTCCTGGTCTGGTGTGTGTGGTGGGGGAAATCCAATGGAAAAATTAGGGTCTGAGTGGTTTTCTCGGTTTGATCATTCACTTTTTCGTTGTTCTCAGAGGCTGGTAAAGGGCCTGGCTTATCTTAAGCCCTCAGTGGATACTTGTCCAATTAAAAAAGGCTTTGCTAATGCCAACAGAGTTCTGTTCTGACCGGGCTGGTTCTGTGGGCAGGTCTCCATGCTTGGAATTGCCCCGTGCATTGTTTAATGCTCTCCTGTTGCCATCTTGAAGCTCTTAATACTTTTTGCAAAAGGGCCTTTCATTTCCATTTTGCTCTCAGCCCTACAAATTATGCTGCAGGTCCTGCGCACTGGCAAAAATACCCAGAAGGAAATCCGAGCTGCTCAGGCTGACTTGCTTGCTCCGCCCTGTTGCCTCTCTGACCTCTGTGGCCAGGTACCACCAGGCTTCCTGGTGGTACTCTAGCGACCCAGGCCTGTTCTTTTAACAGGTCATGGCCCCAGCCTCTCCCCAGCTGATCCTGTGGTTGGCTCCTAAGTCACCTCCACTGGAAGGCTCACCCTGACTACCTTCCCAGTCACTTTCTGTCTTATTAACCTGATTTATACTCTTTATATCATTATATCATTATATATATATATATAATATATATATTATATATATATATTATTATATATATATATAATTATTCTTCTATCTGAAATCCCCTTGTTTCTTATTAGTGGACTTGTTTGTTTTCTGTCTCCTGCAGTAGACTAACTCCAGCAATGAAGGCAGTGGTCTTCCTGTCTTATTCCTTGCCTTATTCTCCAAGCATCGTACAGCCCTCGGCACACTGTTGGTACTCAATAAATGCTTATTGGCTTGTGAATGAATGGAATTGGCAGGGTTGGATTTTCATCTCTGATCTCCTGGGACTCTCTTGGATGGGAAGGTGAGAGCTGAGTTGGCAGCAGGCACCCGAGGTGAGAATGGGGATGGCTGTGTGGGTCCCCAGTCCCTGCCACTGAGCAAAGTGGCCACCACACCCGTATTCTCCTGACAACAGAGGCTGGGCTCCTGGCTCAGGCCCCTGCAGTGGGAGTCCACTCCACACTGGGACTTAGAAAGGTCTGAGCAGCTGCTGTGGACCAAGAGGTGGGAAATCAGAGCTTGACTGCTGTAGAAATCCTGGATCAGGGGCAATTAATCCATGGCTCCATTTTGCAGGTAAGAACATTGAGGCTTAGGGAAAGGAAGAAACTTATTCAGTAGCCATAACATTAGCAGCAAAATCCGAGCCCAACCCAACCCAAACCAAACCAACTAATCAAACACAAAGAAACAACGCAATCAGAGGCAGTATAGCATACAAGGATAATATTAAATGCATCAATATTGACAAGGTGCTTAGACAGTTTCCTAAGCATTAAGAGTTCTTTCCCTGTTCCAGGAAATTTGCAAGACCCTTACTCGTAGCATGTCATTGAATGCTCCTGGCAGCTTATCATATTGTATTCCCATTCTACAGATGAGGAAATGAAGGCCCCAGCTAGGGAGTGGAAGGACTGGGATGTGACCCTGGGTTGGCTGACTCTAGGGCTGAGTTCTTAACATCTTCCCTGGATTGCAGTTATGGCTAGAGCGGGCCTGGCATCTCTGTACTCTTTCCCAGCACCGAGTAGGCGACTGGCCCGAGTGGGAAATGCCTCTGATTCACATTTGCTCTGCTGGGAAGCCACCTTACTCATTGAATCATTCATGCTGGAAGTATCCTCTGCCGTCTCCCTGTGCGTGGGGTCATGCCAGAAGCTGCGGGCAGCTAGGTGAAGCCAGACACCTTGTGTGTTAGAGCAGCAGTCCCAGCTTCAGGGGGACTGGCAGCAGGTGGGCTGCACGCCAGAGAGCCACTGGGCTCAGGCAAGCTGACTCTGAGGCCCTCCTGGGGTCCTTGGCCACCCTCTGTGGAGGGTTCAGCTGACACAAGGGTCATGAATGGCTGGGATCCCAGATACACCAGAGCAGACCAAGGCCAGGCATTGTGCTGGGCTCTGAGGACACCTCTGAAAGCAAATCAGTCATAACTTCCCAGGCCCATGTTTTTAGAGGGCCAGCCGACATAGAAGGGAGCAAAGAGAAAAAAATAATCACTCACCCTAAAAGGTGCACAGAGTGAAAGAATGAGGAGGGTATTCGGTGGTTTGGGGGCTGACTTCTCTCAGCTCATGAGAGACAACTGTTAAAAATTCAGGAGTTTTGTGAGCTGGGGGTCAAACACAGCCATTATAAAAAATCAGATTGTGCAATTTACAAGGAAATAAATGTTAAAAATTAAAAAAAAATGCATTACTTCTTAATTATCTTACTCCTCTCTATGTCCTGGAAACGATCTACTCCTGTTGTATCCATCCAGTGGAGGTATCCTCTCCTGGTGTGTCTCCCATCCCAACACCACAGTCAGGGACCGCACACTGGGAGCCTGAAATGGGCTCTGACGGGAGTCTTTATTAAAACACCCAGAATGGCAAACACAACAAAATCAGAGCTTCTGTTTTTCTTTGAGAGTCAGTTCTTAAACTTTTCTAGCACAAGAGCATAACAGAAGAACGGACCTCAGGCAGGGAGGCCGCTGTGTTTTTGGCGAGACCCCAAAGGACCAGAGGGGTCGACCACGTAACTGACCGTACAGAATTTCACCTGGAGGGAAGACCAAGGTTGAAGTCTTGAGGCACAGTTGTTTCTGGGAATGAAAAGGAGACCAAGAGGGCTGTTGGGGAGTACAGATAGTTCTGGAGCCCTGAGTGAGGAGAGAGGAAGCTGGAAAAGTGGGCAGAGAGCTTGCATTTTATTTGAGGTGCAGGAGGAAGCCAGCAGAAGAGCCTCGGGCATCCACTTGGATTCCAGAATGCTGCCTCATCCCCACCACTGGGGTGCTCTGTTTCTCTGCTCCTTCTGCCCTGGCACTTTCTCCAGAACTGCAGGGGGTGGGGTGGGGGGGCGGGCAGGACGTGAATTCTCTTGGGGGCCACCTTCCACCACAGAAGATGGAAAGTGGTGGATCAAACCTCCTGTTTTGCAGCTGGAGAGTTCTAGGAGGCCTCCCGAGTACTTCTCAGGGACCCTGGTGCTCTCAGGCCCCTCTGGCTACCAGAATGACCTCAGCAATGTCCCCTTTGGTCAGCTGGGGCCCTTTCTCTGTCTCCCACTCTTGGCTCCTTCACGCATGCTTCCTGGGATCAATCCCAAATCAATTACTTGCCCCAAAGTCCCTGTCTCAGGCTCTGCTGTGGGGGTCCCCCTTCTAAGATGAGGGTTCTATGGGGGTGATGGGAACACAGTGAGCACAGAATGGGTGGATTGGGAATGGGCTGGAGGTGCCACTTCTGCCCTCCCCCTCAGCTTCCTTTATCTGTGCCTGGGGCCCTGCCCTTCTCCTTCAGGGTCCCCTCTCCGGGGCCCCAGAATTAGTCCTGATCAGGAACAGCCTAAACCCTTTGCTGAGGCCTGAGTGTATCAGCCAGGAGGCAAATCAGAGCCGGCACCATGGTGGGGGGACCCTCCGGAGGCCACACTGTATCTTTGCCTAGTGTCCACCCCTCCCTGGTGGCCTGGGGTCAGCCTCCTGATGCAGGCCCACTAGGCTGGCCTCTTACCTGCTGGTCCCCGTCTTCTCCTGAGGGTGTCCTCATCCTGTTCTTCCCCCATGGTTCTGCCTAGATCTGCTGGTTTGGCGAGCTGTCTGAGTCCTCGTGTGGCAGTGTGGCTGGTCCCCAGCACTGGTCTTTGCCACATGGACCTCCATCGTGTGGGTTTTTCAGGTCCTCTGCCATTGGGTGCAACCCCACCCTGTTGACCCAGCCTGTGACAAGTAGGATACCCTCTTCCTTAGTCTCCCCAATTCAGCATAGGTTAGCAACTGACTTAGGGTAAGCTTTGAGATGTGCTTCTATTGTAGTGAGAGGGTCTGGAACTGAGCAGCTCAGGGTTGGGGTTGTGGCTGGCTTGTGTGCTCAGCACAGCCTCTATACACCCCTTTCTGAATCTTTCCCTTCTTGGCCCTCCAAAAGCCATGTACTTCTAATCCCCCTCCACTTTGCAACCTCCCCCCTGCCGCAAGGCAGGCCCTGCATCAGGACACACGTTGCCTGCAGCAGTGGACCCCACTCCTTCTAGGATGTTCTTCCTTGGCTCCATGCCCGGGAAACCAGCCTATTCTCCTCCCTCTCCCCTGGGGGCCTGGCTCTCTTCCCCACCATCAGCTCCTCCTGCTGCTCCCTTCTGAAGCTCTCCAGAACATTCTGACTCATCCTCTGACTCAGGTGGAGTCTATTTCTGTTCCCACGTTCTGCACCCTGATGGGCTAGAGATCACAGTTGTCATTCTGGGGGTGGGAGGGGGGACAGCTATGTTCCCGTGTGTGTGCTTGTGCCTGTGTGCCCATGTGCATGTGGAAGGCACTTCCTCCAAGAAGCAGGGGAGGGTGGTTCTCCTCTTCCTTTCCCACCGTATATCCCCCCAACTTCCCAAGAGCGGACAAGCATCCTCAAGGCCCCTGGAGGGATGCATGGCGGCATCTTCATAAGATGATTGTACTACGGAAGACGATTTTTAGCAAAGAAAGTCTGAGCTGATGACCCTTTCCACAAACTCTGGATCTCAGAATTTCTGCATAGTAGAGCTGACAGGAGCCTAGGAGTTGAAGGCAACCACCCACTCGATATTTTGGGCTTAAAAGAGACCCAGAACCATGTCTGAAATTAGCCAGCAAGCAAGTGGCTGACCTGGATTTGAATCATAATTAATTCATGCCCCCAGCTGATGCCAGACAGTTTTCCTGTCCTCTTTCCTTGTCCCTCTCTAGGCAGGAGCCCCCTTCCACTATAGCCACTTGTAGCTGTTAGTTGAAATGTGGGGGTCTGACCTGAGAAGTGAGTGTAAGTGTAAAATGAACACCAGATTTCAAAGATGTAGCATAAAAAATAATAGGAAAAAAAACTCATTAATGCTTTTGTACATTAATTGCAGGTTTGAGATGGTAATATTTTGGATATATTGGATTAAGTAAAATGCCATAAAATTAATTTCACCCATTTCCTTTTATTTTTAAAAATGTGCCTACTAGAAAATTTTAAATTTCATGTGTAATTTAAATATGTAATGGCTCATGTTTGTGGCTCACATTATGTTTCTATTGGGGCCGATCAACCCTCAGGCGAAATCTGGCCCAGTGCCTGTTTATATAAATAAAGTTTTATTGAAACATAACCAGGATCCTTCATTTACATAGTGTCTATGGGCAACTCAGCTTTACAATGCAGAGTCCGGTATTTGAGATGGAGACATTTTGACCCTCAAAGCCTGAAATACTTACTCTCCCGCCCTTTACTGAAAAATTCTGCTGACTCTTGCACTAGACCATCAATTTCATGAGAACAAGGATTATGAGCTTGATACAGAGTAAATGCTTAATAAGTATGAATTGAGTGAATGGATGACTTGGTTAGTTTTGGAGGGTGAGTTTGTTGGAATTCCAGGCAGAGGGGATAGTGTATGTCAAGGCAGGGGGCCAGGAAATGGCACTGAGCCTGCTGGTGTTGGGGGTGTGTGGGGTGGTCCTTTATAGAAAATTAGCTGACTCTTGCTCTAGGTGCTTATACCGGCCTCCTCCTTGATCCCTTGCCTGGTGTTGCTCTTTCTCAGGCAACCTCTATTCTGCTTACACAAACCCACCAAATCACTGAGCTGTCCAGAATCTTCAACGGCCTGGCCATCGCTTGGAGGAGGAAGTCAAAACTTCTTAGCGAGGACTTGCAGGTCCTCCCACGCCGGCCTGCCTTCTCCCCTCCCTCAATCCTGGCCTGCTCCTGCCCGGGAGCCCCACCTGTTCTGGTCTTCGTGCCTTTCTTCGTCTCCGTCTGCCTGCAAACCTTGCCTTGATCTCTGCTAGTCAAATATCCACCCTTCCAGGCTCAGCTCCAATATTTCTTCCTGGAGACACCATGTGGCGTTTGGCCAGTTTGAGTTTCTTTTAAATAATTGTTACTGTAAGATAAATGATAGGAGGCAGTCAGTTCCCACAGCACGTTGTACCTTTTTTTTTTTTTTTCTTCACTGCAGCCCTAATAATTGAAAGCAGGAAATTTCACTTTTTATCTAGTACTTACTGTGTTCACCCCACTAAGCTCTCCCCACGTACGGTCTTTGAAAATTCTCTCGACTTTATGAAAGAGGATCCACTTAACCTCCATTTTACAGATGAGGAAACAGACTCAGAGATGTGATGTAAGAATAGTGAATGGTGACCCTGAACTTCCAATCCAAGTTGGTTGGACTCTGGAACGCGAAGTCTTAACCTTTTGTGCTCTTTCCTGAGGTTACTTCCTACTCATCCATGCCTGGACTCCTCTTTCCTCCCACAAAGACCCCCATCCCAGGTCCTAAAAGCGGTTGTGACTGGGGACAGCCTAGTCCCTGCTCTGAGGGCTGTGAGTCAGCCAAGAGGTAATTCAAACCCAATGGGTTTTTGTGGAGACCACTCCAGACCTCACTTCAGACCTCACCATATGCCGCACCTTCAAGTTAAGTATAAATGAACTCTGCTCCTTTTTAGGTCCTGACACAAAGGTCACCTCCACAGAAAAGTCCTCCATGATTGCCTAGACTGGGTTGGATCTTGGATATATGCTCTCATAGTGCTCAGATCTTCTCTTTCCATAACTCTCATCACATCTGAAGTTTTTTGGTCATGATTCCTTTATCATCTGTTCCCCCTGCGAGACTAAGCATCATGGGTGCAGGTGCAGGGTCTTTGTTCATCCTTGGATTTCCAGCGCTGCCCCAATGCCTGGCACATGGGAGGCACGGTGTGAATGGCACATGGGAGGCACGGTGTGAATGCTCGAATGGATGAATGAAAGTCAGCTTGTTCTCCTTGCCTAGATATCATATCAACCTCACTGGTCTCCAAAGCCATAGGGAAGCAGAGAAGCATGTGAGTTTCTGTCCTCTCCCTGCCCCTTCCTGAATGACTTCGTGTGGAAGATACTGGTATGTGTTGAAAGGAGACTATGAGAGATCGATGATCATGAGGCCAGCAATGTCTGATCTTGAGCAGAACTCGAGACAGAAAGCCCCTTCTTTGGCCTCAGCCAAGGCAACCCACCCACCATGTGCCCTGTGGAGGCACAGCCTGTGGCTGACGACCCAGTTGAGGGAGAGGCGGGGGCAGATCCCCGGCCTCTCAGATGGGCCTGTGGCGCAGGCAGGGAGCCGGGGAGCCAGGCCGATCCACCCCCCCACCCCCCGCCCCCTCTCCCTGCCCTGAGGGAGTGCTGAGAAGCCTGCTGATCAATCACATGGGACAGCTCCCCTGCTGCGAGGAGGACTTGGAGGAGGAGTCTAATCCCAAAGTGTAGCCAATGGCTACCCCCGTTTCTCCTCCACAGTGGGCGTAGCTTGAGAACTTGGGTTTTCACCTGGTTCAAAAGAGTCTGGGGCCGGGAAACCTGGCCTGCCCTGCTCATCCTCCCCCCTCCCACCCCTTTAAAAGATTTTTATTTATTTGAGAGAGAGCAAGCATACATGCGCGAGCATGAGCCAGGGCAGAGGGAGATAAGAAAGGACAAGCAGATGCCCTACTGAGCATGGAACCCAATGTGGGATTCGATCCCAGGACCCCGAGATCACGACCTGAGCAGAAGTCGGAGGCTTAACCAACTGAGTCACGGATGGCCTCCAGTCAATCTTATATATCTCAGAGCTTGGCTGTTGGGTGGGAAGGTCAGCCTGCGCTGGGGTGCTGGAGAATCCAGTCTCACCGGCTGGATCCAGTTGTGACCAAATCACTATGGTTTGCCTGGGACTGTCCTGTTTTTAGAACTACAAGTCCCCCTGCCAGGACCTCCCTCATTCCTGGGCAAACTCAGAAATTGATCACCGTTCCTGAGTGACCATTGCTCTAAGGGATCAGCTGCAGTGTCAGACGCCCATTGCTGGGCGCAGGCTATCTCTTCATCATTTTGGCACAAGACTGCAAGATTTCTGGGGGTTCATAGTTGGTCTGGGGCTGGGGACAGGCAGCAGCCAGCTCAGGCTTGTGAATCTGACCGGCCCACAGGGACTGGTATGAACCGTTTTAGATCCAGCGCTAAAAACCAGTGTTTTTAAGCAAGGTGGTCTGGTCTGCTGGGCTCTGATGTGGCCACATAGAGCTGGCCTGGGTCTTGGGAGATATGTTCATACATAGCAGAATAAGCCAGACCTGAGTATACAATGGAAATCTAACATGAGCTACTTGTGTGATTAAAGATTTTCTAGTAGCTATATTAAAAAAAAGAAACCAATGAAATGAATTTTAGCAATACACCCTATTTAGCCCTATTAGCCAAAAATGTTATCATTTTAACTTGTGATCAATATAAAATTTTTAATGAGATAATATACTTAAAAAAAATTCAGCACACCTTGATTTTGACCAGCCTCATTTTCAAGGACATAGGCGGCTGGTTCTGGGCAGCGCAGGACGAGGCACTTTGATGAAAGGCGGAGGATCTCTGTTCAGATAGGGCTTCTGAGGTCTCAGCAGGCCCATTTTGAGGGGATATGTGGGGTCCTTGAAGACAAAGACATATCTGTAGATTTCAAAGTCATTGGTTGTCCCGGTGTGATACTGAAGCTATCTAGGGATCCTATTGGGGGACAATAGGTCCTCTGGGGCAAGAGTGGTATTGTCATAGTTCTCCTTGGTAGGGTAGCCAGACTGCAAGGAAGAATGCCTGTGGGTATGGTTGGGGAGGGGCTCTTTCTTATTCTTGGAGAAGACCGGACTCAGCCTGCAGTCTTGGCAAGCCTGAATCCTAATGGAGCAAATGGGAGCAATAAGCTCTTGCTGGGAGACTGTGCCAGGGACAGGGCACACCTCAGGGGTAGATTGTGAACTCTGTTCTGGGTCTGGTTCCCGTCTCAGCGTCTGGCTTCCCATCTCAGTGTCCAGGGAGCCCCAGCCTGCAAGTCCCAGTGCTTCTTAAGAATTGTTTTGCAGGGGCACCAGAGTGGCTCAGTGGGTTAAGCCTCTGCCTTCAGCTCAGGTCATGATCTCAGGGTCCTGGGATCGAGCCCCACATCAGGGTCTCTGCTCAGTGGGGAACCTCCTTCCTCCTCTCTCTCTGCCTGCCTCTATGACTACTTGTAATCTCTGTCTATCAAATAAATAAATAAAAATCTAAAAAAAAAAAAAGAATTGTTCTGCAAATGTCGATCACCTTCTTAAGAACAGTGTTTCTGGGTGCCGGGATTGCTCAGTTGTTAAGCATTTGCCTTCGGCTCAGGTCATGATCCCAGGGTCCTGGGATCAAGCCCAGTGTCAGCCTCTCTGCTCTGCAGGAAGCCTGCTTCTCCTTCTCCCCCTGCTTTGGTTCCCTCTCTTGCGCTCTCTGTCAAATAAATAAAATCTTAAAAAAAAAAAAAAAGACAACCACACACACACATTAAAAAAAAAGAGAGAGAGCAGTGTTGCTTTGGTTTTTGGAAAGTCGTGTTTCCTTCCCTCAGGAAAATGGATACCCCAAATAGGCACACACTTTTAAATACAGTTGTAGGGGTATCGAGGCTCCCAGAAGCATTCTTTGCCCTCAAGAGTAAGCATTTCCACTTATGGTGAAAACAAAACAAAACAAAACAAAACAAAACACAAAACAAAACAAAACAGGGAGTCCTCACGAGGCACAGAGTGAGAGCTGAGCCCCGTTCTGTGTCCCTCTGCTCCACATGGAGTCATTCACATTGACCAGAAAAGCTCTTTTTAACTTTATTGTTCCCTCTCTAGGAATGACGAGGTTGAAGTCTGCCTATGAAGAGCCCACGTGGAAAAGCTGTCCACAAGACGCCAGAATAGGACAGCTCTTTAGGACAACGTGCTTTTTTTTTTTTTAAATTTTATTTTTTATAAACATATATTTTTATCCCCAGGGGTACAGGTCTGCGAATCGCCAGGTTTACACACTTCACAGCACTCACCATAGCACATACCCTCCCCCCCCAATATCCATAACCCCACCCCCCCTCTCCCAACCCCCCTCCCCCCATCAACCCTCAGTTTGTTTTGTGAGATTAAGAGTCACTTATGGTTGGACAACGTGCTTTTGTACTCGGGGAAGTGTCTTCTCATAAATCGTCCGCAAGACAACATGCTTTGGAACTCAGAGAAGCATCTCTTTTCACATAACCAATTACAGAACTAATTACAAACTGTTTTTATCTGTTCATTAAGGTAGATATAATTAAGGCAACATTTTGTTGAACTAGTTAGCGTGTGTGCTCTAGAGTATTAATTACTACTTTTATTTCTTTGCGATCCTTTCTAATTTGTCTTGGCTTCATCTAAAGCCACCTCCTGTTCTTCCTTGCTCTCTGTTCTTCATCAGAAAGACTTGGGTCCCTTGTCCTGTGTCCCTGCCACTTTCCTGGTCACTTTCCGCTTCTCCTTCCACTGTCCCCTTTAATCGTGCTTCCTCCGGAGGCCACCCTGATGCCGCGGGCTGGCGGAGTCCTCTAGTGTACATTTTCCCACCGCTCACCATCCCACGGTTGCACCCACATGCACCTGTGACCGGGGCTGCCTGCTGCACCGTGAGCTTCGTAGAGCTCATACCTCGTGTGTGTGTGCCATTTCCTGCCCTGTCCCGAGTGCCCCAGACAATGCCTGGCCTAGGGTCATGTTCAGTAAATCTTGGGGGGATTGGTTCATGGTAGATTTGGACTGGCTTTGCTCCTTGTTGGCCACCATCAGAGTCTGCTCAGATCTTAACTGGGTGCAGTTGTCATCCCATCCTCCACTCTCTACTTCCTCTTCCTCCTCCTGACTTGTGAATGTACACTTGGGTGTACGTGCACACACACATGCACACACACACACACACACACACACACACACAAACAGAAGGGATGAGCAGTATCTTTTTACATCTCTTCTTTGCCTTTAGCCCAGAACTCCCTGGTCCTTGTTAGCAGGCCTGACTTCCAAATTGGTCTAGAGAAGGAGAAAGAGATCTCTGTGCTGCTTATGAGAGGTACATGGTTTTCGGGGGGCATCTACCTTCTCAAGGGGCCCTGGGAATGACCTGTGCATCTATCACCTCTGCCTCTGACCAGCCACCCCCAGTTGGGGGGGCTCTTTTTCCCTGAAGCTCATAGTCTGTGCTCCATGTCTGCCTTTTCTGCCCAGAGGTGTGCTGCTGCTCAGACAGGGGAGCTGGAGGCTGGAAACACACCTCCTCCCCTCCCCACACCTGCACAACAGGAGTCTCAGGTGGGAGGGTGCCTCCTTCCAGACTCTCCAGGAGATGAACCCCCCCCCCCCCCCCAGCCAGCACAGTGCTCCAGGCGGGAGGCCAGGCTGTAGTCCCCAGGGGAGACTGGCTCCGGGAGCACCACCCTCTGGAGCAAGCCCAGGGCAGTCTTCACACAGCAGGCTGTGAGATCCACGCCCCAGAGTTGAAGACCTTTGCCTGTGGAACCCTTTGCTTTTGGAAACAGTTTAGACTGTGGTGATGTTCCCCATGTCCCCATTCCCAGCCCGACTCTGCTCCGCTCCTCCCCACCTCGTGCCCTGTAGGGGCCTTTGCCCTGAACCTTGCCCCTTCCCAGTGTCCACGGTATGCTCCACCTACTGCCCAGACCAATGAGAGGCCAGGGGAGGAGAGTCTGATGGGGGTAGGGGGTGGAAATGCCTTCACGCCTAAAGTTAGCATTTTAACCGCCCTCCCCAAGTGCTCCAGCCTCTGCCAGCTGACCCTCCTGCCTGTCTCCTCGGCCTACCTCCTGCTGCCTGCCCATTCCTGCTCTCCAACATCTCACACTGAGACGAGTTCCCCTACCCGCCTCCCCCAGCCTTGCTCCTTATTTTTCCCACCAGGATATGCAGAGTGTCCGCTAAGATTTTTGGAGGCCACAGACTTGGGTTCAATATTTGGCCATTTGATCTTGGATGTGTGACTACACCCCTTCTCACCTCTGTGTTTCCTCATCTGTAAAATGGGCTTAATACTCCCTTTCTAAGAGGGTGGTCAGGAGAATGACATAAGGCCATGCACCTCTTTAAAGATTTTATTTGTTTATTTGACAAACAGAGATCACAAGTAAGCAGAGAGGCAGGCAGAGAGAGGGAGGGGGAAGAAGGCTCCCCGCTGAGCAGTGACCCTGATGCAGGGCTTGATCCCAGGACCCTGAGATCATGACCTGAGCCGAAGGCAGAGGCTTTAACCCACTGAGCCACCCAGGTGCCCCAAGGCATGCACCTCTTTAAGGCACACTTCTGAGCATGTGCTATGTGACAGGTACTGAGCCGTGTGCTGCTGGGTGACGGTAGTGATTCAGACAGGATCTGGCTGGAAGGAGCCCACCACCCAAAGGTGGAGACAGGAAACTCTCACACGTGGGCACAGAGAGAGCCCAACAAATCAGTGGAACCCTACGTTTCCCCTGCATGTTGAATGGTGTTGAGAGGCAGATGGATGGGAAGCCGTGACAGGAAGGGCCAGGGTGAGTGTATCCCGAGGCAGGGTACACTAAGCGGGAGGCGGTTCTCACCGGAACCCTGGAGGTGAGGAGAAGTCTAGGACTGGGGAGAGTAGACCAGGTAGAGGAACACTGAGCAGGCAGGTTCTTAAGATGAGAAATCCTCTGGAGGGCTTATTGACCCCCATGGGGGTCTCTGTGGCTTGGGCACGGTGAGCAAGTTCCATCAGGAAGAGGCGAGCCCAAGACAAAATATACTGGATCCTGTAGGCCAGAGGTTCTCAACGTGTGGCAGAACCAGTGCCACTTGGGAACTTGAAAGGAATGTGTGTTCCTGACTCCCATTGTTGACCCAGAGAATTGGAAACTCTGGGGGTGGTGTCCTGCACGTGGCTCAGACCACGCTCAAGCTTGAGTCTCTGCTGGGCGAAGGGAAGGAGTTTGCATATCCCTCCTCAGCGTGGGAAAATGCTATCAGAGGTTCTGAATCAGGGGACAGGGTGTGGAGGCAGGATGTGCTCTGGCTCATTGATTTTTGAAGAGTCCTCTGGCCAGAGGGCAGTGGGTGGACTGTGTGATCCGGGGTGGCCGTTTGCACTGGGCAGAGGGATTCACCTGATGGCCAGAGTTAGCACTGTCTTCATCTCAGCTTCCCACACTCACGCCTGGCCGTGCACATTCTGCTTCGAATGGACATTGAGCAGTCAAGCTGTCCCCTACCCAGAGCTCCTGCCTAGGGCCTCTGCTTCAGGGATGGTACTCCCTAGGGGCAAGAGGCTGGATCTTAGTTTTGCAAAGACTTGTGTTTGAGCAACTTCCTTATGGAAAGACTAAGAAAAGAAACCCACCAGCCTGGGTCTGCCAGCCCACGTTCCAGGAAGGGAGAAGCAGGTACTGTGATTGCCAGGGCTCCAGGGGCCAAGGATGGGGTCCTGACTGCCCTGGGGTTGCCCCCCTACCCCCCCAAACTTCTTCCTCCTCCCCCTGCAAATCTCCCGTGGGCAGGACTGGCAGAGGGAGACTTGCCATCTCCGCCCTTCCCACTGCCAGCCTGGCACTGAGGCCTTAAGTTCTGGAGCTGTAGTGGAGGGTCTGCCCTTGTTGAGCTCCTGAACTTGTGGTCAAGAAGCTATGGCCCTCATGATCCCACCAAACCCATCATCAGCGGCCAATGTTAACAGATTATTTACGTGCTCAAGTGCTGGGAATGTTGGCCGAAAGAGCCGACGTGCTCAGGGAACCCAGGAGACGCTGGTGAGCAGTCAGTGCAGGTAGGCGGCCAGGATGGAAGCTGGTATGGATTTCCCTGGGGGGTCCTGGCTTTGCTGCATGGCCTTGCCCTTCAGAGCCATCGTTTCCTCTTCTGCAAAGTGGAGACCATAGCAGCCACTGGTTCGGCTCTTGGTAAAGACCGATGCAAATAGCCAAATCTGCAAAGTGACCAGCAGAGAATGGGCACATCGTGAGCATGTCCCTTCTGTTCAGCTATGGCAATGCCCCTGGGGACTGTTCCTACAGCTGCATCACACTCTGCTCTGAACTCAGTGCTCTAGAGAACAGCTGTGTCATTGTGCCCAGGGACTCCGTGGGCTGGGGGCTTCTGAGAAGGCATAGTGAGGATAGTTTGATGCTGCGTCCCCATATCTGAGACCTCGGCTGGGAAGAGTCAAAGGCCGGAGGTGAATAGAATAGTAGGGGCAGGGGTGGCCAATTGCACGATTGGCTTGGTTCACGTATCTGGGGCTTTGGTGGGGGAAACCTGGACGCTGGACTTAGCGGGGACTGCACGTTCTCCTGTGGCACGTTCCCTTACACGGCAGCACAGTGGTCTGGAGAAAAAAAATGGAAACCTCATGGTCTTTTGTGGCAAGCCTTGGAAGTCACTTGGCATTATGTCTGCCATGCCCTGTTGACTGGGTCACAAGCCCACCCAGATGCAAGGAGCAGGAACAAGCATCTGCCTCTTGGTGGGGGGAACGTCAAAGCATTTGTGGCTGTTCTTTAAATCTGCCCTGGTGACAAGCCTTCCAGACCAAAGTTGGTGATGACCAGGCCTGCCACCCACCCCGTCGGGTCTGCGCTCCTAGCCCTCTCTGGGGCGTGACGGAGAGTCTTCTTCCAGATGCAAAGGATGCAGCCTCTCCAGCTCCTTGGAAGCCTCAGGATTCAGCTAATCTTGGCCTGTGCCCCGAGGCGGGGTATAGAGTCTGTCTTCCTGCAGTACTCCGAGGTTGGCTGAGCTGGGGAAGACATGAATAACACCCTCTAGGTTCTCTCTCTCTCTGAGCATTTAAAAAGCAGTAATAAATAGATGAGAGCCTGGGAGGTGTGATTGATTTGTTTTATGAATCACAGAAGAGGCTGTAACTCATGGGAGATTAGGGCTGAAGTAAGTTGTACAGATCTTGCATTACACGTGGAGATTAATGGCTGATCACACGAGGCCCCACCGTTAACCCAGCTCACCCATGGGAGGTTTAAGAGTTGGGCCATACGGGCCGACTTTTAATTCTTGAACAAATGCTCCTGGCGGTGTGCTGCCCTAATTCTTGCCACTGAGCCCCTTCCTGCTTGAAGCTATGGAGGGCTCAGAAGCGGGGGGAGTGGGAGCTGGGGATTCCAAGTTTCCCCAGGTCCTTCCTGCAATTTCTCAAAGCAAGGAGCGAAAGTTTTCAGGAGGGTGACGGAGGAGGCCACTTCTATTCCTCACCCCAGCTAGCTTCTACTCGCTATTCCTGGGGCCTGTGCTGAGGGCTCCAGCGAGTCTCAGTGGGAACCTGCTGGCAAACCTTGGGGGTGGGTGGGATGGAACCGAGGTGACAGATGAAGAGTGTGGCCTGGAGGCTCGTGGAGGAGCATGGTCGGAATCACGTGCAACTGGGCGGGAACCCAGGGGAGAGTGTCCTTTACTGCTTTGCCTGCTGTCTCGGAGCTCTGGTTGCATCTGTAAAATGGATGGGGTAGGATGTTTGTTGAGATGCTCTGAGGTCTGTGGGGTCACAGTGCCTTGCCCTTCCAAGGCGTTCATTTAGAAGTCAGCCCAGGATGCTGCTGGGGACGAGAAAGGGACAGCGGAAGGAAAAGCTACCAAGTACTTCTGAGACCAACCTGGCCTCCTGTGGGCGCCTCTGGTGCCGTGGGTGGGAGCTCAAGGTGGAGGTCAGTGGGCTGAACCCATTGATGGTTGAAGGGATTCAGGCTAGGCTTGCAGCCCGGCCACCAGATGAAGTTATGATGACAGCCCTGGAGGGTCCTTGTCATAGAATGTGGTTGGAATTCAGGAGCAGGAGGGCAATGCATGGGGCAGACTCAACCCTAAGCTTGCGTATCCATCCTCATCAGAGCAGCAGCTGCCCGAGGTCCCCGCCGAACTTCCATGGTAGGCCAGAGGCACTTGTGTCAGTGGTGGGCAGCCAGCGGGGCCACGGGGAGCCCAGGACACTCCTTCCTCAGTCTGTCCATTTTCACATCTTTGCTTCTGCTTCTGCTCCTCTGACCAGCACACCTACTGCCTGATGGGATTGGAGCCGGCTTGTGGACCTGTTGTCCCACAAAGACCCAGCTGTTGGCTTGTGTCCAGCTGATTGAGTGAGGTGGAACTCTCGGCTTTCTGCCCACCTGGTCTTCGTACCTGCAGAGAAGACCTCTTTGGATTTTTATGGTCGTGTGCCCATATCCCACCAGAGTTCACCACATGGCTTGGAAATCTGTTTCCTGCTGGAACAGCCCAGATGAGTGCTCGTTGAGTTTGATCCACGTTTAGTTTGATACTAAAGATAGGGTCTCCCGCCTTCACACATGCCCTCGGCATGCCGAGCTAACGTCAGAACAAATTAAGAGACTCCCCCTCCCCCTTCTCACAGAAGGAATCCCAATACTAACCCTCATGGTCCAGGGTCTTTACATTTTGCACATGAGACAATCCTTCCACCGAATGCATCTGCATCTCCCTTCTTACTTCGTCTCCCACTTTTCTTGTTTTAACTTTGCATGGCCCTTCAAACCTTCTACTTTATAACATACATATTTGTTTTAATTGTTTGCCTGTCTCTCCATACCCACTAGAGCATATGCTCCACAAGGACAAGGGGTTTTGTTTGATGCATTTATTGCTGTATCCCCCCCCCCCCCCGCCGCAACTAGACAGTACCTGACACACAGTAGATACTTAATAAATACCAGTGAAATTGATTGAGTGGGTAAGTGTTCATGAGCTTTCAGAGGTCCAGGTCTCCCAGATGGCTCTCCCCTACCCCCAGCCTCTGCTGTGTCTTCGCTAGGCTCATGGACACTGACCCTTGGGCAGTTCACCATGGGCGTGTTGACCTAACAACCACTCAACTTTGCTCCCTGGATTCGGTCTTGGCCTCTGGCCCAGGCTTTCCAGGAAATTCAAACCCAGCTGTTCTCAGTCTTGACTTTGCTATTCCTTACTGATCTCTGTAACTTTGTGGGGCTCTCACTCCTCTGTGTGGCAGATACATGAATGGTCAGCACTATTGGGTCTGTTGTCAATCCTATGGTCACATAGCAGGTCTTTAGCTGGGCAGTCAGTCAACAAGCACCTACTCCAGAGAGCCAGAACTCTAGAACCACATGGCCTGGGTTCAGTTTCTAGCTCTGCCACACATTAGCAACCTCTCTGAACTTCATCTTTTTTTCATCAGTAAAATGAACTTAGTGATGCTTAGTTGGAGGTTTCGATGAGATTAAGTTTGAAAAGCAAAATGATTTTGGCATATAGCAAGTGCTCAATAAATGTTAGATAATATCATTACTAGTGAGTCAGGCATCGGGTTTGTTTTAGGGGTGACAGAGACGAATGAGATGCCATTCGTGGCTCCAAAGGACTCATATTCCAGAGGGAAGGGCCAACAAATTGCCAGAAAACCATAGTGTAATGTATTTGAGGCTCTGATGGTGGAAACTATGGTGCCACTCAGGAGGGCTGCTTGGCCCAGCCAAGATCAAAGACAGGAAACCACAGAAGACCTCCCTGGACATGTAACACCTGGGTGAATATGACTGCAGCAAGTTGAAAGTGTATGTGTTAGTATGTTATTGCTACGTACGTTATTGCTAGTACATTATTGCAGCAAGTTGAAAGTGTATGTGTTAGTACGTTATTGCTACATAACAAGTTGGCCCAAACTTTGTGTCTTCAAACTACACATTCATTATCTCATGGTTTTGATGGGTCAGAAGTCAGGGCGTGGATTACTCGAGTCTTCTGGTTCAGGGTCTCTCACCTTCGAGGTGCAATCAGGGTGTTGATTGGTTCTTAGGTTTCATCTGAAGGCACAGCCGGCAGGAAGGCGCCCCTCCAAGTTCACTCATGTAAATGTTGGAGGGATTCACTCCTCATGGGCTGTTAGACTGGAGGTCTCAGTCCCTCACTGACTGTTGGCCAGATGCTTCCCTCAGTTCCTTCTGCACAGCATGGAAGCTGGCTTCCCCCAGAACAAGAAAGCAAGAAAGGGGGAACAAGACAGAGAGGGCTTTTTGTAACCTGATCTCAGAAGTGACATCCCCTCAAATTTCCCAGGAGCAGCAAATTACTAGGTCCAGTCCATATTCAAAGGGAAGAGTTCCAAAGGGCAAAGATCAGAAGGCAGGGTCACAGGGAGCCATCTTAGAATCTGCTGGGGGAAGTTTCTGATGGGAAGGGGGAAAGTTCTCCAGCAGGGAAGTTTCTGAAGGGAAGGGGAAACTTTGTGCAAAGGTACTGAGGGGGGTGGAAACTGCCTTGCCTGCTTGGGAAAAAGCACGTGGTGTGGGGGGAACAGTCCATAGGAGAATGGTGGTGGTGATCCCAGGTGGAGGTGATGGCAGATGGCTTCGAAAAGCAAGGTGAGGGCAGTATGTGAAGAGCCTTGAAGCCCTATATAGAATTTCTCCTTTAGTCCTAAGACAATGACAAGCCACTGAGAGCAGAGAGGAAGGGAAGGACACCAGAAAGACGGACAGGCATGGATCACTGCTTCTTCACATGACCTCGCATGTCTCATCAAGAGAGTGAAGATGGAGCAAGAGGTGGCATCTTGGGTCTGATCGGCACACATCTCCATGCCTTAGAGCTCCTTCTTGTGGGTTTTACTCCCTGGACCCCAGTTTTGTCTCCCCTGGCCCATGGTTGGATATTCTCCCTGTTCTTGCCAAACCCCTCTGGAACCATTGTGGGTAGCCGTGTGTGTCAGGCAGGTCCCTGCTGGACTGTGGTTGAGAGGGGGCAGAGGGGGGAGGGGCAAAGGAGAATCCAAGGAGAGCAGGGCAGACCCGCCACATGCTGGGGCTCAGTCAAAGATGTTCACAGAAACAGTTAACATCTATGGAGGACACACCGTAAGTTGGGCACTGTGTAAAGATTTGTAGAAACCGCATCTCATCAAATTCTCAGCCAACCTCCTGGGCTTGTACCATTACTCATCCTACAAGGGTTGAGCAGATATTTTGAGAGGGGACTGAATTGGTGACTGGCAGAGCCAGGCCTCGACCCCGTAGTCCAGCACCAGAGCCCAAGCTCTCAGACGCAGGGCTTCCCAGCACCCCACCCCCCGGGCCGTCCCGTCCCCCCTTTGGATACAAGAGTATTCTGCACCTTGGTAATTTCTCTTATTGATCATGACACAAAGACAGACTTACTGTACAACATTTTAAAATAACAGACAAAAGTAAGAAAATAAAAACCAACCGTATACAACCTCAAGTGGAGAGACAATGTGACCCTGCTTTAAATAATTTTTCATCTCTTATGTCTCTGGCTAAGTAGTGATGCCTGTTATATTGTCTTCTGGTTGGTCGTGGTTCTCCAGAGAGATGATGGAGACTGCCTGGGTCAATGGCATAGAGCTTGCAGAAATTCCATTTCTGTTCCTTATCAGATATGATTCTAGATAAGTCAAATTCTTTCCAGCAACACTGTCAGTGTGCCGGCTGTATTCCCCCAGATCCCTTTCCTGTTTTTGCACACACCAGCCAGCCAGTAGCCAGTGGTATACCCTCCAGCTGCAGAGACCGCCTAAGCTCAGGCACAGAAAGCCTGAGCTTAATGTGACTACAGGCTACGGGGTGGGGTGGGGCGGTCTGTGTTCTGCAGCTTTTCCCCCAATTAGGACAACTCTGAGGTGTGACCCTGTTTGCAGAGATTCCCTGGGGACCGAGCCAGACTTAGTCTGCAGAGGTCTTGGCTTCAACGAGCACCCATGCTAACCTCGGTGCTTCTCGGTGCTATTTCTCACTACCTGGGAGTGCTTTCAACCATCTTTGTCTCAGACAAACCAAAATGGATAGACATTCTACAAAAATGCCCGGCCAATACTCTTCAAAAATGTCAAGGTCAAAAAAGACAAAGATTAAGAAGATGTTTCCACTTAAAAGAGACTCAAGAGTCAGAGTGATTAAATGCTCTGCATATGGGGTACCTGGAAGGCCCAGTCGTTAAACGTTTGCCTTTGACTCAGGTCATGATCTTAGGGTCCTGGGATTGAACCCCACATTGGGCTCCCTCCTGGGTGGGAAACCTGCTTCTCCCTCTCCCACTCACCCTGCTTGTGTTCCCTCTCTCTCTGTGTTTCTCTCTGTCAAATAAATAAATAAAATCTTTTAAAAAATACCATGAATAATCCTGGATGGGATCTTGAGCTAGGAAGAAGAATTGGCTCATAAAAGATAGTATTGGGACGATTGACAAAATCTGAATATGGACTGCACAAGTAATAGCATTGAAATGACGTTAAGTTTTGTGTGTTTAACTGTCATACTATGATTATATATGCAAGAACGTCCCAGTGCTTAGGACACGAACCCTGAAATGCATAGTGATAAAGGTGTGTGAATCCTGTCTCCAGCTTCGGTGAGTCCGGGGAGAAAGGATAGACAGGAGCTTCTTAGACCACTATTGAAACTTTATGTTTGAAATTGTATCAGAATGAAAGGATCCTTTGTCTTAGGGTCTGTTTCTGGGAAAGCCAACCTGAGACCCTCTCTGAGCCTTGTGGAACAGGGTGTATATACCGACTGGACCATAGCTGGGGGGTTACCGTGGTGGGTCTCTGAGCCAAGCCTGGCACAGGGAGCAGACTCTCTATGTACCCCCTTCCCAGTGTCAGCCACACATTCTTGAACACAGGGGTTGGGAGGACTGCAGAGAGCTCCAAAAACCTATTGCCAGGCCCCAGAGAAACACACTGTTGTTCCCGGTTATCTGGGTCTGCCCTTGCTCACCCGGCTGAGCCCATGTCTCTGTAGAACCTTTCCTGGTCCACAGCTGTGGTCAGTGATTTTTGTAGATTAAAAGGAACTCCGCGGGGGAGAAGATTTTCCGGGGGAGATCAAAGAGTCAGCCTAACATAAAAGAAACCATATAAAACTATGTATATGAAGAACAAAACAAAACCAAAAAAACCCCAACCCAGGAGCGTGATCCATATGTCAGAGTTGATAAGGCCGACCTTCCGTGATCTGCTCTATAGACTTGCCAACCGAGGCAGGAATGTTGCCTTGTCCAGAAAAGGCAGCCGCATAAAAGGGAGATTTTTATGAACTTTGGCACAGGATGAGGCAGGAACCGTATGTCCGAGGATTTGAGAGGAATCTTTAGGACTGATGTGGTTTCTTTTACCCTTACTTTTAATCAGTTAGTGTATTAGCCAGGGTTCAACCAGAGGAACCGAACTGATAGGAAATAGGTATTAAGATTTATTGTAAGGAACTGGCTGATGTGATGGTGCGGCTGGCTTGGCAAGCGTGAAAACTATAGGGCAGGCTGGGGCTCGGGCACGGGCTGGAGCTGCTGTCCACAGGCAGAATTTCTTCTTCAGGGATATCTTAGCTCTGCTTTCCAGGCCTTTCACTTGATTGAATGAGGCCCACCCAAGTTATACAAGATAATCTCCCATATTTAAAGTCAACTGATTATGGACTTTAATCACATCAGCAACATACCTTCACAGATACTTCTAGATCAGGGTACAATTAAACAACTGGAGATTGTAGCCTGGCCGAGTTGATACACAGAGCTGATCATCAGTCTACCAAAACCAGTTGGCCCCTCCTCTTAATATTTTTAGAATCCCTCCCCTTCTCTCCATTTTTATTTACAAACCCCAAGGTCAATGGCTCATCTCTGGTGTCCCTGTGTCCAGGCCAATGGTCTCTGATCTGATCCAGCAAGCCATAGACCAGGTCAGAAACAGTTTGGTTTATAACCACTGACTTTGGGGTAAATATCATCTTAAACTGGGTGGTTCCTACCCTTCATTTTGTATCAAACCCCTAAGCCTCACTGTTCACATCTTTCTTTCCACCCATGATAATGGCTGATTTTTTCCCCTTCAAATTTTTATTCAAATTTTCGTTAGCATATAGTGTAATGCTGGTTTCAGGAGTAGAATTTAGTGATTCATCACTTCCGTACAACACCCAGTGCTCATCACCACAAGTGCCCTCCTTAATACCTATCACCCTTCTAGCCCATTCCCCTCCCCGCCCCGGCCATCTCCCTCCACTGCCCCTCGGTTTGTTCTCTGTAGTTAAGAATCTCTTATGGTTTGCTTCCTTCTCTTTCTGCCCCCCTTCCCATGTTTTGGTTCTTAAATTCCACACATGGGTAGAATCATGTGGAATTTGTCTTTCTCTGACTTATTTCTCTTAACATAATACACTGTAGCTCCATCTATGTCATTGTAAATGGCAAGATTTCATGCTTTTTGGTGGCTGAGTAATATTCCACTGTGTGTGTGTGCATGTCTGCATATGCACATATGGACATTTGGGCTCTTTCCATCTTTCTGTTGTTTGGCTATTATTGACAATGCTGCTATAAACATTGGGGTGCACGTGCCCCTTCAAACCTGTAAATTTGTCTCCTTTGGGTAAATAACTAGTCCTGTCATTGCTGGGTTATAGGGTAGTTCCATTTTTAACATTTTGGGAAACCTCCACACCATTTTCCAGAGTGGCTGCACCAGTTTGCCTTCCCACCAACAGTGTACGGAGGGTTCCCCTTTCTCCACACCCTTGCCCAAATCTGTTGTTTCCTGTGTTGTTGATTTTAGGCATTCTGACAGGTGTGAGGTGGTACCTCATCATGGCTTTGATTGGCATTTCCCTGATGATGAGTGACGCTGAGCATCTTTTCATGTGTCTGTCGGCCGTCTGGATATCTTCTTTGGAAAAATGTCTATTCAGGTCTTCTGGCCATTTCTTAACTGGATTATTTGTTTTGTGGATGCTGAATTTGTTAAGTTCTTTATAGATTTTAGGTACTAACCCTTTATCAGCTATGTCATTGGTAAATATCTTCTCCCATTTTGTAGGCTACCTTTTAGTTTTGTTGATTGTTTCCTTTACTCTGCAAAAGCTTTTCATCTTGATGAAGTCCCAGTAGTTCATTTTTGCTTTTGTTTCCTTTGCCTTTGGAGACATGTCAGGTGAGAAGTTTCTATGGCTGAGGTCAAAGAGGTTTCTACCTGTGTTCTCCTTTAGGATTTTGATGATTTCCTGTATCACATTTAACCTTTTATCCATTTTGAATTTATTTAATTTATTTACTTTTTCAGGATTTATTTATTTGAGAGAGAGAGAGAGAATGTGAGTCAGTGGTGGGGAGGGGCAGAGGGAGAGAATCTGAAGCAGACTTCCTGCCAAGTGCAGACTCCAGTGTGGGGCTCAGTTCTACAACCCATGAGATCATGACCTGAGCTGAAATCACAAGTCAGATGCTTTTACCCAGGTGCCCCTTTTACGAATTTATTTTTGTGTACGGTATTAGAAAGTGGTCCAGTTTCATTCTTCTGCATGTCACTGTCCAGTTTTCCCAACACCATTTGTTGAAGAGACTCTTTTTTCCATTGGACATTCTTTCCTGATTTGTGGAAGATTAGTTGACCATAGAGTTGAGGGACCATTTCTGGGTTTTCTATTCTTTCCATTGATCTATGTGTCTGTTTTTGTGACAGGACCATACTAGATAATGGCTGACATGTCTTGGACACCTGTTCCCAGGCACTGTGTCCAGTGCTTTGCCTTAGATTGTCTAATCTAATAATCAGATAATGGTGTTTTGCTGATGGGGAAACTGAGGAATGGAGAGATTAGGGCCATCTGTCTCTAACCCCAAGGTAGAGCTGGCCTAGTCTATAATCCCACAGACTCTGACCACACAGCCCATAAGTGACAACATTACCTGATGCTGTGCCTCTCAAGGTTCTCTTCTCATTTATTTGATGATTTTCAGCTTGTCCTTCAAAGCCCATCTTAAGGATCACCTCCTCTCTGAAGCCTTTAGATTTTGTGAATGGAACATACAGTCTGCTGTTGGGCCCCCATAGCTCCTGGCTCACTCTATTTTTTGTGACCGTTGCTATGACGATCTGCTAACTTGGCTGCATTCTCACTTGATGTAAGCTCCTCACGGAGAGGAAGTGTGCTGGCATCATCTGCTTCTGGAGTCCCAGCACAGGATCCGACCCATTATCGACACCCTTAATTATGGCCAAACGATTTACTTATCTGGGGACTTACTGTCTCTCTCAAGTCCCAGCTAGCAGCCAGCAGGGATGACAGTCCTCAGTGTCTCTGCTCTTTTGTCTTACACCAGTACATTCCTGTAATAAAATTACCTGTTAGATTCTCTAATCCTTGCAATTAACCCCACATCTGAACGATGATGGCCAACAGTCTGCTGCAAACTGGTGTCTGACTGATTAACAAAGGCACAGCCATGGGGGCTTTTCCTCCTTGAAGGAGCCAAGTGACTGTCTCCACTGCTCTGCTGACAAACAGGAAATCCAGTCTCGGAATGACAGGCTCCCAAGTCCCCAAGACTCCAGACAGGATGCTATTGGATTTTGCCTTAAGTGAGGAATGTCCTCTGGTTTGATGGCGGCACCCAATAATGTGTCCCTGTAGTGGGACCCAGAGAGACCATCATCATGGGGATTCCTAGAAGAGCCTAATATGCCCATTCTGGCAGAGAGCAGAGGCATGAAGCCAGAACAGTAGGCACATGAAATCTAGTAGCCCAGTTCGCCTCCCACCCCTGAGGACTGCTGTCATTATACAAGGTTTTAATGATGGTCTCTCCAGGCCCTGTGGAGGGAAAGACACATCGAAACCCTTGCTGTCCCTTTTATTCTTCCTCAGAGCTGGTGGTCAGCTTCATCCTTTTTGCAGTCATGACCAGTCTGCCCCCTACTTGCATGATTTCCCTGCCTGCTTCCACCTGTCCCAGCACCCTCCTCCAGGTTGCTGCACACCGTGGCTTCTCCAGACTGGGAAATTCCCACGGGTGGGGACTGTCTCAGTCATGCGTGTCATCCTGCCATCCAGCACAGGGCTTGGCACAGCCTGAGGACCCAATAAACATGGGGTGAATGAAAATGGGGCACAGATCACAGACAAGACACAGTTGCTTCATCTTTACAGACAGGATGATTGGCTAAGAGGTGCTCTAATTTCACTTATGTGCGTATACAGCTGAAGAAATCTGGCACGATCTAGTTAATTTTATTGGTCTTGACAATTATGATAATGAGGATTCTCCTTCTCCTTCCCCTCCACAGATCCCAGTTGGGATGTCTGGGATGGGTATCTGCCCATTATCCTTTTCACTCTGTACCTCGGATGTGGCCTTGATCTCCCACAGGTACCGGGGGAGAAGTGAGTTTGGGAGTTTGGGTTCATCAGAAGGTGACTCTGACCATTGGTCAGATGGACTGGATGGTGGATTATCTGAGGGACAGTGACAAGAACATGAAACTCAGGGCTGAAGCACCTGCGTCTCATCATGATTAAGGCATTGGCTCTACGTGATTTTGGGTAAATCAGGAGCCTGTTTCCATATCTCTGCAATGAGGATAATCATATTTACTATGGAGCATTCATTGTGCTGAGTATTAAGACACAGTAGGAAAGAGCCTGAGATGCAGAGCTCCACCTGATGGAGGATACCGGTGAGCGATGAGCACGATGCTGATTCGTGATACCTGCGTCCAGGCGGAGGTCCGTGTGAGGTCCACCACAGGAGCCCTGATGACTCTGAACTGGAGCCAGTGCCTGGGACCTGGCAGGGCAGGGACGCTTCCCGCTTAAGGCTCATGTTCTCACCTCCGCACAGTCCATGGCCCGAGTGGGTCCCAGGTTGAGCTCTCCGGCCCCATCCGCATATAATGATGAAGGATTTCTTTAGATGAGGGGTCCCGGACCCCTGTGATTTTAGCTCCCGGTGCATGTGAGTCCCAGGAAATAGCCAATGAGAGCTTTCTGGAGGCAGTATCTCCATACACACTGGGTGAACTAGTAGTTGGCTCATAAGGATTGAAACCTGTCCCTCTAGTAAACCACACGAGAAAGGAGGCAGACTATGACTTTGTGCAACATGGAGGGTTCAAATGGTAAGGTGGGGTCAAGGCAGAGGCCAGGATGGGAGGTGGCTGCTTTGTTCCACAGGACTCCTCCATCTACCCCAGCGGGAATGAAAATAACTCCAGCAGGAAACACATCAGTGCACCTGGCAGGGGTGATCTGGCTGGAGGGTGGTCCGTAGGCACTGAGAGCTATGTCGAGGGGCTGCGTGGCCTCAGCCAGCTCACCTGGCCTCTCTCTCTGCCTCAGTTTCCTTCTTTGAGGTCATGGTGCTGAGCCGTGTGCAGGGAAAGAAAAAAAAAGGACGGTTGTAAAGTTTGTTGATGACACAAATCGCTAAATAATAGCATTTAATTATTTATAACGTGTTTTGAGATCTTGGGATGAAAGCTGTGGGGGCTGTGGCATGTTATTAAATGGTTGTCAGCAACCTTTGTGCAGGTAATAGACTTAATTGCGGCGTTAATTGGACACAGTGGTGGCGAGGAGTGGAGGAGTGAAGGCCCTCCCATCCTGCTTCCTCCTCACCCTCTTCCCAGCCCTCAGGGGCCACTCCAGGGGGTTCAGAGTGTGCCCACTTGTTCTGAACCCTTTTCCTTAACAGTGGGCCCTCGCACCAGCACCCTGGGCAGGACCAAGGTCCCCCGTGCCTATCACCTGCCAGTGTGTTGTGGTTAGGGGCTTTGGCGCTTTTTGGGGTTGACGAGGCTGTTCTCTGCCAGCCCTGTGTATCAATCACCAGCTCTAATTAGACTGTAAAAGTCCTTTTCCCCCCCTCTCTGTGTGCACATTGCAGGTCACATGGTTGATATGTAAATCTCAGCCCCCAGAGCAGTTTAATGGCTATAGTGACCACAGGTAGTAACTCAGGCTTCCCTATAAATGGAAAATAAAAACAACAACCCATTACGGATGATGGTAGGTCTGCAACCTGCACACGGCACGTCGTAAACTTGAGGGATTGCTGCTGCACTTGGCTGCGGACGGGATGGGGAGGGGGGCTCCAGGTGGTAGGAGGACAGATTTGTGACCTGCCATTTCCAGGTTGTCTCCCTGTCTCTGTCCTGGCCTGGCCGAACCACAGGTACAGAATGACTCCCTACCTGCCCTTCCTGAGGAGGCGGGACGTGGTGCTCCACAGCCTCCTGCACCGCCTCTGGGTTGGCCTTGGGGGGTGAGACTTGCTGTCCTTGTTCAGAAGCTGGCATGCGTCCTGGGGTGGGCTGGCCTCCCTGCAGGCCTGCCACCCCTCTCACGGGTGCCACCGGTTTTAGAGGAGAAATGTCAGTGTAGTGAATGTGGAGGTACTGGCTCCTTTCGGTCACGGCTATAGCCCCAGCATTTAGAGGTAGGCCTGGTATACAGTAGGTGCTCATTAAAGACTTCTTCTTTTTCTTTTTTGAATGAAGCAATGAATGAATAAGTCAAGTGTCTGGGTTTGGGAACCCAGGCCTGAATCCTGGCCCTGTTGCTTACTAGCCACGGTAAAGCAGGGTAAGTAGCCCAACCTCTCTGGATCTCAGTTTGCTCCTCTGTAAAATAGAGATTAAGTGCCTGTGTACCTCGGTCATTGGGAGGGTCAAAACAGACGAGACTTCTAAACTGCCTAGCAGCACGTGTTCCCTTGACGCATGAGGTTATGGAGGCTTTGGAAGATTAAGAGGCTCAGAGCGTGCAGAAGGGAGGACCCAGGTATCCCGAGTCAAGGTTCTCTTCCCTGTTCTAAGTGATGTCACAGACATTGGAGGGCATTTTCATGGTTCCTTTGTCCACCCCCGGGGGATCAGAGAGTCTCCAGAAACCATTCAGAATCTGATGTCCATTTCAGTAAGTGGGTGATTAGGGTCCTTGGTCTGTTGGGCTGGATTCGGGATAGGAGTGACTAAAGATCAGTCCCAGCCTCAAGGGGTCTGGCAGAGAACACAGAAGACAATGGAATATGGGCAGATCAGGACAGTGTGTTACACAGAGCTTTGTAAGAACCTGTGGTGGGAGGGCTCTAACTCTGTCCGGGGATCTCTGGGACAGCCTCACAGGGCACACACGATGCAGGATGAGTCCTGAGCAATGAGAGCAAAGGCTTCTCTGGTGAACAAGGGGGTTGTGTGGAGATTAGAGACAGAAAAAAAAATAGGGTATGATTTAAAAGTGTGAATGTGCGTGTCATTTTCACAGACTGTTGGCTGGTTTGGTAGGGAAGGAGCAGAGGTAAGTGGAAGAATGTGAGAAGATCAGGTAATGAGGGCTTACAGCCTTTTTAAAAGATGGACATTTTCTTAAGGGCATTGGGGAGCCACAGAGGACTATAAGCAGGAGACTGATAGGAACATGTTTATAATTTGTTAAACTAACTGTTGTCTGGCTGCTGAATGAGACAAGGGACTCCAACACTAGGCACAGGCAACTCAGATCCAGATGTAAATAAACTTAACTGACTGTGTGCCACCTGCCTTGCTGTCTGCATATGTCATCTTGTTTATCCTCTGATGTGGCTCTGAGCTAGAGATCGCCAAGCAGTGACAGCAACCGGCAGATGCTGGAAAAGGCTAGGAAGGACCCTTCCCTTGAGCTGTGAAAGGGGGCATGGCCCTCCCAACACCTTGGTTTTGGACTCCTGACCTCTAGAACTGTGAGAGAATAAATTCCTGTTGTTTTAAGTCACCCAGGTCGTGGTTATTTGTTATGACAATCGTAGGAAATGAATATACCATCCACAGTCTATGAAGAAGACACTATTTTTAAGAAAATTGATTCTGGTAGAGACTAAGACTATGGTTATCACCTAGAAAGTGCTAGATCTGGGGTTCCAAATCAGGTTGATCTCATCCAAACCAATTTTGTTTTTCTTGTACTGGTGAGGACTGTGAGCAGCTCTCCTGGGAAACAGGTTAGCTATGTGTGGACGCTCCACCTCTGCAAGGTAAAGAAGGATGCAAACTGTCTTTGGGACGCTCCAGAGAACATTCTGGAAACTCACTTGAAGCTGGTAGGGCCCACATGAACAGCTTGAAGAACAAGAGAGTCACTGCTCCCTCATTTTTTTCCCCCATCAATCACTTGAGTCTCTCCTTACATTTTTGGTGTGAACCCCCCTGATTTCCAAGGACCACCTGGTGTCATGTTCTGTCAGAAGGGGGCCCGCTCTGCTTCCAGATGTCAGGTTCGAGAACCACAAAGTCCGACCCACTCCGTGGAATTTCATTTGGGTCCTGTCCACTTGGTGTCGCTGTTGAACACCAGTCCTGTACAGCCCTGGGACCGTGAAGGAGTGCAGTCCTCGCGGGTCTAAACCCCTCGCAGCTCGCAGCTCGCTGCGAAGCTCTCCGGTGTAAGACTCCAGCACTTGGATTTCCAAGCCAGGTGGAGGATGGTCTCTAAGATCGTTACTGAAATCGTCTTCCTGTTTGTATTCATAGGCGCTCTGTCCCAGAAAGGCAAGGAGGACTAGACCCCAGCCAGGGGAGACCAGGATGGGGTCTAGTTACTCCTACAGGTAGGCTCTTTTTCGCCCCTAAGTTTAAGTGAGGGCCCCTCCACACACACGGTTCTCAGTGCTCTCATTTTATTGCATGTATCAGATTTGTCATCTTGTGGGTATTTTGTATTTACATTTTTGTGATATTTGCATCATTATTTGTCCCCATCTCCAAGCCGGGACCCCATGGGGGTGGGTGCCAGGCATGCTCTCCACTTCCGTATTCCTAAGACCTAGCATGAAGTCGGGACCTCCTGGAGACTTTGCAGCTATGAATGAATACAGGACCAGAGGCCGCCGTTCCAACCTCTGCTCCAGTGCAAAGCATCTTGGCTGGGAGGGCTGGGGTTCCTTGTCTAATCTGCCCAAGCTTCTGCTTCCCCCTCTGAAAAGAGGAAATAAAAATATACCCACTTCGAACGGCTGTTGAGAGGACCAAGTAACATCGTGTCTGGTCCAGAGCATATACTCAGTATAGAGTAATTTAAAAAGTTCCAGCTCCTTCCTTCCCTCGTTTCCTTCCTTCCTTCCCTCCATCCTCTGACTGCTCACCTCCCTTCCTTCTAGAGTTTTGTGTATGTGTCTATCTGTGCGTGCATGCATGTATGTGTGTTGTGTATATATGTGTGTATATGTGCGTGTGCTTGTGTGTTTGTGTGTGTATATACGTCTATGGCTGTGCATGTGTGTCCGCATCTCTGCATAGCAGACTTGCCCTTGACGAGTGGGACCAGGAGTAAATCTTGGGTAGAAGAATCTGTGCTACTCATTCAGGCCTGGGAGGCCTGGCCTGGAGAGGGCAGGTGAGGACAGGAGAGCGCTAAGAGCTGTCCTCACCTGCCCTGATGTTGTGTCCGCCCCCGCAAGCCACAGGCAGGGGAGGAGGCCTTGTTTGTAGTGAGGGCCAAGTGCCCACCCACCTGAGTCCGTCTTCCACCTGCATCATCCTGGGTCCTTCTGGGGCTCCTCCTGGCCCCTAGGCTTGGCACTAGAGGGTGTGGAAGGTGGAGGACAAGGGGACTTGTGGGGCTTTCTTTTCTCCCTTGGGGATTGAGCAAAGGCAGTTCCCAGGGAGCCCTGGGGCTTCTAGCCACTGGTGACCTTGGCCACTTATAAAGCTCTTGGTGCCTCAGTTTTTCTTTTCCTTTCTGTATAATGGGAATTTTTGAGGTAAGAGTAGAACAGAGTCTTAAACACAAACATATACAGAGGTCAGGTAGCCAAATGAGTGAAGCAGGCCAATTGGGAAAAAAATGCTGTGGGGAAAATATCCCGACCCAAAGGGACAGATGTGTTTCAGCTTCAGCCAGCTGTTGCTATGGGAGAAGTTTACTCATTTAGAACTTCTAGCTTTCTATTATTCACGAGAAGGCAGAAACCTGGATTTTTATAGGGGCGCCTGGGTGGCTCAGTTAATTGAATGTCTGCCTTCGACTCAGGTCCTGATCCCAGGGTCCTGGGAACTAGCCCCATGTCTGGCTCTCTGCTCAGTGTGGAGCCTGGCTCCTAATCTCCCTCTGCCTGCTGCTCCCCCTGCTTGTGTCCCTTCCCCCATAAAATAAATAAATAAAATCTTTAAAAAAATCGGGATTTTTAACATTCAGGTTTTCTGAAAAATTCTATGTGGCAACAACAAGACATCTTCGTGGTCCAGGTATGGCAGTCAGGTCAATGTTTTGTGATGGGCGTGTACTAAATGCTGTATAATATATATATTCCCAAACTGGGTGCTGCTTCCCCTGGGATGAAAGAGGGAGAGAACTAGGTGTAGGGAAAGACACAGAGGGAGATGTGGAGGGGAAAGGCAGCCGGGAACACTCAAGAGAGCTTGAGGGGCAGGGGAGGCAGGGATCTAGTTGTGAGCCTGTGTCTGGCCTCCTTCTGGTGCCTGGACACACTCAGGATCCCCCTGCCACTGTCTCCATGGATGCAGATAAAACCAGCCCATTGCCTCAATGCTGGGGTGTTCAATATGAGGGCTACCAGGATGTTTGAATCCTCACTCATCCTGCTGGGATCAGAGGGTAGAATGGGCTCTTGTTTTCCCTCATCTACCATCACTGAACTGCAGGAATGGGGTCTCCAAAATGAATGGAGTTTAGTTCAAAGGTGGAGGGATTCCTGAGTTGCTCTGTTTGGCTTCTGATGTAACCCAGCTAAGCCAGCTGATGCTGCACCCTCTGGGTTTACAGATGCCTTCTAGTACTTTCTGGGCTGGGGCTGGGGTGGTGCATGTCAGGGAGCTCAGCTGTCCACCTACCCAGATGCTTTCTTTCTATAGCACCCCAGTCAGTGTCCAGGGAGCTATAACTGCCCTGGGCAAGTGACTTCAACTTCCTGAGCCTCAGTTTCTACATCTGTAAAATGGGGATACTAACACTTGGCTCTCACGGCTGTCAGAGTGTCTGGTGTGCTCCTCTCTGTCTTTCTCCCCATCTTGCATTTGCCAATATTACACAGAACTGACCACTATACTCTCTTCTCTTTCAAGCAAGGGGACTTTCACAGAGTCCGGCCCTGTCTCTTCTTCCAGTGTCCACCTGGGGGCCTGAAGAGTAAAGGCCCGAGAGGTCTCTGTTTATTCATTGAAGTCATCTGTTGACACACATAAGTGGAGACCTCAACACGTTTGCTCTGGAAGAGTTTAGGCTTCTTCAGACTTAGAACTGGCAGAAAGAGGGGCAGAGGGTTGTTGAGGTTAATGTGGAAATGGGTAAAAACTTCAGAGAAGAGAAGCTCAGTGGAAATGGGTGGAATGTGAGTGAATTAAGTGGAAGATATTTTTTTGAATATGATCCTAGGCACCCGGGGCAGCAGCCAACAAGATCCATGTGGTCTGGGATCCACTCCTAGAATTCCCAGCCATGAGGAAAGACAGACACTGTGCAGAAATGGCAGCTGTAGAGAAATCTACAAGGGGACGTGCAGGGCACTGTGGGAGGAAATACAAGGAAACCAGCAAGCTTTGGTGCAGAGTCCCTCAGGTGAAGCATGTAGACATTTTAAACAGTGGTAATAATGACTAACCATTACTGAGGGCTTCCTGTCTGCCGGATACTCTGCATGCATGACCTCATGAAATCCCCAGCACCAGCCACTGAAATGCTGGGCTTCCAGAAGCCATGGCTCTGGGAGGGGAAGGGATGCTCACAGACACGTGGCCATCCAGTGGCGAAGACAGATTTGGGTTCGAGACCTCATGTTTGTACAGCATATGGACACAGAGAACTCTGGGCTCCATCTAGTCCTGCCTGAAGGTTGGCAACTCAAGTGACACCAAGGGACCGAACTCAAGCTTCCCTTCTGTTCTCTTCCTCAAGGGCATGAGCAGATTCTCTCTGGAGAGAGACCCTCGAAAAGCAGACACGCTTGAGGGAAGGCTGAACGCAGGGAGGAAATGATGGAGGGCTCCTTCTGTCTCTTCTTCTTGGGTGATCACCTTGTTGTTGTTTTCCTTCAGGGATGCACAACCTCGGGATTCATTCAAACTTCCTGGGAAGGTATTTCTTTAGAAGGTTCCTACTACCTAGGAAGTTGGGTCTTCCAGGGATGTTTCCAACTTTCCTCTTTTATTTGGCATCCATTAAGGTTATGGAGATGCCTGAAGTCTATCTTCTGAAGAGTCAGGGACGAAGGGAGGTGCGTGATCTCCAGCTCTCTGCACTGCCTCCTTGGGCTTCATGGAATATCCCATTGACCAGCCCCTGAACTCTGCAAATGAGGAGAGAGCATACTTTTGAAGTCACTCCAACACTCTGATGATGCCAGAGGCCCATGGAGAAGGACTGGATCCATGGCATACAGTCATCCCAGACTCAGGCAATAGCATGAAGCTTGACCACTAAAAGTGTGCTTGGTGTTGGAAGTTTTCTTTCCAGACCCTTCAGAAGTACTTGCCTGCATGACTGTGGCAAATGTGCCCTGCTGGGATCTGATCTACCAAGCAGAGGAGAGTTGAGCCAAGTTTTAACTGGGCCTGGTTGAACCCAATGAGAAGAAGAGGCACAAGGCATATTTTTAGAACCAACTGGACAACTCCTCTTTGTGGTTCTTAATGTTCAGACACTTTCTTCTTCTCCTTCTCCTTCTTCATCTTCATCTTCTTCTTTTCTTAACTTCTGCTTTCCCTCTTCAGCTGGAAGTGGTCAGAACCAAAACTGAAAGTGATGGCACCTAGGAGTGAGGCTGACCTCTCTTTAGTGGAGCCTTTCATCTCAGACTGGCCAAGGTGAGGCTTGGGTGGTGGTTCAGTTTGGTGAAAACTTCATAGGACAACTCCGTATTTAGTGGTAAATTCAACAAGAATGATGACTATGTTCTTGATGCCAGGACTTGTTCTGGGAACTAGAGATTCAGAGATGGGGAAGATATGGCCATCCCTGATCTCTTAGGACCTCAAGGACTGAAGCCAGACAGGATACATAGTCAAAAAATTTATCTAAGTGTGAAGACTTAAAACAGGGCTTATATAATAAAGCATTGTGGTTTTATATAGAGAGGACTGATTAATTCTGCTGGTCAGTGAAGGTGGTTGGGGCAAGCTTCTAGAACTTTGATTTAAACTCTAAAGAACTTATAACCTGAATAAATCTTGACATTCCACATGGCTCAGTCTACTTTTGGTGTTGTGACATAAGGGATAGTGAAAAAAGTAAATGTAATTTTTAAAAAAGATTTATTTACTTATTTATTTGACAGAGAGATCACAAGTAGGCAGAGAGGCAGACAGAGAGAGGAAGGAAAGCAGGCTCCCTGCTGAGCAGAGAGCTCGATGAGGGGCTAGATCCCAGGACCCTGGGATCATGACCTGAGCTGAAGGCAGAGGCTTTAACCCACTGAGCCACCCAGGCACCCCAGTAAATGTAATTTTGTAAAAGTAGTTGAAGTCTTTATTTAGTTTCTGGAGGAAGTGCTAAATGGGAGAGGAATTACTCTAATAAATATCCTTCCAATTCTCCAACTCAATATCCTCCACATGGAGGCTCCCCCAAACTTCCTCTGTCTCCCAATCTCAACCATCCATACCATAAACTTCCCCAACTCTCAGCTCTCTCATATTTTAAAAAAATGCATCTCTTCCATGTTCAACCATCAGCTCTTCATTAAATGGATAACTCTGTCTTTGCATTCCGTAGGCATTTTAATGAAGGATATTGCCCTGATTCCCCCCGAGGGAATGGGGAAGGGAGATGATCCTGAATACTCATCTCTTCCTGATTTCTATTCTTGTTGCTGTTCAATGGGGTTTTAATTAAGGTGGGGATTGGAAAAAAGTGCACCCTGACAAAGGCATAGGACCATAAGAGAACACAGTGCATTCAGATGTGAACAGAGCTGGGGACGATCTGAGGAAGTAGGAGGGAGCTAAGGTGGGAGAGGTTAAAAAGGGCTGGATTGTGAATGACCTTGAGGCTAAGGACTAGGAATCTAGATCTGATCCTAAGAGTAACGGAATATGTTGACAGTTTTTTTTTGCTAGTTTGTTTTTAATTTGGTTAAGATGGGATCAGTTTTGGATGCAGGAAGATCACTCTGGTGGCTTGTAGGAAGTTTGGATGGATGGGAGAGTCCAGTAACCAGAAAGCCCATCAGGAAACTGTTGCAAACACTGGGGAATGAGACCTGAATTGGGGTGACCACAGAGACGGAAAGGAGGGAATGGATGTCAAACCTATTTCAAGATGGAACAGGCAGGGGACATGGCTTCACATGCTCACCAGTTTTCACTCATTTGCCAAAGTGATTGTGAAAGAAGGTCTCAGACTTAACACACATGGATCTCTGGTGCCTCAGCACCCAGTTTGGGTGCACAGTAGGGAGAATATACCTGTAATTAATTACAAGTCCAGGCTTGGAAGCCTCTTGCTGAAGAAATGGACCAATGGATTCAGATCAAGCATCTGGGTGGGGCTTGCACACATTTCCAGCTTTCCTGGCAACTTCCCACACAAAACTCTGGTCTCCAAGGACCAACCTGGCAGTACCACTCTCTTTCTCAACCTCCTGCTCCTCCCTGCCTGGCTTGAAATCTAGGTGGAGGCCTTAAGGACTTCTTTCCCAGGGTGCATCCAAGAGAGTAGAGGAGAAGGGACATAACCTTCAGAGACAGACAGATCAGAACTCAAGTCTAAACCCCACCAGCTTGATGAGTCCCCTCACCTCTTAGAGCTTCAGTTCATCATCCAGAAAATGGGAAATAGGACCTCCCTGAAAAGGTGGTAACATTATGAGACGTAAAGACCCCGGGCCATGTGCTCACCACATAGTAGGTGCTTGATAAATGTTAATTTGATTCCATTGAATTTGGCCTCCATTTTAGCCCCAAGTCATTTCTTACGTGGAGAGGAAACTGTGTCTGGGTAACTGTTCTAGTGTTCATTTTTGTCCTACAGATGAAGACACACACACACACACACACACACACACACACACAGGAAAGATGAAGATTTTGGAATATGGTTTGTACCATCTTACTGCTGGAAACTTGCCCCACTTCAAGCTAGATCCTGAATTCTGACTCCAAAGGAGTCAGAGACAAGGTACCCATAGGATGATGACACACAGCACTAAGTTGGCCAAGGGCCCGAGAAGCTGGATTCTAAGAGTTGCCATAGAAAGCTTGAGTCTCTGAGATTTCAAGATTATCTTCAGTCTTCTTAGCTAGAGTTGCTGGCCAAGTGCTTCCCTTGACAAGAGGTTGGACAGAGCCCCATGGAGGTCAGACCAGCTCATCATGGTCTCAGGATGGGATCACACCCCTCTGTTGTAACTGTAGAAGGAGAAGAGCAAGGGAAAAGGAACGAGCCATATCTCAGACTCAGAAGGTGAGACACTAGAGCCTTTTGGCCACAGTTCTCAGGCTGGAAACTTAATGAAGAAAACCTCGGGGAATCTCTTCTTCCTGCCACGAGGGCCAACTGAACCCCTGAAAGTTGTATCAGGAAAGGGCTTTATATTTTACAGACACTTAACTTAATTCAGTGTTGAAACAAAAAGGAAGAGAGGAATTAAAACCTGGAAGCACACAGATGACTTTGGCCATTGATCTCAGTGAGCATCGGCCTGGAGTGAGCTGGGTGGGGAGAAGCGAATCTGCCAGCTGAGTGTCAGCTTCAAGTTCATGTGCCTTTCCATTAGCAAGTGTCTTGCAGTACTAGCCATGGTTCTGAGAGTTCAAGGTTTGAATATTTTCATGCAACATTGCCCGGAGTGCCCATCTCTTTTATCCTTTAATGCTCAAGTGAAGAAATGGTGATTTGTTCCAACCCTGGAGACAAATCTGGCCTTGTGGACAGATTGAGAAAAGGTATGTGAGTCCCCCCCGTATGGATCCCAGTAGTGATTAATGATGCTCGCTAGCTCCCAATTCTTTTTTTTTTTTTTTTTCTTTCTGAGTGTGCAGAAGACTGGACAACTCTGTGTTTGGGTGGAGTATGTGACAGGGTCTAACTCATGCATGATGTGCATTACTACTGGGTCAAACTATTTAACTGAAAGGGCAAGAATCTCCAAAGCTGTCTCTTTCCCTTTGGCATGGCGGCAACTGGTGGCTGCTTTGTGGGCCTGGGGCCCTGAGTGACTGTGACAAATGGAAACTCCGTGTCTGTCTGTGGGAAATGTGGCACTGAAGAGACATCAATCTTTGTGATTTTACCTGAGATTTTTGGGCTTGCTCGTTATAGCAGCATAACCCAACACATCCTGACTGATACAGAGAGTGTTTACAGGGGGATATTGGGTACTCGTGATTGTCACCTCACACTGTGACTTGACAATCTGGATTGTGCTGGTTCATTTGTATAGCAACAGGTACCAGCAGGAACCTTATTCTCTTCTAAGCACTGTGCTTGGTACTTCACACACATGATCTGATTAAATCCTTACTACCCTGAGATCACTAAACTGATCTAAAGTCACAAAAATGAGTTTGGAGGGGTTAGATATTATACCCAATTTAAAATGGCAGGGATAGATTTTTAAGGTCTGGTTTTTCTGACATGAGAGCTAGTGTTCTCTCTATTCTATCACTTTGTGCTGGCAGCCTCAGAGCTGGTACCCCCCGAGAGAGCACCAGGGGGCTGGGAGTTTGGCAATGGAACTGCACTGCCGCCTTTGGGCACCCCGGGGCCGGCACAGTCATGGCCGTGCGCCAAGACTCTGAGTATGTCCACGTACACCTCACCTCCTCCTACACTAATGGTATTTACTCTTGCCACCCTGGCAGGGCGTTCCACGGCCTAATTACCATTTAGAAACCTCTGAGGATGGAAAACACAATGTTCAGTGCTTAATGGTTAGAGGATTCATATCAAGTCTAGAGAAGACTGGGAAACGTGAACGTTGTTGGCACAGGGCAGGCCCGGGACAGTAGGGGTTCAGACCAACAAAGGTATATGGTGTCGTACAAGGGCAGGGACAAAGGCTCTGCCGTGTCTGCTTAGGCTAAAGGCAGGACTCCTCTACTATCTGAGTCACGTGGCTATGGGGACCATGAGCCACCTTGGGCTCTCCTACATCCCCCTCTGGGGCCAAACCTTTGTTTCTGTCATGCTACCAAACATACAGCAACCCATTTTCTGAACATTTACTTGGTGCCTGGAACCTGGCTTGCGAGTCTGAGAGACACAGTCTCATTTGTTCTTTGTCACCAAGGAGGTAGGCACTTGTTCCTGTTTGGAATCGAGGCTCAGAGGGTAGAAGGACTTATTCAAGGAAGCGGGGCTGGTGGGCAGCAGAGCTGAACCCAGGTCTGTTTGGCTCCTAAGCCTGGGTTCTTAAACTCATGCAGCCACGTGTTTCCTTCGAACAAAGTTTGGAAGCACAAAGCCAGGCATTTTTGGAGTCACAGTGATCTGACTCTGAGACCTTAGACTGTGTAGCTGAGTATTTTAATCTCTCTGAATCATGGTGACCACTTCTCTAAAGTGGGAATTGTGACTAGAGATAGATAGAAATAAAATTATGAGATTTGAGGTTTTCCGAAGTGTTTTTGGTTCTTGGTTTTCATCACAGTTCAGTGATGACCCTCTGTACCCTAACTGAGAAAGTCATCACTCTCTTGAATATCTCTCAAGATGGTCAGCTCACCACCTTGCAAGGCATCCCTTTCTGAAGTTGTATGGCGCACTGTCTTAGAGAGCTCTGCCTCAGTAAAGTTGCAGCCAAGGAATAGCCCTCACCCCCAGGGGACGGGGGAAGAGTAGGAGGAAGAGAGGGGGTGGGCATTTAATGGCTGCATCCTGATGGGTGTCCAGGGGGACACACCTGTGATGGCATGACTAGATGGTGATGCTGGGCCATTTTCCTAATTGGCATTAATAACACCATCTGGTCTGAACCTCCCCCTTCTGCTTTCTCTCCTGCCACACCTTGCTGAATTTCTGCTCTGACTGGTGACACCTGACCTGTCGATATCCCAGCTTGTCTGTCAACACCAGTTTCTAGAAGCTGGGGCAAAGGATGTACCTTTCCAAACGCAGACTAGGTTCTGCCATCTCTTGCCCTGGAAGCAAGTAAAAGCTTGGTTTTCTTCTCAAGTGGGTGTGATAGGTCTTCCATGGCTCAGGTAATGGTCTGGAGCAAAATTCCCTCCTTGCTGATTGGACATGGCATCTGGTGACTGGAGTTGGACTGCCCACAGACCGTATGGGAACAGAGCAAAGCAGAGACCTAGAGATCCACAGGCAAAGGAAGGCACAGGGAATCAGAATGAGCAACAAGAGGGAGAGAAGGAAGGAAGGGAGAAGGAGAGAAAGAAGGAAAGGAGGAAGGTAGGCAGGAAGAAAACCATAAGACATACCTTCACGGATGTTGTTTTTGGGGAGGCAGGGCTCCTTAGGCGCCCCCCCTCCCTCCCTCCCTCCCTCCTTCCCTCCCTCCCTCTCTTCATTTTGCCTTAGTTGTACCAAGACTCTTCAGTCCTAAGGGGTGGCTGGGAAGAAGAGAAAACCCAGGTGCTCTAGCCCTGCCACTTAGCTGAGTCACTTCAGGCAAGTGTCTTGCCATCTCTGAAATGTAATCTTTGCCAGGAAATGGAGTTCCTCCCTCCCAGGTGGACACAGAGCTGTTCTGAGCTGTATTGTTCACGTTCCTTGGACTCTGGGGGATCTCCAGCAGAAAGTTAGGGCCCTGCCTCACAGAAAGAGGCCTGCAGGGCCAAGGCTGGGCCGCCTCATGGGGGGGCAGCAGCGTCCCTTGAGAACTTTTCTTGCTATCCGTGGGCAGAGGCCTGAGTATTCCTGGGGCCTGAGTCCCTCTGTAGGTCCCAGCAGTGGCTACTGTGAGAACAGCCAGGGACATGGGAGTGGCACGCTGGGGTGGGGCCTGGTGGGAAAAGGTCGCTGGGCACAGCTACGGTCTACTGAGTGCTCTGCCCTGTGTTTTTGGCTGGTACACTTTTCATTAACTTCGCAAGGTGGGTTTTATCATCCCCATTTGAGGAACATGAGGAAACTGAGGCACAGAAAGGCTGAGTGTGTGCGTGCGTGTGTTTGAGCAAGGGCAACTGGTGGAGTCTGTACCTGCTTGAGATGCAAAAGCAGAGAAAGGCTCCGGTCCTTGAGGGGGTGAAATGCTTTGAGTGCCCCAGAACATGGCCTGTTGTGCAGCCACTATAGCCTGGTAGGGGAGGGGCGGCAGAAAATCTCTTCCCTGCTCCGTGCTCTGGCCAGGACCAACTGGCCAGAGGTACCAGCCCTCCTGGACCCTCCTGCCACCCCACACACCTCTCACTGTCCTCTGAGCCTGGCTAACCATGACTTGGGCCATGCAGGGTGGATTGGCCGTTAATGTGTGCCTTCCCCTTCTGGGCCCCAGTGTTTCCAGCTGTAGAGGAAAGAAGTGGCCCTTAGGCATCTGTCACTCAGATCTGAGCCTGTTTCCCTCCCAAGAGACTGACCTGTGGGTGAGGAGGAGGTGGAGGCCTGATGGCTCTGACTTTGGAAACTCACAGTCAAGGGAAACAGATTTAACGCGTCATCATCCCACAGACATTTTAGAAGTTCAGATTGTGCTGGGTACCAGGAAGGGAAAGCACGAGGCGCTATGAAGGATGGTATCGGGGTGACTTAATTGAGATTGTGACTTAATTTAGAAGGAGTCCCTAGGGAATGACAGCTCACCCGAGGTGTGAAAGGTGAGTAGACGTAGTCGGTGCTGAAGAGGGTCCTGAGCTGTGGGCATGAGCTGCGGAAAAACCCTGAGGTGGGGACGAGGCAGGCGTATTAGAGACCTCTGCTGGGAGCCCATGTGTTATTTCGTCTCATCCAGATAAGACTCCACAAGACCTTGGGGTGCCTGGGTGGCTCAGTGGGTTAAAGCCTCTGCCTTCGACTCATGTCATGATCCCAGAGTCCTGGAATCGAGCCCCGCATCGGGCTCTCTGATCAGCAGGGAGCCCGCTTCCCCCACCGCCCCACACCCCTCCTGCCTCTGTGCGTGCTTGTCATCTCTGTCAAATAAGTAAATAAAATCTTAAAAAAAAAAGACTCCAGGAGACCAGCGCTGGTCAGATCCCCCATCAAAGAGACGAGAAAAGCCAAGGTCAGGGAGGTACGATGGCCAGCATTTATTTTCATTTCCCATGCTTTCCTCTGGATCTCAGGGACTGGGAGTCCAGCAACCACATTCCACAGATTCCCTCACCCCAGAATTCTTCCTGTGAGCAGGCTTTTGCCCATGAGGTGGGTTCATGGGAGATCCAGAAGGCAGAAAGCCCCAGAAGCCATTCTTTCTTCTCAAGCAGTGATGGACGACGTGTGAGCCACTGTCCTCTGCCTTCCTGTCTCCTGCACCTTATCTTTTCAGAGGGCACCTGCAGCGGTCCCTGGAAGCTTCTGGGAAACTCCTCAGTTCTGCAGCAGGGGCACATGGCTGGCTTTGGACTGCGGATAGGACATGGACCAGAACACTAGGCCACACTCTGACTTTCTCTCCTCCAATTCTGCTGCACGCTTTGCAGTTCCCCAAATTAAGCTCCTTTCTGCTCTGTGTATTTGTCTATTCTAAGTACCTCACTTAAATGGAATCATATAGTACTTATCTTTTGGTGTCTGGTTACTCTGCTTAGCAGAATGCCTCCAAGTTTCATCCAGATCATAGCATATGTCAGAACTCCCTTCCTTTTTTGGCTAATATACCATTGAATGGAGAGGCCACATTCTGTTGTTCTGTTTACCTGTCGATGGACAGCTGGGTTGCTTCCCTGTTTGAGCTCTTGTGAGCAACATCGCTGTGGACACAGGTGTTAGAGGGCCTGAGAACCTGAGAACCTCACTTGTCCACCACCTGGTTTCCAGCTGCCCAGAAATCTCCACTTTACATGCCCCTGTAGGCAGGTCACCACTATCGCATCTTGGAGGCTGCAGGATGGAACACTGTTTTCCCAAAGTGGATATGCAGGATTATCAAACATTCTTTGCAAAACCAGGCTGTCTTCCTACCCCTCTCAGATGCTGATGGGGCGGGCTGGCTCATCAGGCTGAAGAAGGGCCTGAGTGGGGAAGGTGAGGGATGGGTGAAGTCTTAGGGTGGTTTGAGAAACAGCAAATTAACAGCCAGTCTCCGAGCCCAAGAAGCAGACGCTGGAGATACCTCCCTGCTCTGTCCGACAGCTGGCTCGGGACACTTCCTATCTGACAGGTGGGCTGTGGGGCAGGAGATCACAGGTAGGTTTGGAGTGAGTCGTGCTCCCAAAGTAAGATATCTAGGTTGCCTTGGGTCCTTGTGTTATTGCTTAATTTATGCTTTTACCCTACTTACCCCACAAAGCTGGTTCTCCACAACTGGTACTATTCTCCATGTTTCTGTGGGACAGAAAATTTGCACTAAATGCTACCTGTCTCGGACATCTGCTGAAAATGGAGCCAACTCCCCACACCCCCGTCCTAGTTTCCCCACCTCCTCCTTCCCCCCATGTCTCCTCGTGTCTCCCTTCATCTTTCCTGGTGTTCCAGCTTGCTCCACACCTGAGTCCATGACGCCAAACACCTCCTTTTGGACACAGGTTCTTATTTAACCTTGAGATCAGGGAATCATTCCCCAGAGGCAGAAATTTGTCCATCTCTGATGTGGTGGGCCCTGGGGCACATGGCACTTGGCATCTCTTTTATTCAGACTGGGCAAGGCAAAATTGATGTTGACAAACGCATCATTCATTCAGTCATTTATATCAATAGTTAATTGAGCACCATCATCAAAAGAAGTAAGAGTAAGAACACAATGACAGTTAACGAGGGGGAAGTTAACCAGGAGGATATATTTTAAATGCACTTAACTGGGACCTGGGGCTCAGGCAAGATTTTTTTAAGGAGGACCTGATGTGTAAGTTGAAACCTGAAATATGACTAGGAATTTGCTAGAGAAAGAAAAGTATTTCAGGTTCTGGAAACTGCATGTGCAAAGACCCTGTGGTGGGAGAAAACAAGAGGGCATTTGGGGAACCTCGAGAGGTTTAGACAGACTTAAGAGTTGTTTATAAAGGACAGTGTATGTGGAAGAATCTGGCTGGGAGGTCCTCTAGTCTATAGTACACAGATTCCTCTGGGTTTGTCCAATTCTTTTTCCATCAAATAATCTTTTTCTAGAGAATAAGATTAGTCTCAGGGGTAAATTATTGCAGAGAAGGAGCAAAGATCAAAAGTGTAGTTAACTTCAGTTTTTTCTTGTGCTTTGCCTTCTCAGACAGAGGGGTCTCTGTGGGCATCCCCCCGGCCTTCTGAGTCTGGTTCTCCTGCTTCAGGCTCCTCTCCCTGCCTACATGTCTCCCCACTTTTCCAGTTCCTTATCTAGCCACCTTTATGTCATTCTTTGGAAAACTCTACCCCTTCTGCTTGTGAGTTCTGAGCTACAGTGCTCAGTCTTGGATAGGCAGACCCCAGCTTTGTCACATTATGGAGGGAGAGAGACCAGTCAGGAGGTGTTGGGGTCTCCCAGGACAGAAGTGGTGGCAGAGTGGGTCCAGAGGAGTGGCCAGGTATCAGAAGTCTTCAGGAGGTCTTTTAGAAGGCTTGAGCATGGCTTGGATGAACTTATGGATGGACATAGACGCTGAAAGAAGAAACACAGGGAGGTGAGGAGGGGCAAGGGAGAGGGGCTGGAGTCTTTGAGACCAAGCTGTGGAACTCTGGAAGCATGCAGCACAAACTTGGGCAAGTCATTGAACACCCTGATCTTCTGTTTTTCCATCTGTGAAGTGGGGATAAGAACAACATCTATCTCAGACGGTGGCCAAGAGAATGAAATGAACAATGTTCAGTGCTGTGAATGGCACATCCCAGCTCTATCTCACTCTTGGTTAAATATATGCTGATACATTCCAATAAACGCACGGTTACCATAGATCTCAAGTGCAGAAGGCTGGAAGGTAGAGACGAGAGATTTCCTTTCCTGGGTCATCGCTCCTGCCCGTGGAGTAAATATTTGCAGGGTTAATGTAGAGGCATTTAAGAGAATCAACTCTTCCCAGATAGCCTCGGATTCTTTGGAGTGCCTTATTTGCATGCGAGCAATTAATATGCCAATTGCAAACCCAGCTCCTCCACTCATCCGAGTTCCCCGGGGGGACTAGTTGGTGGGAACACTTGAGTCTTTAGTTTGAGTTATGGTATGAGTTCTAGAGCAATAAAACTACAGACCATTTAAAAAAAAATGCAATTTACTTCTCCTTCTTCTGACTGGTCTTCCTCCCCATTAGCCTGGATTCATGGAATGTCTGGAATCACTTTGAACTTCCTTGTATTTTGGTTCTGAATGGCAGGCTGCTGTGTTCTGAGATGAGGACTGTGGGACTGCTGTGAGGGCCCCCCACCCTCCTCTGCCCCCCAGGGAGTCTGTTTGAGCGGCCTCTGGGAGCAGCTGTTGGAATGAGGAGGTAAGCATTGCACACCACGCCTCTCCAGGCTCCGGGCTCTCCAGTTTTCCCATCCAGAAGGCTAGTTGAATGAGAGGAAGTGAGAAAGTGTGCTAGTGAAAGAGGGGACAAGTGGACAGGAAGTTGGGTGCCTCCTATCCGTTCTCTCCCTCTGTGTCAAACAGAGCCCCAAACTCGCTGGCTCAGAACAGTGGCTCGTCTGCCTGGGGGGGTCTTCTGCTGGGCTCACCAGGGCTCATCCTGGGGCTCCATCCAGTCTGGTCTTGGACCCGGCCTGGAAGCCATGGATTTGGATGCCCAAGCCCCTCTCTGAGGCCTGGGTCATCCTGACCCTCCTCGCATTGCCACCAAACTACACGTCCAATCCGAGAGTCAGCGTCGGGGGGGGGGGGGGACTGCAGCAGTGCGGACTCTGAGAAGAGGGATTTGCTGGGGTCACTACCGTGGCGATCTGCTCTGGGAATCTATGTACTTTTTTCCAAGATTCCCAGGTTCCGCTGAATCACAGAATGGTGATGATGCAGATGCTGTTAATAACCCCAATACTATCATTAATAACCTAAACCTTTTTATTTAGTACTTATTAAGTCCTGGGGTAGAAATGATGTGTTCAGTATTTAATCTTCTCAACAATTCTGTCAGATCAGTATCCCTCCCAGTTTGTGGATGAGAATACTGAGGTTCTTTCTTCCTTTTTCCCCTTCTTTCTTTCCCTCTCTTTCTTTTTTTCCCTCCCTCCCTCCTTCCCTCCTTCCCTCCTTCTCTTTCTTTCCTTCCTTTCTTCCTTCCTTCCTTCCCTCTTTCTTTTCTTCCGTCCTTCCTTCCTTCCTCCCCCCCCTTTCTTTCTTTCTGAAAGAGAGAGTGAACAGGTGCGTGAGAGGGGCAGAGGGAGAGGGAGAATCTCAAGCAGACTCCACACCCAGCACAGAGCCCCGTTCGGGGCTCGATCCCATGACCCAGAGATCTTGATCTGAGCTGAAACCGAGAGTTGGATGCTTGACTGACTGAGCCACCCAGGCACCCCAGACTGAGGTTTGGAAGGTGAAGTTTGTTTCTCTAAGTGCATCTAGTGTCTGTAATCCTTTCTGAAGTGTGAGAGGTCTGTGTTGGGAAAAGCAGGCCCTAAGTCCTCCCACCCTGGCCAAGAGATCTCCGGACACAGCTAAATCACATTTCCAAAGGAGGTCGTCCGATGTGTTGAAATGTAAGCAGCTTTCACCAAAGAGCAGTTTGATGAGCTGAGCATCTGTGAATCAGAAACACGAGGTTGATGTTTTCTTCATCCGCACAGGGGTTTGGCCGTCTCCAAGCTCCCTTGGCAAGCAGGACTTGGGCCCTGCCAAAACCTGGAGCTCTGGCAGAAGAGCGTGGACCTTCCGGTCAGGCCAGGCTTCCCTTCCTGCTGTTCAAATCAGAGTCCCAGCCTCCTGTGGCTTCTGGCTTCTCCCGCCACTTCTCCTGGCCCTGGAGCCCCAGGGACAGAACAGCAGGAGGCGTTTGCCCAGCCCCAGACCCAGTGGAAAAAGATGGCACAGAGCATGGTTTCCTGGAGCGCTGTCAAGCAGCAGTCCCTGAGGTGCCCGGAAACCCAGCGACGGAAATTGTGGCTGCAGGACCCATCCACGGGGCATACTGTCGGGAATCAGCTTGGAGTGAGGAGGAGTGTGGCCTCACAAAAGGGCAAGACTTGTCCAGGGCCGACCAGGAGGTGACCTTGCCGGATCCCTTTAAGATCATGGGATGTAATTCTGAGAAAAAGCAGCTTTCAGGGGGAGAGTTTAGAACAGACCTGGTTCATCAGGCTTTTCTGTAATTGTGCACCTTCTCAGAGCCTTTACTCTCTGAAGTGTGGGGCCAAGGCGGGGAGCAGGGTTGTGGCAGACTAAGGCTGTCATTCCGCAGGATGCCTTAGAAGGGCGCTGGTTGAAGTGTGTTCTCCCTGCAAGGGCCCTCACGACATAGGGATCTCGTCTGCTTTACTCATATTCCCAGAGTCCAGTGCAAAGTCTGGCACATGCTAGGTGGCAGATAAATAGTGGATAAATAAGTAAATGAATGCATAAGTGCACGACTCACTGCTTCATTCTTCTGTCTTGCCCTTCCTCCCTCCCATGCCTTTCCTCACTCTCTTCTTTTCCTCCTTCCAAGTATTTACATGGCCAGCTCTGTGCTGATCCTAGGGACACAGTAGTGAAACAAAACAGGTCTGCTGTGTGGTAAGTGATGGCTTCATTATGATTTTTGACTGCAGGTGAGTGTCTGCTTTTGTCCAGTAACTGGAGGAGGTGAGAGATGGGGAGCTGCCCAGACCCCTCGTGGCAGACTGGCTCCTTGTTGGTCAGGGTCAGACCTTGGGCTCCTCCTTGCTTCCTTGGATACCCTTAACATCTCATTGCCCTAAGGTCCTGGCAGAACAGGTCACCAGCACCCAGTTTTCCTTGCCTGCTGCTGCTGAAGCAAGCCGCTGGCCGGTGACCTCTGGGAGAAGAGGGCCACATCTGTGTGCTTCCCAGGGCACCTCTAAGAGGTGGTGGGAGCTGGCCCCAAGGAACCCTGGATGGGCCATGAAGCCCGGGGATGAGGCTACTTTAAGGCAAAGGTCCAGAGCCAGAGGTGAGAAAGAAACAAGAAGGGCAGTGGATGTTGGGACGTTCTGGAGTTCCTGCCCATGGTCCCAGCTCTGAGGGTTCAGATGCCCCTCCTGTGAGGACTGAAGGATGACCCTCTTAGCCTCCTTTATTGAACTCTCCTTCTCCTTTCATGGCCAATTCTTCTTCTGGGGATCCAGAAAGTTCTCTTGGCCCTATAAGGAACCTTGCAGGTGCTGTCAAATAAAGCAGAGTTGGGGGCGCCTGGGTGGCTCAGTGGTTCAGGCCTCTGCCTTTGGCTTGGGTCATGATCTCGGGGTCCTGGGATCGAGCCCTGTGTCTGGCTCCTTGCTCGGTGGGGAGCCTGCTTCTCTCTCTCTGTCTGCCTCTCTGCCAACTTGTGATCTCTGTCAGATAAATAAATAAAATCTTAAAAAAAAAAAAAGCAGAGTTGTTACTCTGAAGGGAGAAAGCTTGTGTGTGTATAAGATAACCAGCTTGCTCCCCATTAGCTGAATGCTCCAGGTCTCAGAGCGTCATGGTCGGGGGAGACCCTGGGACCTTTTCTAACCTCATGTCTGCCTTTGGTGCCTGCAGCCAGTAGTGATGGTATTTGGTCCATCAGATGATGGAGCTCCCCTTGTTGGATTCAGGGCAAGGATCTGAAAGTGTGGGGAACGTCACCATTGTATTAACATTTATATGTGAAACCCACTTCAGACCATGGTGAGGTGATTATGAGAAAGGGGGACTCAGGGGGCTTCCACCAGAACTGAGCCACCGCAGTGTTCAGAACACTGGCCTAAGGCCTGTCCTCAGGCCCCATATAGTCCTACAGGGCAGGGTTGCTGCCCCACTTCACAGATGAGAAAACTGAGTCCAATGAACAAAAGTGACACATCCAAGTTGGTGACATGGGGTTTGAAATCAGGTGTGGCAAATTTAAAGCCCGGGTGATTTTCAGACCACCCTCTGCCTCCTGTGATCAGAAAGGTGTGCCCTCTGAGGTTGCCTCCTATTGGGAACCTTGGTAATGGAGGGGGAAGACCTAGGGGAAAGACAAGGAAAGTATGCCCAAAAGGCCACATGGGAAGGGGAGAGGAGTAAAGTTACTCCTTCATTCATTCAGATAATACTGAACATTGACTATGACCAAAATGCCAGAGATCCAGCCAAAAAAGAAAGCCAGCCCCTGACCTTGGAGGGTCAGTAGATGAGTCAGGTATTTTTCAAGTATCTATTACACAAAAAGTGTAAATTGCAAGAGATTCCCCTTGATGGTGGTCACCTCAATCCTGACCTGTGAGCAGGGCTCAGAAGGTGAAGTACAAACCACTAAGAGATATTCTGAGAGGGCTCTGGCATGGTCAAGGGGGTCAAGGTGGCTTCCCTGAGGAAGGAATACTTTAGCTGAGATCGCAGACAAAAGTAGGAGTTAGCAAAGAGAGTGTGATTGTGGAAGGGGAGGAACAAGAAATGTGCCAGAGAGAGTCAAAAGCACATGCAGGTTCCGCTGCCCCCTTCCAGTGTAAGCTAGAGCCAGTGGGGCCTCCGGCCTAGCCCAGCTTTCGTTATGGCCCTCAGCGATGCTGACGTGCAAAAGCAGATTAAGCACATGATGGCTTTTATTGAACAAGAAGCCAATGAGAAAGCAGAGGAAATTGATGCAAAGGCCGAGGAAGAGTTCAACATTGAGAAAGGTCGTCTTGTGCAAACCCAAAGACTGAAGATTATGGAATACTATGAGAAGAAAGAAAAGAAGATTGAGCAGCAGAAGAAAATTCAGATGTCTAATTTGATGAATCAAGCAAGGCTCAAAGTCCTCAGAGCAAGAGATGATCTTATTACAGACCTACTAAATGAAGCAAAACAGAGACTCAGCAAAGTGGTAAAAGATACAACCAGGTACCAAGTGTTGCTGGATGGACTGGTCCTCCAGGGTTTGTACCAATTGTTGGAGCCCCGAATGATTGTTCGTTGCAGGAAGCAGGATTTCCCTCTGGTAAAGGCTGCAGTACAGAAAGCGATTCCAATGTATAAAATTGCCACCAAAAAAGACGTTGATGTCCAAATTGATTAGGAGGCCTATCTGCCTGAGGAAATAGCTGGTGGAGTTGAGATCTATAATGGGGATCGTAAAATAAAAGTTTCCAATACTCTAGAAAGCCGGCTGGATCTCATAGCCCAGCAGATGATGCCAGAAGTAACGGGCGCCTTATTTGGTGCAAATGCCAACAGGAAGTTTTTGTACTAAACCTTTTGTCAAGGTGGAGTTCATCCACTGCTTTCCTGTCATGTGGAAGTTTCTGATATTTGAAGAAACAAGATATCTGTGTGACTTCCTCTTCGCTCTTCTAATATTCTGTATTTATCAGTGGATCCTCTCTGTAGCTAATGCCCTTGGCCTAATTGTTAACATGAGAGAAAGTTTCACTTATTATGATCAGGAAACCTTCTTAGCTTATCTAAAAGCATGACTTTCATTTGCTTTTGTAGCATGAAGGTGAGGGTATCAGATGGTGGTCACTGGAGCTTCACCGAGTCTCTGCTTTTCTCTCATCTTCTGCTGTCAGTTCTCGAGCCTAGAGGGTGAGGTGTGTGGTGTTTTCTGACATTTGGTCTCTGCTCTTTAGGCTGCAGATGCGTGGGGAGCATGCATTCCGGCCCGCAATAGTAGCTTCACTGTTAACCTGTTTGGGCCTAGAAGTGCTCCTTATCTGTAAATGTGATTTAAAATCTAAGCCATGAGTAGGTCTTATTTATTAAAACAAAATGTTTACATGGAAAAAAAAAAAGCACATGCAAAGGCCCTGTGGCAGAAGGGATCCTGGTGCCCTCTGAAGAATAATGAGCAAAAGGCTGGGTGGTTTCTTGAAGTTGGAGCAAAGGAAACCAATGAAATAGCTCAAGCAAAGGATGGGGTGTGGTTATATTTGAATTTGAAAAAGATTCCTCTGACTACTGTGTAGGAGGATAGGTTTCCTCTTAACTCCTGAGAGCAAGCTTGGCAAGAAGGGACTGGGTACTAATTGGCAAGTCAATTTCTCTTGCCAGGGTTTAGTTTTCCTCTTTCCATAGTAAATTTGGCTGCAGTGATTGGTCATTTCCATCTAGTGCAGATGATCTCTCTTCCTCATGCCCTGCGTTGCCTCTCAATAGGACACTGAGTCCTGGGGGTGAAGAGAGTCTTTGTCTCTCTCAATCTTTTCTTGTACCATTTAACACAAACCCTTCCAAAGTGAGTTCCCATGTGCACATGGACACATACATGTAAATATCTGGAAAACATATAGGATAGGATATATATCACCATGCGGTGATATCCAGTAAGACGAAGCGTGCTGGGGTACATAAATTCTACCAGCTGGCATCAGTTTTCGAGAACTGCCTGCATTTGGGCAAAAAAAGTGTGGGTGGACGGTCATGTTAGCGTTGTTTATAAACAGTGGAAAAACTTGGAGCCAACATAGAAGTCCACTACTTGGCAACCGTTAAAAAATTATGGCATACACATGGTATGGAATAGTAAGTAGCCATTAAATGAAATCGGTGCAACCTTTGTGTGCTCAGATGGCAAAGCTCTGAAGCATTGTGAAGGATGAAAAAAAGCAAGTTGTAGAAAGATACATCCCATGCAAAAGTCAGCATAGAAATGCACCCGCCTCACCCCCCAGCCCTAGCCTTTCCTCTGAGTTCTTTTTTTTTTTTTTTTAAAGATTTTATTTATTTATTTGACAGAGAGAAATCACAAGTAAGCAGAGAGGCAGGCAGAGAGAGAGGAGGAAGCAGGCTCCCTGCTGAGCAGAAAGCCCGATGCGGGGCTCGAACCCAGGACCTGGGATCACGACCTGAGCCGAAGGCAGCGGCTTAACCCACTGAGCCACCCAGGCGCCCCGCCTTTCCTCTGAGTTCTATGCCACATGTAAATACCATACAAAGACCAGAAACTTGTAAGAGAAATGCTTAGCTGATAGTACCGGTTGTCTCTGGACGGGGTCAGGATTGGCGGTAATTGCTGTAAAGGGGGATCCCTTGCCTTCTTAATAATATTCTACTTTTTTAAAATGAAGGATGCATTTGGCAGATTTCAGTGTAACTTAAAATTAATTAAAAAAATAAGAGGGGCACCTGGGTGGCTCAGTGGGTTAAAGCCTCTGCCTTCAGCTCAGGTCATGATCCCAGGGTCCTGGGATCGAGTCCCTCGTCGGGCTCTCTGTTCAGCAGGGAGCCTGCTTCCTCCTCTCTCTCTGCCTCTCTGCCTACTTGTAATCTCTGCCTGTCAAATAAATAAATAAATAATCTTAAAAAAAAATAAGATAGGGTACTTGAACATACTCAGGAAGATATTGACCAGATTTTCTGGTTGCCGAGGGGCGGTTTCCGGTTCCTGGGGTTCTCTATTGGATTGTCTTTACACTTTGCAGAATGAGAATATATTCATAAAATGAGGAGGTTCTTCTAATTTGGTCTTCTTGTAGTGACCTCAGCATCTAGGAGCACTGGGGGGAACTGAGGCCCAGAAACCCATGTGACAGCGAGCCAGCCTGTGGTGAGTCAGTGAGCGAAGGAAGAAAAGGCCATTCCCAGAGCCTGCTGAGTCACGTGATACCTGAACACAGCAAACTGGCTTGTTTTGCAACCCAGGCAGGCCCTTTAACCACAAGCCTGCTGGCTGGCCCCATGTGGCGGGTGGTGGGGGGAGATGATGCCAGCACTCTTCCCTCGATGAGTCATGCTCTTTCCCGCAAGAGCTAGGGCAGGATGTGGAGAAGATGGGCTTGGGGGGCAGAAGTTTCTGCCTATAGGCCCTGCCAGGCAGGGTGCCCTGGAGGGTGACAGGCTCCGGGGCCCTTGGGGAAGTCCCCGATGGGACTGCTGCTCTCCTGTGTAGACTGATACAATCATGGACGAGGGCTGCAGACCACTGTAGTGAGTTCCTGTGTGGTGACCAAAAGGAGGTGGAGTTTATAGGCTTCCACTTCTGAGAACACACTCACGAGCAGGGCACTGTGCCCAAGTGATGTGATCTCTTCCAGGGCAGGGTTTACTGGCCCCTTACTAGAGATGAGGAAACTGAGCCTCAGTTTCCTCAGGAGGTAAGGGACTTGTCCAAGGTCTAAGGTCCAAGCTGGTAAGTGGCTGAAACACGATTTGAAACCAGGTGTGGCTGAATTCAAAGCCCAGATGGCTTTTACCATGTTCTGGTTGCTTCTGGAAAGGTGTGTGCTCCCAGGTCTGTGTCCTTGGAAGCTATTCCTGGTGGGTCACACTCTCAGGTTTGCTGGTGGAAGGGAAAGTCGGGCAGGAGAAGTGGGAAATCTCCTGAGTTGGTAACAAGAACCTGACGCACTATTTCCGGGGACTTCTCTGCCAGATGCTGGACTGAGCACGTTACTTGTGCTCCTTAGTCCCTTTGACAACTGGTGAAACAACTATCTATTTTCTAGGGACAGGTTCTGTCATCTCAAGAGGACATCTTAAGAGGTTCAGATAGTGAAATGACTATCTAACTGCACAGCTAGCAAGAGGAGGCAGAATTCAAAACTGGGTCTGATTCCAAAACCCGCCATCTGTAGTTACCCTTTCTGCCTGCAGACACACATTCCCTGCGAGGCCCAGCTCTTGGCTCTCCTTTTCCTCACTGTTTGACACTTGCCCACCTGGCGAGTTCTCGTGCATGCTCAAGACCGCATGGGGAATCACCTCCTCCAGGAAGCCTTCCTCAGCTCCATGGCAAGGGGTTCTGTCCGTGTTCCCACAGCTCCCTAAACACATGTATCTGTTACATGTGCTTTTGTGACTCTTCCTCCTTATCTTCCCAGAGGACCATGATCTCTTTTAGGGCAGAGATAACGTGATGGTAAATTTTATGCATCAACTTGACAGGACTAAGGGATGCCAGTGAAACATTTTTGGGTGTGTCTGTGAGGATGTCTCTGGAAAAGATGAGCCTTTGAATCCATAGAGTAAAGAGGATGGGGGAGGGGAGGCAGGCATCATCTAATCTCTTGAGAGCCTGACCAGAAAAAGAGGCAGAGTGAGGGTGAATTCACCTTCGCGGGAGCTGGGACATCCAACTTCTGCCCTCAGACCTCGGAACTCCTGGTTCTCAGGCTTTCCACCTGGGAATGGGACATCTCAAGTCTTTGGACTCCAACTGAATTACACCGCCCACTTTGCTGGTTCTCCAACTTGTAGATGACAGGTTCTGGGATTTTCAGCCTCTATAATCACATGAGCCAATACCTATAATAAGTCTCCTCTGATACATACAGCTCTATATAGCCTCTTGGCTCTATTTCTCTGGACAGACCCAACTAATGCAGGAAGTATCATATTCACCAACTATTTTTAAAAATCCTTTGGTCATATTTTCTATCCAGAGGCTAGAGCAGTGGTTACGTCATGAGCTTAATCAACCCCATAGATCTGGGTTTGAATCCTGACTAGTCTGGGGGATGTTGGGTCAATAACTTGACTTCTCTTTGTTCCATCTGTCAAATGGAGAGTCCAAGGTTTACTCCTCAGTGTCACTGTAGGGATTAAGTGAGATGTTTATGGAAAGTTCTGAGCACAGTGCCTGAGGCATAGAATGCATTCATGTCCGTAGCCTCCCAGTCTAGCTCCGTCAGGAGTCAGCAGATGACTGGCTGGGAGAAAATATGGCTGTCCTTCTGTATGACTGCCCCTCGGCCATTGTGAGGACCCAGTCCAAGCTTGAGTGCTGCCTATGATTTATAATACCATTCCCTGAATATATCACTCCTTATTTTTCAGAGGGTGGTGGTTCACACCCACATTTACAGATGCAGAAAAGAGGTGAGAAGAGGGACTGAATAAACCAATTAACTAAAATTCACATATAAAATAATATAAAGAATCAACAAGCGTTTTAAAAAATCTCCTTTCTTAATTCTGTCTGAGGGAATTACAATAACTTACATCAATCATCTGGGGGAAAAAATTATTTAATGCCCAAATCTGATGAGGGTGGGTTCACAGATCATACAGACAAGCACTACGTGTGACCCTCCAAATTCTTACAAACTTGAGGGATGATGCGATGACATATTGTCACACCCTGATATTTATCCTGAGAAAACAGTCTTGAAGAATAGATACAAGCAGAGATGTTTATTACGTCAGTGTCTGTAGCAACAAAAACCTGGATAAACCTCGAAGGACCATTTATGGGGCACTGGCAAGTCAAGTCGTGGTTGTCATTGTAATTGTCAACTATGTCCTTGATGCAGGTTTCACAGAAACACACAAGCTGTTTATTACACAATTACCAGGAAAGCAGAATGTGACCTGGAATTTACTCTGTGAATGCAACTATGTGAAGTTTGTTTAAATGTGAACAAGATCAGGAAGGTCAAAAGGAAAAAGAAAGAGTTTCTGGAGGGGGGAGCTGTGGGTTGCTCTGATGTTTGTTGTTCAATGGAGTCGCTATTTCTGGGTCACACTCTAAGTGGCCTGGAGAAGAAATCCCCTCACCCTGGGATTTCATACCCAGAATCCTTCCCACCAAGCTGTCTAGCTCCTCTAAGCCTGTAGTGCAGCCACGTCACCCCAGCCATCCCTAAAACAGCTCCCATGCCGCCCTCGAGATGCAAATCCACAGAATGGCTTCTTGTCTGGCTCCCAAAAGCTAAGCAGCCTTCACCAGCGACCTATAGAAAAGGCAAAGCACTCTGAGCTGGACTGGAAGGATCCCTCTTGGAGTGCTCTTCGGCACTGGCCAGCAGGAACTGGTCTTGCAAAATGGTTCCTGAGAGCATTTTCCATAGAGGCAAAGAGCCTTGCAGGGGAGGGAGGCTGTGTTAGTCCTAATGGGGTTGATGGGAGTCCCATTAAGTTAGGGACTTTTGCTGCCCAAGAGGCATGCAGGGGAGTCCTGCGCTTTTGCCCATAGCACCATTTGCAACTTTACACAAAAGGATGAAACCATTTCTGTCGGGACGGAGGGAAGTCCAGAGGGACCCTCAGAGCAGCAGGGAAAGTGTCAGCCACCTTCTACCTGGGATCCTCTTTGGTCTCGAGGCAAGTCCCTGCATCCTGCTTCCACCGGTCTCCATCTCAGCCCAGCTGCCGGGCACAGGCACACATCCCCACTCAACACCCCACCCTGCCACGGAATCGTGATTTTCTAACCTGGTTGGCGGAAGGAGCCAGAGAGGAGGTCTTGAGGATGATTCTCCTTCATTGCCATTCACACATGTGTTCATTCATTCATTTATTCATGATCTGTTCTTGATTATTAAGTACCACCTATTCTGTGCCAGACATTATTCCAGGCCCCAAGGAGATGGCAAGGCCATGGTGGGCCTGGGAATAAATAATACACAAGTGAATAGTAAAAAGCTAGGAACTTCTATAAAAGAAATCAACAATGCAGTGTTCTTTTCCAATGGAGAACAAGAGGGTAAGAGTGAGGAGGACAGACCTCCCTTGCCTGGCATGGCCACTGGAGACCTTTCTGAGGAAAGAGGAGAGTATGAGACTCAGCCAGCAATGCAAGAAGGCAGGCCAAGGGTCTCCCAGGCAGCAGGAACAGCTGAGCAGGGGCGCAAAGTGGGTGCTTTAGACATACCCCCTGCTCTCCTTACTACTCTTTCCTTTCCTCCTTACTACCCTTCCCTTCCCTTCCCTTCCCCTCCCCCATCCATTCCCTTACTCTCTCCTCTCCTCCCTTCCCCTCCCCTCCCCTACTCTCCTTCTTTCCCTCCCTCCCTTCCTCCCTTCCTTTTTTCCTTTCTTTTTTTCTTCCTTCCTTCCTTCCTTCCTCCCTCCCTCCCTCCTTTCTTCCTTCCTTCCTTTCTTTCTTTCTTTCTTTCTTTCCTTTTTTCTTCCTTCCTTCCTTCCTTCCTTCCTTCCTTCCTTCCTTTCTCTTTCTTTCTTTCTTTCTTTCTTTCTTTCTTTCTTTCTTTCTTTCTTTCTTTCTTTCTTTCTTTCTTTCTTTCCTTCTCTCTTTCTTTCTCCAGATTGTATTTATTTATTTCAGAGACAGAGTGCATAAGCCAGGGTGGGTGGCGGGTAGGGAGAAGCAGGCTCCCTGCAGAGCAGGGACCCTGATGCAGGGCTTGATCTTAGGACTCTGGGATCATGACCTGAGCCGAAGTCAGATGCTTAACAACTGAGCCAGCCAGGCACCCTTACTATCCTTTCTTTTTGTCTCTCTGTCCCTTTGTCCCATCGATTATTTGATCTCAGGTCTCTTTGGGCTCCTGATTTACTTAGTCTGCGTCTGGCAGGTGTCTCCCTGGCTCTGTTTTCTACACCCCTGCAGACTTCCAGGGCCCCCAATTCTGAACTGCCCTTTCTCTACCTTTGTCTTCCATTTCCTTCCTGTCCCTTCATGTTTCTCTCTCCCTCTGTCACTCCGTCTCCCCTAGACTTTGGATCCCTCTCTCCCCACTTGGGTCTGCCCTGTCTCTTCTGTGCCCGAGCAGAGGCCACTGTGAAATCCTGTCTGATTGATATTGCCACTGACAGCCGAAGTCTTGAAATCTTCCCACAGAGCAACGCTGGGAGGGGTTAAGCGGATGGTGGTGTTTTGTCTGCACCCGAGAAAGACAGGGGTTTTAAAACAAATATATACATTCTCAGAAATCCAAGCGATTGTGTTTCTCCATTGATCCATTATGATGTGGAGTAAGTATCCAGCTTTCCTGGTGCCTGCAGGGGAATTACAGAATGAGTAGGCTGTGCTGGGTGCCGATGGGGACGGGGACCGGGATGGGGATGGCAGCAGAAATCGTCCCGATGGGGGCCGAGGTGCAGTCTGTGCTCCAGATACCTGACAAAGGGGCTACTGTGTAGAAGGGAGAAAGATGATTTCTCTTTGGGGGAGTCAGAGGAAGCTTCGTGAAGCTGGAACATCACCCCTCCGGAAGAGCCTCTCTGGCGGCCTCCCTGCCCCCACAGGGGAGGGAAGGCTCACTCTTTTATCTCCACTCTGCTGTGTTTGAATGTCTAGCTTGGCACCAGCAACACTGAAAGGCCTTTATTTGCTGCAGATTCCTCTTCCCCACTGGACCATGAACTTTGTGGCAACAGTGATCCTGGGGGAACTTCACATCCCCAGTGGCTATCCTGCAGCCCGTCTCCTGTCTGGCTGGGTCAGCGTCCAGTTTCCCACCCATTAGGGAGTCTAGGCGAGGAGCACACGGCAGAGGACACTTGGGATTTGGGAAAATGCCTCAGTTTCCTCACCTCTAACATAAAGGGTTCAGAGAACCCATGCAGGAGAAGCACTTGGAACATTGTGAAATGACTCAGCTCCGTGAGCTCCCGTTCTTGTGACCATCACCGTCACCGTCATTGGCACCGGCTTTACCGTCTCACTCCCCAGGCTTGGGCACCAGGCAGATAATTGGCCACAGAATTCTCCCTCTCTTCAGTATGAATGGATAGAAGATTGATTTTTTGTGCAAAAGGCTAGCTATGACCTGTGTGAACATTTTTTATTCTTCCAAACATGTTTTTTTTTTTTTTTTTACAGCCTGGGTCCCTGCTGTGAGATACTTGAACAACTCGGAGACGAGCTCGGACATACCAGAGGGTTAATTCTTCTCTTTTCTTTCTGCACATCTCTGCTTGGCCTGGAAAGCTTTTTCTGTGGTGTGGCTTCTTCTCTTCCTCCGGGCTGGCTTGGTTCCTGATTCCAGGCCCTCACAGGACTTTGACAGAGCTGGGTCACCCCCTTTCAAGTTTCCATACCTGCTCAGTCCTTGCTCTGTCTGCTCATTTTGACACTGTGTTGGGACACTCCGTTTAGCTGGTTCCAGAACTTTTTGCCACTTCTCTCTGGGTCTTAGATGGGACTATCTTAGAACTTAAATGTGACAATGAAGGGAGATAATGCATGAGGTATGGACGGTGTCTCTCAGTCAACAAGTCTTCGTGCTCTGTCCTCACCCGAGTGTGAACTCTCCAAGGGCGAAAACCCTCTGTGATGCATCTTCCAAGACCCAGAATTGGAAGGTCCTATATGGTAGCCACGGACCTCATGTCGGAGCACTAGAAATGTGGCTAGGCCCACTGAGCTGAACTGCACTGTGCAAAGGACAACACTGGGTTCCGAAAGTTTAGGATGAAAAGAAGGTCAAATAACTGGTCAATATTTTTATATTGATTATGTTGAAAATGATCATATGTTGGCTATATTGAATTTGTTAAAGTAAGTAAAAACATTATTAAATGATACTTATATTTTATATTAAGATAGATATATGAAGTATATTGAAAGACATACTGTGTTATAATAAAAATGATTATTACATGATGTAATTATTATTTCAATTGGCTTCATTTGTGTCTTTTTCATTTTTCAATGTGGCTCCCAGAAAATTTGAAATCACTTCTGTGGCTCACATCATAGTTCTATTGGGCAGTACTCCCTTAGAACGTGGCAAAGAGCTTTTGTAGCAAAGTGAGCAGTGTTTGTGGATGGGATGGACAGACGTGTGGGTAGGTGGAAGGAAAGTGAAAACGAATGAGTGAGTAGATAAACAAGTTAATAAACAGCTAATAAATGGATAAATGAATAGACAGACATAGACAAATGGGCAGAGGAATGAATGCATAAATAGAAGAGTGGGAAGATAGAGGGATGGAAGGCTGTTAGAACAGAATTGGTGATAGAATAAAACAATAACTAGAAATAAAAAAAAGACAAATCAGTAGATGAGTGAATGACTGAAAAGATTAAATAATTAAGTCCCTAACTACAAAAATAAATACATATGCCCAGAAAGGATAGAGGCCCCGGGAGCCCAGGGTTTGACTTTGATAAGAAGCCGAGCTCGTCTTGCTGGGCTCATGGAGTGTAAGCCTTTGACCAAGAAGAAAGGTTTACCCTTGTTCTTGGGGAATTTATTATTTTAATTGTTAGTCTTCATCAGGGGTTATTGGAATTTTTTTCCCCCTTGGACAGTTTATCACTTGTAAATTATTTGTCACATCGTTGTAATTCCATCCAGATCCTTAACTTTCTAATCATGCATCTTTTATGGGGTCTCCTTTAAAGAAGCACTATAATTACGTGCCAAGGGTCCCAGTAAATTTTATCAGGCCATAAAATATTATACTTTAATTATTTGGAAGGGGAAGGAAGGCAAATGCTCCCTCTGCAAGACTACTGATCGATACCATAGGGATCGTGGGGGCTCTGGCTGGTTTCTGAAGTCCTTGTCTTCCCCGTGTCCCTCCCAGGGCTCTTGCTTCCTACCCCAGCCAAGTTTGCACGGAGCAGTGGGGCCTGGTATGCTCAGGCCTCTTCCTTAATTCTGTGGTGGGTGTGTTGGGCCCAATGACTCACAATGTGCGTACTTGAAGGGTTCTCACTGTGTGCTGCAGGTCCACGGGGAGATTGAGGGGAAGCTGTCTTTTCACCCTTTTCACAGAGGGGGAAACTTAGACCCAAAGAGCAGGTAGAGATGGTACTCTAACATCACTGTCCTGACTTCATGGTAGATTTTTCTTTCCTCACCATGTCACACCTGCTGTGAGGAGTTCAAACCAGAAAACATACAGGTGCTCAGTGGATTGGACTTTTTTTCCTTTTCCCTCCTGAGGGTTTGGATGTAGACAAGCTACGGGGCCAGGGCTTTACCTCCAACATCTTCATCATTGAAATCAGTAGTTTAGTCAGGTTCCCACCTAGATGCCAGGCCCTAGTGCAGGAGCAAAGCTGTAAATAATACACATGTCTCTGGGTCTCATGAGGTCTTTGAGGAGAGAGGCAGGCATTGGTTAAATCTTCACATTGATCATAGAAATTGCATCTGTGGGAAGTGCTAACAGATGGGCTTTGGAAGTTTAAGAAGGGAGGTTTCCAGTGAGTTGGGGGAGGTTAGCAAAGGCCTTTCTGAGGAAATATGTGATCTGAAAGCTGAAGGATAAGTAGGGGTTAATTAGGTAAGCAGACAAGGGGAAAATATTTTGAGTAGAGGAAAGAGCCCGTGCAAAGGGCCTGGGGTAGGAAAGCCTGGAAAATAATCCAGGGTGGCCAGAAACAGAGTTACCAATGGGAGACTGTAAGGTGAGGCTGGAGAGGTTTTAGGAACCGTATCACGCAAGGTCTAGTGGGTTATGTTATTAAGGCTTTTGGTCTTTATCCTAAAATCACTGAAGTTTCAGTAAAAGTTTAGGTGAGGAAAAAGAAATGTTTTAAAAGGCAGTGTAAGCAAGGGAAGGACTTGGCCCAGCAGAAGGGAGGAGGGGTAATCTTGTGCATGGACGGATGTCAGGAGGTGGATTGTCTAAGTGCGGGGGGACTCAGGAAGAGGTGGAAAGCAGAGGATGATGACTCATCCCACTCTTTCCCCCAGTCTTGGCTTTAGTGTCATTTCCTTGGGGAGACCTTCCCTGACCCCCAAGTGGGCCAGGGCCTCCGCCCCCAAATGGTGGTCCCCACCCTCCACTTCCCCTTTCACAACACATAAGACTATTCCTGCCGTGACTTACATAATGGCCTCTTCCCCTCGCTGGAGGTGGGCCCCCTCCATGAAGCAAGGGTTGGAGTGTCTTGATCACTTGCCATGACCCCACTCCCAGCCCAGGTCCTGGCTCCTAGTTGGCGAGTAATAAACAGACTGGGGTGAGGGAGGGAGTGGGTACCCGAGAGAGAGGGAATTTATGGGGGGCACGTTTCCTCCAGCCTCTCCCCCATTATTGCCCCTCCTGGGCCCTCCCTCTCCTCCTCCCTTACTCACTTCCTTTTATTGCCCTAAAGCTGGACTCTTCCAAAATTCCTGCCCAGGGGCTCTCAGCTGAAAGATATGATGTCCATGTGAGGAAACACCTTAGCTCTTGATCTGAAACATCAGTTTCCCTGGGAAGGTCTGTGATGTGTGTGCTCGTCATACAGCTGAACTACCTTGATTCAAGAGGTAAGGAGACTTGGTCAAGACTGCTCAGAAGAACGATGGCAGAATAACTCCTGAAACTCCTCCTGTCACCAACTTAGGGTGACTCATCTTGTAGCTAGGTTTGCTCATTATCTCAGCGTGAACACTTCTTGGTGAACCCTGTGGTTACAGGGCTGGTAAGATCCCTAACCAAGTCTTCTGCCTAAAGAAAGTTGCATTTAGATCAACAATAATAATACTTATGCTAATGGAAGTTAGCATGCATGCCAGGAAATTTCCCAATCCTTTAATGCAGGGGTCTGAAGTCTATGACCCACAGGTCAGATCTTGTTTCTGCAAGAGACATTTCCCTGGAACACAGCCATGCCAATTTGTTTATGGATGCTTGTGTCTGCTTTCTTGCTGTCATGGCAGAATCTAGTGGTGATTCCCCGTATGGTCCTTGAAGCCTAAAATATTCACCATCTGGGCCCTCACCAATGGGGCTTGCCAGTCTCTTTTATATTCATTATTGTAACCTGATGACCTAGGTCTTATTAGATCACTGTTTTACAGATGGAGAAACTGAGGCTCTGACAGGAGAGTTCATTTCCTTGAGGTTTCACAGAGACTGGAAGAGATCTGGAGATTCTCTGTTCCCAACCTGTAATCATCCTCACACGCTCTCCTGGAAGTGACAGCATCGGTCTGACCTTGAAGGAGAAGGCAGGGGTTGGGCTGATCCCTGCTAGATTCTAGGACTCCAAACACTGAATGCCCCAGCGGCATTTGCTTTCTGGACAAATGCTATGATTATCTATTGTTGCATAAAGATAACTGCCAACAGGTGCCTGAAAACAGCAACAATTATTTCCTTTGCTTTCAAATCTGCAACTGAGCAGGGCTTGGAAGGGATGGCTATTGTCTATGGAGTGTTGGCTGGGGTGGATCAAACCGGGCTGAGGATTTGCCTCCAGGATGACTTACTATGGCTGGCAGGTTGGTTCTGGCTCTTGGTCTCTCTGTGCAGGAGCTTTTCTAAGGCATGTCTTGGGCTTCCTCACCATATGGTGGCTGGATCCCAAGAGGGAGCATCCCTAAGACACAGGAGGTGGAATTTGCCAATTTTTTACAGCCTAGCCCTGGACACTGCACGAGACCATTTCTGCTGTGTGCTGCTTGTCAGGTGTCATAGACCTGCCTAGATTCAAGGAAGGGGTCAGAGACCCCATCTCTCAATGAGACAAGTGTTGAAGAATTTTGGGGCCATACTTAAGAAGACCCACCACAGGGGCACCTGGGTGGCTCAGTGGGTAAAAGCCTCTGCCTTCGGCTCAGGTCATGATCCCAGGGTCCTGGGATCGAGCCCTGTATCAGGCTCTCTGCTCAGTGGGGAACCTGCTTCCTCCTCTCTCTCTCTCTGCCTGCCTCTCTGCCTACTTGTGATCTGTCTGTCAAATAAATAAATAATAACAAAAAAAGAAGACCCACCACAAATATTCATAACAATCTCTGGGGTCCCCAGGACCATCATTTTGATGCAATGTCACCTATCTCTGGTTAAGGTGCTGTGCTCATTTCTTTTCCAAAATGGGATCTCCAGCAGAATGATGGGATGATCTGATTACTACCACCAGGCAGTGAGTGCAAAACAGAACTATCTCAACAACCTGGCTATGCAGTCACCCTCTCCCTGGGGGCAATGGTTAATGTCTCCTTGATGTCCTCACATCATCTTGGGAAGGTAATATTAGGACCTCTGTGTTGTTTTGGTACAGAACACATTTAGGAAAATGTTGGTTAGTGGTTTAAAAACGAAAAGTAATTTTTTCCTGGATGCAAGCCTTCCGTTATCTGGAAAACCCATTTAAACAAAGCTTCTGCTCCCCCGAATCTTCCAGTTAACCTTACAGCTCTTGTGGGCTATGGCAGCCTCAGATGCAGAGCCTCCCGGAATGCTGTGGCTGTGGCCGGACTGGTCTCTCTTGCTGAGCTGGGTACTAGGTCCTGGAAAAGCAGAGACGGGTCAAACACAGTCCTGACCTCCAGCTGTTCATGACTTCTAGGCAAACTAGTCCAGGTAATAAGCCACTGCAAGGCCAGGTGAGAAGGGTCCTCAGAGAAACGGAAACAAAATACGATGGGAACCCTAGAAAATCGCTCCGTGGAAACATCCAGGAAGATTTTGCAGAGGACATAACATTCGAGTTGGGTGATTGATTTATTTTTTGATGGCCTAGTATGCCTCCGGCCCCTTGCGAGGCATTTTCCATATATCATCTCATTCAGTATACAGAAAGCCGCCTGTGAGGTGGGCTTTTCACATTGGGCGTTTAAAATGGGCTTTTCCCATTTTACAGCTAAGGAACCTGCCTTGAGTCTAAACAGGCCACGAGTAGCCAAAAGCAGGACGGGGGCCGGGGATGGAGAAAGGATGTGTAGGAGTTTTTAAAGCCTCAGAGAAAGAGAGGAAAATTTTAGGGCTTCAGGGGTAAAGACAGGCAGGTGGAAGAGGGTTGGCAGTCTGGGGTCTATCTGGCTGTTTGGCATTTCTGGAACGCAGTGGAGGGTGGAGGGCGTGCAGTGGGGTCCTGGCTAGGCAGGAATCTTGTAACACAGGGGGCTTGGGTCTTCCCTCATAGGCATTAGGGCTCCTTGTTGACACAAGGGAGGAGAGGAAAAGTAGACTTAGCCAGCACCAGCTATCCTGCCCTGGGGCCCCTTGCCGTTCTAGGTGTGATCTACGGACCAGGCTGGAATGCTATGCAGCATCTCAGGGGCGCCTGGGTGTCTCAGTCAGTTAGTCAAGTGTCCAATTCTTGGTTTCGGCTCAGGCCATGATTGCAGGGTCATGAGATCGAGCCCTGAATTGGGCTTCATGCTCAGTGGGGAATCTGCTTGAGATTCTTTCTCTCTCCCTCTCCCTCTGCCCCTCACCCTGCTCGCACTCTCTCTTTCTCTCTCAAATAAATAAATAAGTCTTAAGGAAAAAATAAAAAAGTAACAGAGCATCTCGGGCCTCGCTCCGGACCTACCGAATCAGAACCTGCGTGGTGACAAGGTCCCTAGGGGTTCAGCTGCCCGCGATGCTCGGAAGCACGGGCCTAGCACAGCACAGTTCACACAGCTTTAACTCTGTATCACGTTTGCTCACCATCAGGATCTTCCAAGGATGGCTTCCAGTTTTGAAAACCTGAGCAATGGCCAACAAAGATTTTGGGGAAGATCAGAGGTTGGTAGCAATCCACTAGATTTTCTAATGGATCATTGTAACCATGGCAGCTTGGAACCTTCTGGAGGGAAGCCAGATCCAGCCCTGGCTCCTTCTCACACTGTGCACAGACTCCAAGCGGGTCAGCTTGATGGCACTATCTGGGGTCCTGAAGCCCTCCTTTTTTTTTTTTTAAATTTTGTTTATTTATTTGACAGGCAGAGATCACAAGTAAGCAGAGAGGCAGGCAGAGAGAGAGAGAGGAGGAAGCAGGCTCTCTGATGAGCAGAGAGCCCAATGTGGGGCTCGATCCCAGGACCCAGGACCCTGAGATCATGACCCGAGCTGAAGCAGAGGCTTTAACCCACTGAGCCACCCAGGCATCCCCACCTGAAGCCCTCCTACCCAGAGAGTCTGCAGTATTAATGCACCAGGTGCTAGTCTCTGGGGACAGGCCCGGAGAGGAACAGAACTCTGCCCTGTCCAGCTCCCAGAACCACTAGCCAAGGCCGCAAGGGAGGGTGACACGGACCTCTTACCAGGGCAGAAGCTTGCTCTGGCTGAGGTTGGGGGTCCTGAAGTTGATCCCTTTGGCCATCACTTTACCTGCCCACTAGGAGATGCTCTGGGGCAGAAGAGAGAGAGAGACAGAGAGAGAGAGAGAGAAACCAAGAGGCTCCGGTTGCAGAAATAGTGGCCCCTACATTTTCCTCCTGGCCCTCAGAGAGTCTTGACTACCTCCTGAAGCTCGAAGTGGGGATGCTGGTTAGACAGAACATTTCCATTTTTCCTTCTTTCCCTCTCCTCCATTCCATGAACACCTCCCGCACTACTGGGCTGCTCCCTGGGGACGAGGCACACAGAACTGCTCCCCTTCATGTGCTGAAGCAGCATGCCCTTGGTGGGAAGAAGGAGGAGAGACAAGTGAAAGCATGAAGCTGGTGCGATGTTTTAAAGGGCCCGAGAGAGGGAAGCCGTTGCAGCTGAGGGAAGGAGAAGGAACCTCTGGTTCTACATGGAAGTTGGTCCTACCATTCGCCATCTTTATGTCTTCGAGCAAGTATCATGCTCTTCGATCCTCATGGTCGCAGCTCAGGTCAAGGTTATGCTAATTCCCCCTTTCAGGGTTTGGGTGGGTATGGGGGGGTGCTATGCAGAAGTGCCCAGCTGGGCAGATGTGGCACAAGGTTGCTGTTCGTCGACTCCTGGGCCCTGACCTCAGGCCAACCCTCCTGGCTCACCATGGCCAAGAAACCAAAGCACCTGGTTTTCTTTCACAAACTGCACTTGCCTGGACCTCCTTCCTGTCTTGCAGGGAAGTGACCTTCCTCACGTGCCCACGGGACACATGTGATGATGGCGTGCCACAGGCAACCCAGCGGATCTTGCAACACTTGCGATTCCCTCACGGCTGCAGAGGAATGAGAAGGAGAGAGGAAGTGGGAGTCCCTTGTTCTCGCATGCTCCACAAGGCTAGGCTTGCAGTGGGATCTTAAGGCCATTTTTATGTAGATGGATTCTGGGTGGTTGGGGGACTTGTCCTGAAAGTCTTTCTTTCTCTCCTTTTCCTCTTCCTCCTCTTCTCCTTCCCTCCTCTTCTTCTCCTCTTTAACGACATCTTCTAGATACTTCCTTGAACCCTCTTCTGTAGCAGGGAATACTCAGAGAGTGGTGAACCCACCGAGGCTCTGCTGGGCTTGCCCGGAAGGCTGGGCAGATCATGGAGAACAAGGGCAGTGTTTGCGGGGGAGCAGCAAAGCAGGAGGCTGGCTGGCAGAACTCACAGAAGCTTCAGAGACCTGGAGCAGACAGGCTGAAGCATCTCTGTGGATTGGGTCCCTGAGAGGAGGGGAGCCATCACTCTTCCTCCCAGCAGACAGACTCTACTCATTCTTGAACGTTCAACCCAGAGATGTTTTCCCCCGAGAGTCTGCTTTTCTAGACATCCCCCAGGTCTTCCATCTCAGCAGTAGGTGATGACTAATCCCCTCGTGGGAGCAGCCAGAACTCCGCTGTCCTTTGAAGAGAACATGAGTAATGGAGGCACTTCTGCTCCGTGGCTCAGCCTCCTGTCCCAGGGGTCAGTCGGTCCCCTGAGGTGACCCACGCTGCTCTTACAGGGCTCACACCCCTGCATTCTTTTCTGCACAGCTACCGGCATGTGCACACTGGCTTTCCCCCATCCACACCCTTATGTACCCTGCACAGGTGCGGGCACCCAGCCCTGTGGCTCACGCTCCCCTCCACCAGCCTGTCCCACCCGCCCGCTCCATTAGGGAGCTTTATTGCCTGAGCTTGCAGGTGTTTGCAGACCTGACATTGGCAGTGACCGAGTGGGCCTTTTGGTGACACTTCCATAAAACCTCATAAATCGCCTCTGCGCAGTGTCACGTGCACACTTTTATTTTCCTCAATAAATACACACATTCTTATTTCCTAACAGCTCCAGCCTTGGCTGAGTGCCCAGCAAAGGGTCTACTTTCTGTACACTTGGCCGGGATGCATCGTGGACAGGAATGGGGGGACCGCTCCGTCGGTTGTCGGAAGCCCTCGACGTCCTCAGGGACCTGGGGTAACAGAGGCCTGATTTGAATGGGACATTCTGGGTTATCTTGTCCAGCTGCGAATTCTACCCCTCTGCTTGTGGGCGATCCCTCTTTGCGTTTGTTCATTGCTCTGTCTAGACTTTCTTGCAACCGAGGTTTTAGGTGAGGGCTGCTGTGAAGCCTGTTTTTCAGACCTGGAAGCTGAGGCTCAGAGAAATTAATGGTCAGTGCCAGTGCCTGGAATCTGCATTTAAACAATACTCCATCTCATTGTAATGCAGGTGGTTTGGGTCGCACATTGAGAATGAAGGCCTTTTTTGTGAATGACTGGGGCTCAGGGTAAAAACTGTATTTCCTCCTTTCTTAAAATGAAAACGTTGTGGAAATAATAACTTTGAAGAGGGAAGGCATGATTCCCAGGACATTTTTTTACTCAGAGCTTTGGTGGAACTTAAAGATGTAAGAATTTGGGGTTGACTGTCTGGAGAGGCCAGCTGAGGACAGCTGCCTGGCCCTTGCCTTGGCCAGTGCAGCCCATCACCTCTCCTGGGTCTGCTATCACTTTGGTCATCTGCCCCTCCTTAAAAAGTAATTTCACTGCTTCTACAGATTGATAAATGTTTACCCCTTACGAAGGTCTTTGGGAGGCTGTTCTCATCTTCCTTTTTACAGACGGGGAAGCAGGGATGGCTGGGGAAAGTCTCAGGGCCAGTAAGTGACAGAGCCTGGATGATGAGTCCAGGTTTCTGACCTGCAGTAGGGCTCATTTTCTATTCACAATGCTTCCCGAGCTCTACCTGCCACCCACATGATGTCAGGGGCTTGGAGGCCCGTGAGCTTCTGGGGACCAGGGCCATGTGTGTTTGGAGTTCCGAGACCCAAGTACCAATGGCTTAGCTAGAAGAGCTCAGGGAAGGGGCAGAAGGCAGGGAAAAGGGAGGGGAGGACTGGGGGCAGTGATGCGAGGGAGAAGGGGGAGGGTCTCGCCCTCTGCCTCACCCTATTTTTTGCCATCAATTCATAGTCATTGGGTGCTGTGTCAGAGCAAAAGGGTGAAATGTAAAGCAGAAGAAAGAGGCCTTTTTTCTGAGGCTTTTAAAGTTAAAAGCTTCATGAAGGCAGAAGGGAGGGGGTGTAGAGCTTCCTTCTTCACTTTCATTTGGTCCATTGGGAGGTCCATTATGAAGGAGCCATCAATAGTCCATGAGGCCGCAGAGCAGAGAAGGGCTTGCGCCCCAGGAGAGCTCATCAGCTTGGATGCATTCACTTCTCTCTGTGGGTCCCCCAAATCAGGCCGCTAGGAAGTGGGACAGGACATGGTCTTTTCTCTCGGGAATGCCCGAGCAGCTGCATGTGGTCAATCACTTACAAGTTCTGTGCCCTTCGAGATACTTCCAGAATACAATGTGAGAAAGATGTTAATGTTTCCCTGACTCTTCTGACCCACCCAATGCCCAAACATTGGCTCTGGGCGCTCCAGCCTCTTCTTGGAAGTCCTGGGTCTCCCTGATTTCTAGTAGGCCTGTTCCCTACTTCCTGCTTTGCTCTTGTGCTGGCTCAGCACAGTGAGATGTGACCCATGAGTCTCTTGGAACCTCCTCTGCTACCCAAGGCCTGCATCTCACCCACCCAATGGCCACAATGACAGGGATCAAAGTTTCTTATGGGCTCAGCAACAGGAGCTCTCATTTACCAAGGCTAATCTGGCTCAAGTGACAGCCCAGGGCTGTACCTGCCACGAGGACCAACCACTCTGAGCCCCTAATATGGCGCCATTCCCCTAGGGGGACCAGCCTGGTTCCAGAGTCAATGCACTGAATCGTTTCCATCGCAGAAGGAGCAGTGCTTTCTTCTCATTGGAATGGAGACATGGATATCACTGGAACTCTGGAGACAGATTTGTCTTCCCTGCCTGCAATCCTTCTGCCAAAACTGCCATGGATTCATAGAAGGCCTTACTCACCATGACAGTATACCCCACAGCCTCCCCTCTTACCAAGACACTCATCGGACAGCAAATGAAGATCAGGGACAGGCTCATGTCCGTGACATTCACGGGCCTTGCAAGGTTCCCTGTAACTTTCAAACTGTCAGTCTGATAGAATTCTGGAATAAACCATTTAAAGACTTTTTATGGTGCTAACTGGATGGCAGCAATTTGTGGGGCTGGACTAATGTTGTCTAGGACGCAAAATTCCACTAACTTAGTGAGCAGTCCCTGGTGCTGGTCTTCTCCATAGCCAGGGTTTACAGGTTAGGGAATAAGCTCCTCTTACGACTACCCCAGTGATCTGATAGCAAAAGTTCTGCAGTCTGCTCCCGTGATGTAAGCTCTCGTGGTCTGGAGGATTTAGAGCCCAAGGCCCAAGTGCTTCCAGCAGGGGGCACAGCAATGGATCAGTTAGACTGGAATTTTTGATGGCCTCCTGGGCTCTTTAGGCTCCTCAGTCTGGGGAACCAACAAGGAAGGAATTACAGTGCTGGCGGGGTGATTGTTCCTGAATATGAAAGAGAAATTAGATTGCTACCCCACAATGGGGAGAAGTGGGGTCTGTCTGTGCGTAGCCCATTCGGGCTGCTCTAACAAAACACCGTAGACTCGGTGGCTTATAAGCCATAGACATTTATTTCTCACAGTTCTGGAGACCGGGAAGTGTCTGGCCAGGGCCCATCTCCTGGCTTGTGGTTGGTGGTCTTCTCACGGGGCAGAAGGGATAAGGGACCTCTCGGGGGTCTCTATCATAATAAGGGTAAACCAGAAACAGTTCATCCTGAGACCATTTGCTCTGTAACTGTGAATGTGTGAAACCAGACAAGTTCTGGGCTTCCAAAATACAAGAGTGTCACAGACATGGAATTGGTATTCCCATTCCCAAAGGGAGAAATAGGAAAGAAGAAAGGGTTAACAGGTCCCACATCAGCCTAAAACCTAATGGGACAAACAACATGAAAGCTTGAAGCTTGAGAATAATCTTTGGCATGATTCTCTGCCCTTAGACTCAATGGGGTCCTGCCACCATAGCTGTCTTGGGTTGGAGTTGCCGTACTATGTATGATGGAAATAAAGGACGGTGATTAATATGACTAAAATAATGGAAATACAATTCACATTACCATGTAGTAAAATTGTGTGTTTTTCTATTGTATTATTTTCTTTCTTTCTTTCCTTTTTTTTTTTTTAAGATTTTATTTATTTGAGAGAGAGCGAGCACTAGAGAGAGCAGGCATGAGTGAGGGTCAGAGGGAGAGAGAGAAGCAGTCTCCCCACTGATCAAGGAGCCTGATGTGGGGCTTGATCTGAAAAACCTGGAATCATGACCTGAGCCAAAGGCAGACACCCAACCAACTGAGCCACCCAGGCACCTGTATTATTTTCTTTCATGTCTAGTGGAAAATGTTATAGTTTGTTAATTTATCTTTCACATTTATTAATAGGTTATTACCAGATGTTTCATGTTTAAGATAGATAAAGGAGATCTATATTTTTATAGATGTAGAACTGATAGATTTCTATTCCATTTTTCTAATATGTTATTATTGCAATATTGAAATATGAAGTCCCTTTAAATTAAAAAAATTCAGTTTTTATTTTATTATTATTATTTTTTTTCCATTTTTTAAAAAATCTATAAACATATATTTTTATCCCCAGGGGTACAGATCTGCGAATCGCCAGGTTTACACACTTCACAGCACTCACCATAGCTATTATTATTATTTTTAAAGATTTTATTTATTTATTTGACAGTGAGAGAGGGAACATGAGCAGGGGGAGTGGGAGAGGGAGAAGCAGGCTTCCCGCTCAGCAGGGAGCCTGATGTGGGGCTGATCCCAGGACCCTGGGACCATGACCTGAGGCAAAGGCAGACTCTTAACAACTGAGCCACCCAGCTGCCCCAATTTTTCCATTTTTAAATTAATGTTTTTAGTTGATCATCTTTGGGTTTGAGGTAGGCAATCATATCATGAGCAGATACTCACAATTTTGTTTTCTCTTTTTAAAAAGTTTCATGTCAATTTTTTTTCTATCCTTATTCCCCTGACTAGAATATCTAGAGTGATTATTAGCGGTGATGCTGTAGGGAATATTTTTGTCTTCCTCTTATTTTTAATAGTGATGTTGCTTATATATTGCCATTAACCATAAAATTGAGATAGATCTTTCCATCATGCCATATTAGACTTGACTACTCCTATTCATTTTATATATATATATATATATACATATATATATATATATATATTTTTTTTTTTTTAGATTTTATTTATTTATTTGACAGATGGAGATCACAAGTAGGCAGAGAGAAAGAAGGGGAAACAGGCTCCCCGTTGAGCAGAGAGCCTGATTTGGGGCTCGATCCCAGGACCCTGGCATCATGACCTGAGCCAAAGGCAGAGGCTTTAACCCACTAAGCCACCCAGGTGCCCCTATCCTATATATATTGTTTTGAGGGAATGGGCATCAAATTCACCGATTACTTCTTCATATTTATGGAGATGATTGCATTTTAGTTGACCTGATATACATATTTGTAACATATTTCCTGGCATTAAATAATCTCTTCGTCACTGGTTGTAAGTGACTACGCTTTTTATAGTCCAACTCATTAGCTTTGCTGGTGTGCTTTGAGAGTTTTTGCAACAATCTTTAAAACAAGATTTGTTTCTAATTCTGATGTTAACACAGTACATGCAAACTGAAATAAAAGAAGTAGAAACAAAATAAACTGTTAGCAGAGGTCTCCTGCCTGTTAGATGGCAGAATAGGGTCTATTTTGTTACTCTTCTCTTAAAATGTAATACACATTTTAAGATGATAAAATCGAGCATTTTATCAATTATATATTGTTGTGTAACAAACCACCTTGAAACATAGTGGCTAAAATAGCAACTAGTCCATTTGCTCACCATTCCAAAAGTCAACAATTTGGGCTGGGCTGAGATATGCGTGTCTTCCACTGGTCTTGCCCATGGTGGGACTTTCTGGGGTCTTTAGCTGGTGGGTCTGCTGGGGGCTGGTTGCTCTAGAAGGCCTCAGATGGCACAGCTTATCTCTGTTTCTTGTCATATCCTTCTTTTTGATGAAAGAAACTGTAAAGGCACATTGAAAAGCGGGTTCATGCAGAGATGGGAAGAATTGATGTAGACAACTTTGCAGACAGTCTGCTATAAATACGTTACAATTAAAAATAAAACAACCCCACAGATTATAAAAAGGAAAAGAAAGGGTAATACCCTATGTTAATAAGGTTATGGCAAGATGGACTTTCTTACACATTGCTAATGCGCTTATTGAAAGTATAATAAAAAAAAGATTTGACAATGTATTTCATGAATGGTAACATCTATTTTAATTATTATTTTACTAAATTTACCAGTTTATTTAAGGATATAATAAAGGATATGAATCAACACCCAGATGAATAAATACATAGGATGAGGTTGGGCGGAGGGAAAGCATGGAGCCTCCATGCCCTCCCCAGGCAAGCTATGAGTGGTAAAATGTTAATAGAATTTGACCTAGTTTTCCTATACTTTGGAATTTATCCTAAGGAAAAAAAAAAATCAGAATTCCACATACAGAAGAAATTATGTGCAAAGATTTTTTTTATGTACAACATTATTTGTGAGTGAAAATCTAGATCTAATCTAAAGGTCAGCTCTGAAAGGAATTGATGACATCATCTCTATATGATGGAACATTGTGTCATGATTAAAGGCATGTTTGAGGATATGAAGAGAAGTTTAAAAAGAGGATTTCTGTGTGTTCATTATAATTCAAATTTTGAAAGTGGATTGTATTCATATACATACATATGTTGTCTTGCATTGTATGGCATATATTGTATTCATAACTATATTTGAATACAGTCAACTCTTCATATGTGTGTATACATAAAATACTATACATGAGCATAGTAATGGTGATTATTTCTTGACAGTTACTGGATTTTTGGTGTTCTTTATATCATTAATTATTTGGGCCACAGATACCAGATGGGGTCACCCTGCCATTTTGAACTAGAGAGAGTCTACTGTAACTGTCTCATGTCCTATGGAAAGTCTCTATCTTCCCTATTAGTTCTGGGACCTCTTGAGGGTTTTCATTCTCATTAGAACCTCTGCTAGTGACTCCCTATCTTTGGAATTCTTTTGTTCTATCCTGTCTTTTGTGGTTCTTCTTATATCTCTGCCCTGGCATCATGATTGATACCTGGACCATCCTCTCTTCTTCCTTATTTCGACTTCTGATCTTCTCCCAAACATTCTGGGACATGAATTTGCTGCACATACCACACTTTTACTAAAGATCCCTGTTCCCTGTCAGCTCATGGAAATGGATTATCCCTGTACAATACAAAAGTCAAATGAGTCCCATATTAGACTAGAGGTCCTTAAGGGTTGTTTTTGTTTGTTTCTTAGACCCTATGGGCTGTCTTATGAGAGCTGTAGGCCTCTTCCAAGTATATTGTTTTTCAGCGCATATAATAAAATGGAGAGGATTACAAAGAAATGACATTGAAATATAATTATCATGTATTTAAGAAAAAATGAAGTGGTGAGGTGGTGGTGCATGTGCTTCTTTATTAGTAATGCATTAAACAATATGCAAGAAGTTCAAGTTAGCCAGAAATTGAGTATAATGCAAAAACAGCAGTAAGTATAAAGGATATTTTGAGATTTGTACAACAACTATGGTATGATAATATCTGTGATTTCTATTGATTATAAAGCTACAAAAACTGTTAATACTGTGATGATGGTTTGTTTCTATCCGTAATTGTAACTATGCTAATTTCCAGTTCGAAACTGGTAAAAATCAAGATGTGATACATGCCTCAACTCAGTTCAAGGATCACCTGAATTCTGTCTGTGAACCATTTGGGACCCAGGCGCCCCCAGTGCCCCCGGTGGTTTAGGACATTTCTGTTCTGCCACCAGGCTGTGTGAGGTCCTATTCTCTTAACCATGTTACTTTACTTTTTCTCCCTTTCTCTCCCTCCAGTTTGTTTTCTGGAAATTTGAAATTCTTTTCACTCTCTGAATTTGAGTGATTCTTCAATCTCTGGTTCCTAATTTTGAAGTTAGCTCTTGCTTTATCTTTGTTTGTTTTTATTTTTAACACCTTTGTTGAGATATAATTCACTTATTTACAATTCATTCATTCAAAGCGACAAATTCAATACTTTTAAATATATTCACAGATAAATAGCAACCATCATCACAATTTTGTTTATTTAATGTTTATTTTTATTTATTTTATTATTATATTTATTTATTTATTATGTCATTCACCATACAGTACATCATTAGTTTTTGATGTAGTGTTCCATGATTCATTGTTTGCATATAACACCCAGTGCTCCATGCAATCTGTGCCCTCCTTAATACCCATCACCGGGCTGACCCATCCCCCCACCTCCCTCCCCTCTAAAACCCTCAGTTTAATTCCTGGAGTCCTCAGTCTCTCATGACTCATCTCCCCTCTGATTCTCTCCCCTTCATTTTTCCCTTCCTTCTCCTAATGGCCTCCATGCTATTCCTTATGTTCCACAAATAAGTGAAACCATATGATAATTGACTTTCTCTGCTTGACTTATTTCCCTTAGCATAATCTCCTCCAGTCCCATCCATGATGATGCATAAGTTGGGTATTCATCCTTTCTGATGGTTGAGTAATATTCCATTGTGTAGATGGACCACATCTTCTTTATCCATTTGTCTATTGAAGGGCGTCTTGGCTTCTTCCACAGTTTGGCTATTGTGGACATTGCTGCTATGGACATTGGGGTGCATGTGGCCCTTCTTTTCACTACATCTGTATCTTTGGGGTAAATACCCAGTAGTGCAATTGCTGGGTCATAAGGTAGCCTTCACTTTGTCCACACCCATCAGGGTGTCTTCAGCCCAAAGAACTAGTCATCTACTCATTTCGATATCATCATAGTCAACACTTGTGGAATATTGTCCTCATGGCAGCTGGCAGCTGTTGCTTTCAAGAGGGCACAATTTATTTTTATCTGCAACATGGGAGGTTTGCTTAAAGCCATGCAGTTATCAAGCTGCAAGCTCTAACTTGTGTCTGATGGATGACCTGGCTTCTCTTCAGTGGAACCCAGAAGAAAATGAAATTCATCTACTTGGGTCCCTCTTTTCATAGAATCAGCCATCTTTAGGAAGCGATTGTGATTTTAGAATACTATTTTCTTTCCCCTGGTACATTTCTAAATCTTCCACAATGGTCATTGATTTTCAATGTCATGTCTGCCCAGGCTCCTGATCCTCTGGGAACTGCTAAGAGAAAGTGAATACACAGGATGGGTGGACACTGGAGCAAGGACTCTAGGAAAAACAGAGAGGGGATGTGTCTGGGTCTTCCTGATTCCAACTGCTTCTGAGACTTGGCTGGTGCCTGTACTTTGGGTTCTGTATGACCCCATATGGCTTTCTATCCCAGGCCCCTTTAGGTTAAGCTGGCTCCCCTTGGTTTCTGCTACCTGTCACCAAAATTGTTTAATACATAAATAATAGACATGCTTTACTTTTAAAATTGGAAAGAGAAAATACATTACTAGCAAACCATTACTAGTTGTGGGAAAGGTTTTGTCATCCCTCCTGGCCCTTGCTCCAGAGGCTGCCCCATTCTGGTGATAGTAAAAGTGATGTACATGATGGTGGAATGTCACCTCCTTTGTGTCTCTGATCACCCAAGGAGAACACACATCCTTCTTTGTGTTTCTGCTGTAGTCAGACTCTCACATGCTTCCTACCTTCCTACCTTAGTCATTCTTTTTAGGGACAATAGACTTCCATTGGTTGCAAATATTTATTTGTTGAATTTGTCTTTCTGTATGAGTCTGTCAGAGTATATACTTCTGCAGAGCAATGGCTTCCTTTGTATCTCCTGGAACCAAAAGCCAAGGAAAGGCCCACATGCTTGATGGCCACCATGATGCTTTTGACACTTGGTGGATTATGGTGTTGGTGAGGGTGGTGCCTCCCATCTTGATTTATATTTGTCAGACTTTTTAAGTTAAGTTCCTATCTCTACTACCAAAAATGTTCGCTATAACACAACACACTGCACCCAGCAATAACATTCTCAAGGGGAACGAGTACTCTTCCTAGTGTTGGAAGCAATCCTCTCAGATTGTCTGCCCTCATTGCAAGCCCCAACTTATCCTAATTCTTCTAGACTTGAAGCTTGTGTTTCATCTTCTCGGTGTAAAGCACCTGATCTACCTTATGGAATCTGGCTTCATCTCATCCCACCACCTTTGGGCTAACTTGAATAGGAGAGGACAGTCAGCCCTTTGAATTTTGAGCCCAGGCTTTGGCTTAGCAGCCCAAACTCCAAAACAGAACCCCAACTTTAAGTGTATTCTGGGTGGGGATGAATAATATAGACTAAAGGACAGGATGGTTGTTTTGGTCAGAATTCTTTCATTTTCTGCATGAAAGAAACCCCATTGTAACCTGTTTACATGAAACAGGCACCATTTTGACAAAAGTAATTGAAAATATAGGCATGGCTAGACCTAAGGGGCTATCAGGGGTCCTCTTTCCTTCCTTCTGGTCTACCGTCTCCAGAGCACATTTCACTTTAAGTGAGCTTTCTTTACCCTGTGGTGGTCAATGGTGACTAGCAGTTTAGGCTTTACCCAGTCCATCTTCGTGATCCTACCCACAGAATAAAGAACAAATATGCTTGAGTCTTGGGCCCCAGTTTGGACCGATGACAGATCCACATGGATGGGAGAGGTGGGAGAGGGAGAGGAAAGAAGTGTGATGGGAAGACCCCCAACAGTGGGTGATCTCCTTCAGGGGAGACGGCCAAAGGCCAGTGACTGTGGGCCAGGTGGGTGGGGCAGTGCTGAGGAAGAAAGAAATACTACGTGCCATGCATTTGATCATGACCATGGTGACGCCGCTGCTGGGGTTGGTGAGGTGTTGGTGGGCATGACAGTGAGGCAGACCAGATATTCCTTCTTGCTCCAGGTCCTACTGATTCCAAGACCACAATCCCGAGGGATGGTGCCTCCAACCCCATTCGTGGAGACACATGATTTCCTGTGGTTCTTGTCCTGAGGGGCAAAGCAGGCTGCACATTTGTTCTAGAACGAATCCAATGCCTCCTGAGTCAGCAAGCTCCCCGGGCTGTGGAAGCAGATCACGTGGTATCTCAGAAACATACCTAAGCCTGTTAGCAGAAAAACAGAGCAAAACAAGCCCCCACCGCCGGGATGGCAGGAAATGTGGTCAGCTTTCTCTGAGCACCAAGGGAGGTGAAGCCAAGATGAAAGGTCATTGGCTTTTCCTAATGAAGAGGCACAGAAACTGCTGATTTAAAGGATAATAATAAAAAAGCACCCTGGGGGACATTTTATTGCACTTAGAAATGTTCAATTTCATCCTTCATATGAAAAAATGAAAAAAGAAACAGTTTGATTTTCATAAAAGCCGATAGATTAATATAAAAGGAAAAAAGTTCCCAGCCAAGAACGAAGGCAGAGTTGGGTTCATGTGTGTATGCCTGAGCTGACTCCTCGGGCTCATGTGAGCATCTGCATTTGGCACACAGATCCCTTGTTCTGTAAAAACTATTTCAGGAACACTTTGAAAAGGCTGCCCAGTGATGGCTGCCTCATTTGGGATTTATTATAATATCATTAGGAGGGGTTATATCACTTGGTATAATGTCAGACACATTGTAGCCTGTGGTTTTATGATGTGGACAAATATCACACTCAGGAATAAGATGGCTCTGAGCAAATCAGTTCCATCTGGGTCCTACTGTAAATAGAGCTTTTCCCTTCTGTTGCGGGGAGATGGATTCTGATTTGCATTCACTCCCCGATCTTCTCTCCTGCAACCTCTTTTCCTTCTGGGTTTTCCTCTTCCTCGGCCCTTGGGGCTTGGGAGCTGGAGGGAGACAGAGACAATTGTGGAGGACCCCAAAACATAGTAGAAGGGAGGGAAGGTGCAGGGAGAGGGAGAGGGGGAATTAGCTTTTATCCAGTGTGCGTCATGTGTCTGAACCAGCACGAGATGGTTTCACCCCATCACCTGGCTTCATCCTCATAAAGAACCTGCAGAAAAGGTAGATGTCTCATGGCTATTTTACAAAGAGATGTTGAGATGACATGGTTAAAAAATGTGTCTCACACGAGGCCTGTAAACTACTAAGTGTGGGTGGAAAGTTTTCAGGTTCATCTGACCCCAAACCCTGTGACCCTTCATGGTATCTTTTGGGGTCTGCATGCCCAAGAGCTAACTATTCACCAGATGGAAGGGACAGGGGATGGGTGAGGTGCCAGTTGTCTTCAATTTAAAAACTTGGCCATTTTCCAAAGCATAAAGGAGCATGGGATAACCACTTTGGGAAACTATTGGGTAGTTTCTCATAAAGTTACATATTGGCCTCCCCTATGGCCCAGCAATGACATTCTCAGGGGGGTAGTACCTAGGTCCATAGACAGACATGTGTGAGAATGTTCACAACAGCTGTTCCATCATAGTCAGGAACTGGAAACAACCCAAATGCACATCAGTAGGAAAATGGATAAAGACATTATGGTGTGTTCATGTAATAGATGACTGCTTCGCAATGCAAAATAACAAACCAACGGTAGACGCAATGACATGGAGGGACCTCCGAGATGTCATATTGAGCTAAAGAAGACAGGCACCAAAGACAACATAAGGCACGATTCCAGTTCACATGAATTTCAAGAATGAGGAAAATGAAACAAAGCTGAGGGGAATCATAGAGTGCTGGCTTCTGGGGTAAGAAGAAGAGAGGGCCTGGGAAGGGCCAAAGAAATCTTGCTGAGTGGTGCCTGGCTGGCTCCATTGGGGGAGACTGTGACTCTTGATCTTAGGGTGGTGAGTTCGAGCCCCACGTTGGGGATAGAGTTTACTTAAGAAAATAAAGAGGGGATTAAAAAAAGAACTTGCTGAGAATTGCTATGGGAAATACTCTACCTGGTTGGTGTGACATAGGTGTAGATTAATTGAGTATTTAAGATTTTACTGGTGAGATATCTGGGTGACTCTGTTGGTTGGGCGCCAACTCTTGATCTCAGGTCAGGCCTTGATCTTGATCTCAGGGTCATGGGTTCAAAAGATTTTACCAGTTATAGAATATCCCTCAGTTAAAAAAGAGAAAATAATAAAGAATTTACTAGAAAAATTAGGAGAAAGTAGTCAAAGGTGTCATGTTTCAATTTTTTTTAAACTGGCTGTTTGAGTAGTTTTGACTGTAGTCATAAAAAAGAAGTATGGAAGTGGGGAAAGATACATGCTTATGCTGTAATACCAGCTGTTGGATGTTCAGACAGAATAACTAAATGAACGGTTGGTTGATTTATTTCCAATACTTCATACAGAAAGTCAAGTGTCATTTTCTTACCTCAGTAAATTGTAGCCTGCATCTCCAACAGCTGCCTGCCCATTTTTCTTTTCCTTTTTTCCCCCATCCTATGATTGCTATCACAGAGTGCAGCAGAACTAGAGATTTTAGGTGAAAAGAAAGAAGAGGAAAAGGACAAGTGCACCACTTTCCTTTTGGTGTTAAAATATGCTAAAGTACTTTGCACAGTTTTGAGTTTTTCAGAAGAGATCTTGTAGGTTGACTCACAAATTGTCATAACAACCTGTTTATTTCTGCCAAAAGAGGCAATCAAAATGAAATTGTTAATTTATTTGAACAGACATGTGTCAAATTCACTCTGAAGAACAATGCCAGGATGTTATGATGGTGCATACTATCGAGGAGGGCAAACATGATTTTATTTCTGTACCTCTAAGGAGAGCATTTAACCACTGGGATTTGGGTCTATATTTTTTCCACCAACACTCTTTATTTCCATGGCTCAGTGAAGGCTAGGAGAGGATAGCTGTCAAGTAAGTTGAGGCTGTGTAACCAGAGACACTGAATAGTTTAGATAACTCTTCTACACTGTCTTTTGTCATGAGATAGTGCTCAGTTCCTTGATTCTCTTTATGGGGCCCCAGATTATTTGAACCAGAGACTCAACCACCCTGAATTCTCTTCATTTGGGTTCCCTGAGCATGACTCTGGCCATCTCTGATTTTCAGAGGCTGTCTTTGGCCTCCCTGACCTTCTGGGTGGGTGGGGTGAATGACCCCCATATCTGGGCAATGGCAGCTTATTTTGCAGAGATCTTTATTCTGAATACACAAGGGAGAATAGCCAAGGGGTCAGGGTGAGTGGGAAAGTAAGTGTTTGACGGTAGAAATTTAGGGAACGCTTGGATTCTCTCTTCCCATGAACCATGACATGCACTCTCCACTTCTAGAGTTGGAGAACAAGTGAGAGCACAGTTTGTATTATCGCTGGTGGGGAGTAAGTTGTCTGGGCTGGCAGAGAACTGAGGACAGAGGAGCCAAGTGCTGACCTCAGTGATGTATGCCTAATTTCTAGTACGAGGCTTGGCTTGGTAATGGGATCTTGGTCACAATTACTCATGGATGCTCATGGTTATCTGGACAGAACCCACACCCTCCCTGTTCATGGCAGGAAGTCATATGAGGCCGAGAGATGTGAAATTCATAAAATCCTTCTACATACCTAAGTCTGTGAATACTATTAGTCTGTGAAACATGAGGATAACAGGACCAATTTTTTCCCCCTTAAGTCAAACCTTCAGACTTTAATTTCACTCTGTTCCTTATAAAATGGATGTTTTCTCAGCTACATTGGGACACTTAAATTTTTAGTCTGCTGAGTTTTCAACAGCATCCAAATGCTTTCGTGTTTCCTTTTCCCTGTATTGTGGTTATTCTTTGTCTACACAATCCATTCCCCAGAATGTTTATTGAGTATCTGGTAGAGGCTAGGCAGAATGCTAGGCAATGGAAACAAAGAGGCAAAGGAAGTGGATGGCATCCCCCTTATTACAGGGCTTGTATTCTGGTGGGGAGACAAACAGTAAAGGAATAAACTAATACACTATGCCAACTGATTAGATACACTACTGAGAAGCAAAATGGGGTTTGAGGGTGGAGCAGGGACTGTGCTTGTAGTAGGAGAGAAGAGGAAAGGGCTTGCTAGTCAGGAGTCAATAACCCAGTCACTGTCCCAGCATTTGTAAGGGTGGTAGTCCTTAGGAATGGTTGGCCATAGGGGTATGGAGAGGAGCTCACAACAGAGTATCTCAAGCTGCTTTCGAGTGAATGTGAGATAATGTGCTTATTCAAAATATCCTTGGGTCCCCGGAGTTCTGGAGAAGGCTCGCCGGCCCATTCCCCAGCCAACACCACCTCAGGCTCCTGGAATCTTGATGGCTTTTTCATTCCTTCCCCTTCTCCATCTCTTCTGTTCATATCATCTTTTCATGAGCTGCTCTTGGAACCTCCACATTCCTTTGGTATTGTGAAAAAATGTTCAGTTCTCCCCAGCTTCAAACCTACTTTGGGTCAATACTTATATATCCAAGCTTATCGACGTTCTCAGCAGGGCGAGGACCTTTTAGTAAACATGGTGCATTTTCTTTAGTAGAAAGCAGGGGCTGGAGAGAGAAAAATGCCAAGCATGAAGCCCCATGTGTGTATAAATCTGGGACGGATGCTGGGGCGGTGACTTCCGCTGTGTTTGTCTGGAGGGCGAGTCTACAGTTGCATCCTCATGAAGGGAAAGAAATGAATGTTCAGGGTAAGAATCACCCAAGGAAGAGGCAGATCCTGAAAAGGGATCTGGGTATGTGGAAAGCAGACCTCCGACCAGAGAGTTTCTTCCCTCTTTAGGTTTTGCTCTCTGGGGCTTGGATATTCAAGATGCATTCAAGGCTGCCAGGAAGAGAGGTTGATATTTCATCTGGGATTGAGCTCTATGACTTGGTAACCCTGACAGGCTTCTGCGAGAAGGGGCCACACACAGCCAAAGAAACACAGCTAGAAGCCAGCTTTTAGGGACACTGGGTGGTAATTCTGCTCTAAGTATTCTCAGAGAAGGCACAACCCCGGGGAAAGGTGCATATCCATCAGAATTCAGTAGGCACATTCTCTTTGGCCACCCACTCTACTTCTAGAAGTGTGACCTATAGCTACACGTTTATAAGGCAGATGTACAAGAATTATTTACCAAATTTGTGTTCATGACAACAGATCGCTGGAAAGAACCTCAATGTACAAATCTGGGAGATTTTTACATTTAAGAAATGATACATTTCAAGATAACCAATCATGCTAGTCATGGAACAGAAGGCAGGCACTGTTCATGAACTGTGATGGAAGGCTAGGTTGTCAAGTGGAAGAAACAGAGCAATGGGAAGTATACAGCTGGCTCCGTAGAGGCAGTCTTGTAAGAATATTTCCAAGTAGAAGGCTTCTGTGGGTATCAGTGTGATGGAGCTGTGTCTCATCTGGGCATGGTCCCTCCTAACCTGGGTGTTCCCATTCCCCCGGGGACAGACATCCGAGTACCTGGCATGGTTTCTGGCGCATAGTAGGTGTCCTTTCTTGCTGGAACTCCTCCAGGGACAGACCTCACCCCCGCACGTCTTCCATTCTGGACAATGCCAGTTCTCAGGAGAAACCTGATTTGAGCTTCTCTGCTTTTTTTTTAACCCCCGGCAGGAGCTCTGGCTTGGCTCAGAGCAGGGATCGCTCATGCAGGGAGAGCTAGCACCTTGCATGGATGTGTAGGTCCTCGACCTGGTCTTCCTCCAGATTCTCAGCAGCTCCCACATTGACTCCAAAGCTGGGAAGAACTTCCACACTCTTGAGATAGAGTTTGCACGCAGTGTTGCCAGCGGCACCCCTGCTAACACTCTCCGACGTCTCTGGACACTGAGACCTCTCTCCCCCGTTGCATGAGTTCTTCATAGCTGTGCTGTTGGCCCCCTCCTGGAGGGGGAGAGAGCTTTCAAAAGGTTTATTTGGCTGCCTCCAAGTTCAAGGCTGTTGGCCATCTCAGCTCTGTTTTATGTATTTTAATTAATTGTTACTCTCTTGTGCCTGTGCCCTGAGGTGATTTTTTTTTTTTTAACCACAAAGAGCAAGCTTAAGAAAATCAAATAAATAAATACTAATGAACAGAGGAGTGAGGCCCCAGGGAGGTTAATTGACTTTCTGGGGTTGCAAGGTGGTCCAGGAGCTGTGGTCAGCTCTGAGGGGGCGGTGGCTGGGGTAGCCCACTCCTCCATGCTGACCACTTTGCCATTTCACTGCCTGGACGAGGGCCTACTTAGTAGCAAAGATATAAATGGAAGTAACTTTTCAGCCACTTACTCCATCTTTTCCCACTTAGGAATATTGATTTTTCTCTTCACTCAGCCTGGGATGGAGCAGAATAGGTGAGTGTCTCTGGGTACGAACACCAAGTCGGTGGGTGTGGTGCCAACGTGTGTGAACGCCAGTGAATGAAGCCTGTGGCTATGTGTCTAGGGGCCCATGGCCTCACCGGGACGGCCAGCTTCTGTGAAAGCTCTGAGACACCAGAAAAACCTTGCCCAGTTTATACATGTGAGGTGGAACTTATATCATATACGTTACACTGTTCTAATCCTACCACTTACTTTAATGAGATACAAATTATGCCAGTTTCACAATTGCGATAGATATCAGGGCTTAACTGTATGTAAAGTGATGGCGTGTTTAGTGGAGTACATGGGAACGGAGCAGAGACACTCACTCTACCTGCTTCCCCCACTTTCCCCAACAAAGAAGCATCCAGACCTTATAGGCAGAGGGGCCTGGTGGGGAATCGACTCATACCACACACTCACATCTCCTGGCTTTCAAAATAATGAGGAAACACTGGAACCCCATGACTGGGGAGTTAAGGAGACTGAATAAATAAAAATGAACATGATAAAAATATCGCGGCTTTCGATAGCCAGGCGAGCGCATCTGGCTTCAATTTGTAGGGATTTTCTCATTTGTTAAATGACAGAAAAAAAAAAAAAAGAGAGAGAAAGAGCTAATAAAAATTCTGTGGTTAAAGGTCTTTTAAAAAGTACTTGAAAAGCAAGTTCAGAGTTGTTGCTGCATATTTTTTTTTTCCTGATTATGGGCACAAATGGGGACAAACATTGACCCTTGTGACTTGGATCCAGATGTGCCGATGGAACTCTGGGGACCTGGGTGTGTAGGACTGTCTGATGCCTCTGGAACTTGGGTGGGGAGGCAAGAGGGAGAAACCCAGGCCAGGCCCCTGTTTTGTTGCCTGTGTTGCTCTGCGAGGGTCATTCTTGCCTTCTGGATCCACTTTAGGACATGTCTCCAGTAAGAGGGACCTTGAATGAGGGAGGACGCAGAGTGAGAAGGGAAACAGAAGGGAAGAAGGAAGGATGGCTGACTGTCTACTGTATGCCTGGTTTTGGACCTGGTGTTGGACAGCAAGGCCAAGAGTGACTCCATAGTTCCAAGAGGCCATGAGGCAGATAGCTGGGTTTAGGGACCCTTGTTCCCATACAGAACCCTTGTTCCCACCCAGCTGGGTTTAGGGAACGTTGTTCCCACCCAGCCTCTAATAGGCGCTTGTTCAAATGCCAAGACCTACATTTCTATAAAATGAAGGAAACCTGATCCTGCTCTTGGGAACTGTGTGGCCCAGTGGCTATGAGAAAATATATAATACTTGTGGTAGGTCTTGTCCTACCTGAGTTATACAGAGGCAGGTGTATAACTGTTGCCCCTAAGTGGGCTTGATTTTGCAAAAGAGATGATGGCTGAAATAGCCAGAGAATTTCAACAGGCTGGAGAGAATTTCTGGTCAAGGGATTTGAGACATAAAAGACAAAAAAGCCCCAAACAGTCAAGGGTTTTGGGAAGTCTGCAGTCTGGCCACACAGAAACTGGTTTTTAATGAAGTGTCTTTGTCACTGGATCCAACCCAACTCAATTCAGTAAAAGCTTTTTGATTCACATCTAGGGCTCTGTCCAGGCAGCTGGTGTCCCCCGTGGGGACAGGCGTGAACGGAGACCAGTATGTTAGACTCCAGATTTGTCCAAGATGTGTTTCAAGTCTAGGAGGAACAGAAGCATGCAGATCTCCTGCAGAGAGGGTCCTGGGGAGTAGGGCTCTAGGGAGGCACAAGGAGATGATTTCAGGAAAGAGGAGAGACCACATGGTGGATAAGCAGTCCAAGAAGGCTTCCTGGAGAAGGATGGATGAGGATCGGGCCTTTAAGGATAGAAGACAGAAGACATCCTCCTAGACAGAGGAAAATGTGTGAACAAAGGCGTGGAAAGCAGGCTATGTATGTGAAATCATTTCTACTACCAAAGGTCAGTTAACCTTTCAAAACAGTCTCCAAACCAGATTCCATCAGAATCTTCTGGGGGATTAAATGGAAGTGACTGGGATGCCCCTCCAGAAATTCAGATTTCAAGTTAAACACACATTACAGCACACCCTCCAGGGATTCGGATGCCTAGCACACAGGTGAGCATCTACATGATGGCGGGTGGGGGGCAAGGACAGGTTTGGGCTTATACAGACATGGGATTGAATAATGGATTTCCTTCCTAATCATTTCACGATTTGGAGCAATACACTTGATTGTTCTTAGCCTCACACCCCTTGTTCTTGGAAAGTAAGAATAAAAAACTAGAGGGGTATTAGGGAAAATAAATGAGATGATGTGGGTCAAACTGCTAACCCAATTTCTGGCTAAAAGTCGGTGGCGGATAAATCTGTTTCTTCCTCTCCTTGGTTTAGTAAGAATGACATTGTCTTCTGGGGAAGTAAAAATGCCCCAAAGGCATAATTCTTGGCCCTATGAAAGTCACAGTCATAGACAAGGCAAGACATTTGTGTTCTGGAATAAATTGTCAGGTACAAAGAAGACTCCTGGACCTTCAGCATCTTTTTGCTGCCTTAGACAATGCCCAGAATTCTCCAAGGATGGCCTTTAAATGTAGATATTAAAAAAGTTTTGTGTTCGGTGAATGTACAGGGACCCCTAAGGAATATCAGTGGATAAAACCTTGAGAACTTATACCTCAGTAAGAATTGGTAAAGGGGCAGCTTATTGCTAATGGGATAGAGGAGGGTAAACTTTCCAAGTTTGCAAGCTTGCAAGACAATGGTCTCCATCCAGTGGTTTTAAAATTCTGCATTGTGATGCCCTACAGATGGGGCCACCGTGTTTGTATGCCCTGAACACTTCTAGGAGGAGCCATCCCCATGGACTACAATGTGAATTGCATCTCCTAAAGCTGCACAGTGTGTAACCTGCACAACTGTCTGTGGAGGGTCTATGTCAGGGATTCCTGAAAGTTGATTTTGTTAAGAGAGTAAGGATGCAGACCAGGAGATACAGCTACAGGTTCTTATTTGCCTTCAGATAAGCCCTATGTTACAAAGTGAGGTTCTGTGGAAGGTTTTCTTTAAAGATAAAGACAGGTATAAGTTGGTACTCCATTCAAACTCCCTGTTGTGCAACCAGGGAGCTAAGGTTGCATTGTGAGAATGGAACAGAGCTGGAGCCAGAACCCAAGATTCTTTGGACTGCAGGACGGGGTGTAGGACAGGCCCATCCCCACCCCACCTCTCAGTGCCAGGGCAGAGAGGGAAGGCTCTGAGCAGGGCAGCCTCCCAGGAAGGACAACCCTGCCGCAGCCAGAGCCTTAGGCTCACCTCTGGAGAAGCTCCATGGTCCCTAGCAACCAACAGTATTTGGAACTGAGTCTGTCCGTCAGCCATGGAAACAGCTTTCTGAGTCCAGCCTGGGCCCGAGCCCATGTCTCAGACAGTGGATTTGCTCATCAAGGCCAGGGAGAGACTTTGAAGAATCCACTTCCCCTTTTCCTGCTGGGTTATAAGAAATGGGGAAGAGTCCTAACAACCAGGAAGACAGGCTGAGGCAGTCCTGGGAGGAAAAGGAAAATGAGACCAAGGGCAGGAGTGGGTGGGATGGGGCTGCTCCCTCCTGCCACCTCTGCCTCTGACCTCCATGCTGGGAGCACCTCTGGAAGCAGGGGCCTGCGCTGGGCCTGCGGTTGGCTTGCCAGACAGGGGGCACCTCGGAGCCTGCCTGTGGGTCTGGTTCCCTTGCTCCAGGCTCTCCTGGGAAAGCACAGATGAGGCGGGCCTGCCTGGAGCATTTTCGGGCAGCAATGACTTCAGTGCTTGTCCCCAAAATAAATGCACCACAGACAAGACAATGTGGTCAGGGGCCCGAGGACTTACTGTAAATACCAGCCTGGGGCTTCCTATTTCTGTTCCTATGACTCCCTAGGGGGCAGGCGCTGCCAATCCCTTCCCGGTGCACTCTCTTCTCACTGCTGCGTCCAAGGAAAAATCTTGGCTTGGGCGTCCCTCATCACGCTGCCCTGAGGAGCTCTTTGGGGATTTGGGCAGGGATCCTGCCTCCCAAGGTGCACTTAGACTCAGGGTCTGACTTTCTCCAAGAAAGGGGTGTTAGGTACTGTGGTGTGTATTCACATATTCTCATATGCGAGCCTCCCAATGAGTCCAAAGCCTGAGTCTGAAAAGAGTTAACATCTATTAGGCACTGAATGTATACCGGGCACTGTCTTAATGGCTTTCCATGTTTTATTGCATATAGTCCATCCCAAAGTCATAGGATGTAGATCTTATTCTTATGCCCATTTTATAGATGAGAAAATCAAGACAAGAGCATAAAGGAGCTTTGCCCAAGGGCATCTATCTCATCAGTAAGCCCAAAGTTCAGCCCAGGCAGCCTGGCCCTAGACCCCCATTCTCAACTCCTACACTGTGCAGGGAAGATGGTGATGCCCTTGTTCTGCAAATCGGGAAAAATTGTGTGGAGAGAAGTAAAATCATTTGGTTAAGGGCATGCCATGCACATGAATGGATGGGAAGGGTGGATTTGAATCCAAGTGTGGTGGACTCCAAGGGTCCTCCCACTGCGCTGGGGCACCTCCTAGAGGTGGTTCAGGGCATTTCAATGAAGCTTCTCTTCCGACCCTGCCCCCAGCTCCTGGGCAGCAGCTGCCTCCCCTTGTCTAGACTTAGCAGCCCACGAGCCCACAGTCATGCGCAACCTCACCGAGCCTTCTAGTTTGAGGGAGTTCGCTGTTTCCAAGGGGAGAGGCTCCCTGTCTCTGGGAGGTTGTCCTGGTTGTGGTATTTCCTGTCTCTGCATTCTCTGGTGCTCCCAAGGCTTATTTCCCTGAGAGTTCTCGCCGTCTGGAGTGGGGATCCTGTATTTGTAAACTGACTCCTGCCAGGAAACCTCACCGTGAACCCAGAGGGTGTCCGGCCCACTCAGGAAATGGGCATTTATCCCACCCCATTCAGCACGGCTGCTATAGAATCGAAAACTATGAGGCCAGGTACGTTCCTCCTTCTAAGGAGTTCTTGATTGGTTGTAGAGAGGGAAAGAAGAGACGGTGGTCTGAGTGGCCACCCAGAGCAGAAGTGAAATGCTGCTGGGTCGTTTCTTTCGAGCAGATCTGCCAAGGTTAAGCTGGAGTCAGACCTTCCTGCTCACCCCAGGCATTGAGTGGGACCCCCGGGGTTAGCTGAGAGAGCCGCTTTCCGCAGATCACAGAATCGTGGCATCTCATCGCTTTGCCTTGGCTACTAAGAGGCTCACGAACCAAATCTGTACTTAGTTAGCCTAACTTTTACCAAAAAAGGAGTGCTTGAAATACTTCTATTCTTTATCTTTGTTCCTTTCTTTTGTTTTGGGTAGGTCTTCGAACAATCTTTTATTTTATCTGAGCCCTTATTACAAATCACCTGGGATTCTGAGCCAGGTAAGTAAGATATTGCATAATTCTACTTACATGAAACCCCCAAGTAGTCAGATTTATAGTCGCCAGGGACAGAGGGGCAGTTGCCAGTGGCTGAAAGAGAGTGTTGCCCATCAACAGGTGCAGAATTTCATTTCTCTAATGTGGGTCCGTTCCAGAGATATGCTCTACAGCATTGTACCTGCACACAGCAGCCTTGTGTCGCCTACTCAGAACTCTGTCAGGAGGGTAGATCTTAGGGTAAGATGTGTGTAAGTGCATGTGTGTGTGCACATGTGTGTAAGTGCAGTCTCGCTAGAGGGGCCGCCTAGAGCTAAGTGTTGTGGAGACAAAGATCATGCAAGGAGCACATCTGGGTGGTGGGGTGGGGGCAGGGAACTGGCTCTTTTTGTTGGAGTCACCCAGGAGGCCCTCTCAGCGGCGAGGTGAGCAGAGGTCTGAACCAACAAGCTATAGTCCTGTGATCATGGAGGGTGACGGGGCCACAACCTTTACAACAGCCTAGGGAGCATGAACTCCATCACTAGCTTTAAAACATGACTTTCATTTAATAGAGAAGGAGTCCTAGGCCAGGCCAGGTCTGGGACCCAGGACTGTGTGATGTCCCCCAGAGCGGAGCACTATCATGGTTCCATGGGAGGGATTCAGGGGTTTTGACATCCCTGCTTCTCCAGCTCATTGAACTTGAGCAAGTGGGAACTGCTCTGTGTCTTCGTTTCCTCTTCTGTAAAATGGGGATCACCACAGTCCCTGCCTTACTGAAATGTAATGACAATGGAACGCTTGGCTTGGTGCCTGGCCCGAGGCTTGGACCTAGTGAATGTAAGCAGTTACACAATACCCCCTAAGATCCGTCAAAGGAGACGGCGACAGACCCCTAAGTCACCCGGCGGACAAAAGTGAAGTCTGATGACTTGCTTCTGGGGAACTCACTGACCTCCTTCATCTGCCAAGGGCTCAGGCAGACTTACTTTGCAGCAGCAAAGGACTTTCCTGAGTGCTGGGGCAAGTAGTCTGGGGATGCAGCCTGGGTTCTCCTCTAGCTCCCTTGGGTCTCTGTTGGTGCGGATTGATGCTCCTGTCTTGTGCCTGCTAATGTGAGGCTGACTTCTAGACACCATCACTTTACCCTGATAAGACCACGGCCCCCGGCTGTAAGGAGGAGATGGCACAGGAGGGGTTCCCACTCAGGGGCAGGAGGGTGACCCACTCAGCCTAGCTTCCCTGGGACTCCCCCATTTTTAGCACTGGAGGTCCCACATAAATTGGGGCAGTTTGTCATTCTGGAAGCAGAGCTGATGGTCAGAATGACCTTCATGTCTTTGGAAAACAGTGCTGACCGTCAGGCCCCACTCTGACCTCCCAAGACTGACTCTTGGGAGTGGGGCCCTGGAATCCTTGTTGTTCACAAGCTTCCCCTAGTGGTTCTAAAGGAGGCCAAATGGTGGGTGGGAGCAACCCTTAGGCCCTCACCAGTCACTGTGAGTGTCCTGCCTGGAGGCAGTGGCCAAAATGTATCCTTAGGATGGAACTTCCTAGGGGAGAAGAGGGGGAGGAGGAGGTAGAACTGGTGGGGGGAGAGGGGTTGGAGGGGTTAGGGGTGGGGAGACGGTTCATCAAGCCCCTGTTGCCAGATAATCATTTGGGGTCAAGTGACGGGATTTTTCTCTTCCTTCTCTCTGTACATCTGTAGCTTACAAGGAGCTTGCTCTGATAGAAGCTTCTAGAAAGAGCAGGGCTCATTTGGAGTTCTCTCATTCATTCGTTCATGTGTGCCTGCACGCTGTCCTTCCCCATCAGGGATGTATTAGACAGCTATTAGGTGCCAGTGTTGGTCCTGGTGGCAGGATACCCTGGTGACTGAGGCCAGCTAAGGGCCTTCCTTTGTGGCCTTTCAATTCTGGTGGGGTCTATGTAGCAATAGAAAGATCAGAAACTGAAGAGGGGACACGTTTTCCAAATCCACTCCATCCTGCCTCTCCCTACTTGGGGCTCCAGGAGGCTGGCCGTCAGCTCCCAGGGCGACCTCCCCTTCCTCTGCTATTTGCATATTATCTGCATATTATTTGCATAATATCTGCTATATTGTGAGTGGCCTGGTCACAGGATCAGAGGGGTAATTGATTCCCTGGCTTGCTCCCTGCAGGGCCTCTGAGGATTGGCCGCCTTTCTCCAGTGTGGCTCCTGCCCAGTGGTCCTCCTCCAGCCACAGCTGTCCTCCCTAGGTCCCAGCAAGTGCTCCTTCCACTGTAGGCTGGGGACATAAAGGGGCCTCAGTGGTGCTAGCTCCAGGTGGCTGCCCCAGCCTTCTGGGGCTGTGGAACCTTGCTCCCACTGCTGGGTGAGCCCCTTTAATACACGCTCTTCAATTACCTGCACTGAGCATGCCATCGGTTTCTTTCTGGGACCTTCACCAACACAACGCTCAAGGGTATCCCTGTTCTCGAAAAGAACAACTCAGTTCTGCAGATGAGAGTATCGTTGATTTTTAAAAAGACACTTCCCTCACGTAAAAGGAACATCACATTTACTATAGTGTCAGGGAGGAGAGTTTTATGCAACTCTACGTTGACTATGAAGAAGTGGAAATGGAGGATAAATTGGAAAAGTCATCTCACATGTAGTAAAATAAGTTATGAGTAAATGAAAATGAGATTTCCCGTCTGCTCTCCTAAACCCTGTCGCAGAGGTGTAAGTGAATCATTTAGGGAAATGTACCAAGAGCTTTAAAAATTGTATTCTTAAGGATCAAACAGTATTTTTTTTTTTAATTTTAATTTTTTTATTTTTTTTTTCAGCATAACAGTATTCATTATTTTTGCACCACACCCAGTGCTCCATGCAATCTGTGCCCTCTACAATACCCACCACCTGGTGCCCCCAACCTCCCACCCCCCACCCCTTCAAAATTCTCAGATCGTCAAACAGTATTTTTGTTAAGAGTTTCCACTTAAGGAAATAGTCAGGAACGTCAAGATTTATGGGCAGAGATAGTCATCAGAGGATTATCTAAGAGTGATAAATCGGGAACAATATTCATAGTCTACAAAACAAAGTTGAGTACAGACATCATGCTGCGTCTGGGAGTCTCTGCGAGAGCAACTTGGGCTTACACTCGGTCATGGAGCTAACTTCTCCTGTGTTCGGACCCTCCGAGTTCTCCCAGCGGAGGCCGTGTGAGCCAGAAACCCCTCACCAGTGCTTGGTCCGGAAACATGAGCTTTCCTGGGTTTTGAAAAACTATTTTGTAGAAAGGCTCTTATAGAACTCCCAAAGATTGATTTTGAAGACTATTTAAATATGTAAAAGTATTCATGGCCTAAAATGAAAATAGAAAGAGACAAAACCCAGAATTTAGAATTTAGACATAGAGTCATCCTCATTATTATTTTTTTTCTTTCTGGTGCTAATATTCTTTTTTTTTTAATTAATTTTTTATTTTTTCAGCATAACAGTATTCATTATTTTTGCACCACACCCAGTGCTCCATGCAATCCGTGCCCTCTACAATACCCACCACCTGGTGCCCCCAACCTCCCACCCCCCACCCCTTCAAAATTCTCAGATCGTTTTTCAGAGTCCATAGTCTCTCATGGTTCACCTCCCCTTCCAATTTCCCTCAACTCCCTTCTCCTCTCCATCTCCCCTTGTCCTCCATGCTATTTGTTAGAGTCATCCTCATTATTAAAGCACAAAGGACATATGCTAACAGGACAAACGTTCGTGTCTGGAGGGTGCGATCACTACAGATGGGAATGTTTTTGTTAGTTTTCGAATGGTTCGAAACAGATCATTATTAACTTGCTTCGTTCCGTCCCCTCCCCAACAGAGAGAAGTAGATGACAACAAAAACACAAAATGGCCCACAATATCCCACATCCCAGATAGCTTTTGCGTACACACACACACACACACACACACACACACACACACACAGACACCTAAGCCTAGTTCTCAGTTTGAAACTGTACAGAAAGGTACAAAAGCAGAACTAAGAGTCTTCCTTCTCATCCTTAAGACTCCCCAATGAAACCATGGATAATAAATCCTTTTGATTCATTGCGAGATATATGCATAAGCCAGCAGATCCAAGCTCTCTTTAAATAAGCCTGTATTGATTTTACCATCAGAAAATTGTAGCATGCATGTATTTGAAATGTGGGCATTTTTACTCTCAGTCCCTTGAGGGGCTGACTAGGGTCTTGACCTTATTTGGAGGGTGGGTAGGTTAGGCACCCCCTTTGAGGCGGACCCAGAATGAGGGTAATGGCCCTTGGCTTGGGATCTAAAGGTCTTGGATGGGCTCTGGAATTTACATATTTCCTTGGTCCTCAATTTCCGCATCAGAGGAATGGTATAGGTATGAGCACTGACACTTAACTTTAGAGCAATAATCAGCATTAAGATGTCATATTAATCCCCAAGTTCAAGTTTGGGGGTTGTTGTTGGGTCTTCAGGAGCATTGCTACTAGCCACTCTGTTGTGTCCCTGAAAATTCTGTCTTTGGTTCTTCCTGAGGACCTAGGTACTCTTGACTTCCCTAGTCCCCTAAACTTCCTCCTTCTGCTTCCAGCTTCCTCCTCTCTCCTTCAAAGGAAACCGAGTACACATGTTTTTTATACTTTTCCCTATCTCCCCCTTGCCCTACCCCAACTTCCTTAGAATTTGGGTCATTGATTGCACAAAGAAACAGGGAACCATAGGGCTGAACACTCATATTGGGCAATACATACAATGTTCATCAAGTTAACTGGAAGCTCTTTTTCTTGATGCAGTTCCCTACCCACTGAACTCATGTGACTTTTGAATAAATCACTCATGCCCTTGAAGCTTCCTTTTATTCTGTGTGCAAAAAGGGAATGCTATATTGTCTTTTGTACCAAGTGATCAAGAACGTGTCAGTGCTGGAGAAACTTCCATCTTCTCAGTCCACAGTGGAGACCAAGTGGGGCTTGACAGTAGTGTTTGAAACCAGACGTCACTGATTTCATGTGGAGGGTTGAGCCATTTTATCAGAACGTGTGTAATCAGGGAGCTCGGGCGAAATACCTATAGGCGTCCGCCTTGAGGTCCCTGGGGGGGAGGCAGTGCCAAGCTTTCATCCACAAATTCATGGAGTTCATACTGTTATTGGGTGTGTGTGCACAGCACGGGATTCAAGGTCAGAAAGATTGGGCTGGAGTCCTTGCTCGTTACTCACATGGGAAACCCTCATGTGGTCAGGTTTTATCGTCTTCTGTAACGTGGGTGCAATCTTCCCTTCCTTTCAGGACAGCTGTGGTGACAATAAGACGAAGTCATTGAGGCAAAAGCACTTTGCAGACACCAGGAGGTTAGGAGAATATGAGGCACATTCTGAGTTCAGATATCAGAATATGAGCCCTACAGTAGTGAAAATAAAAAGATCCCTTTCTTGGGGCACCTGGCTGGCTCCGTCCATAGAGCATGGGACTCTTGGTCTTGGGGTCATGAGCTCGAGCCCCACATTGGGGGTAGAGATCACTCAAATAAAAAAGCTTAAAAAAAGATCCCTCTCTTCATCTATTTTTTTAGTAAATAGGAAATATGTAAACAGTCTTTGTTATGTGCCATGTAGCCTTCTAAGTACTTGACAAATATTAACACCTTAAATAATCCTGATTACCCAATGAAAAAGACACAACTATTGTCCCTGTTTCACAAATGAGAAAACTGTGGCACAGAGAGAGTAAGTAACTTGCCCAAGGTCACACAGCTACTAAGGGGCCATCTACCTCCAGAGCCTGTGCTCTTCAACATTTCTCACACTGAATTCTTTGCTAGTGGTGTTTGGCAATAGTAAAGATAACGTGAGACTTGGAACAGACTGCTTACGTAGCTGAGCCCTGCCCCTTGCCTGTGTGGCCCTGAGAAAGTTAACTAACCTCTCTGAACCTTGATGTCCTTATTTACAAAATGGGAATAGACAAGCCCACATCACACAGTTTTTGCACAGGGTAAATCGAGGCACGCCGCCTGGCCCACACGGGCACAATGAGGATGGGAATGTGGTTAGATTCGCACACAGGGCCTGGACCCAGCCTCAGTCATGTCCTTGATTACTGATGGATTTTAAACTTGCCCAAGCTTAACACTCTGCCTTCCAGAGGGACCTTCAGTCATGACACATCCTTCAGGGAGTGCGGAACCCTGCTGACACCAGCTTCCCCCTGTCCCTACCTTCCCCTGTCCCCCGCCTCCACCCGCTGGGTCTGCTCTGCAGATCTGGGAGGAAAGCTCTCTTTCCATCCCTGAACACATTCAAAAACTACAGTTTGTCAGGTCCAAGGAGCCAGTTCTCAGAATCCCATTTCCTTTGGGTTCTGTATAGCAGCCATGGCCCCACACTTTTCTGTCTACTTCCCCTTCCCCCCAAATTGCCAGTTAATGTTAGGGTTGGAGGGGAGGCTCTGATGAGGGCCCGCCCACATGGGGTTAAAGTTACCAGCGGCCTCTGCCTCTGGCCAGACTCACTGGGAATGGCGGCGGCCACTTCCCGAAGCTCAGTGGGGACAGGAGCATGGCCAGGGCGGTGGGCAGGGGCCGGGCACAATATTTCCAAGATGTTGGGAGCCCCGCCTCACAGACCAGACCCACAGCCCAGGGTTTTTGCAAGAGGCAGTGAGTTTTAGCCAGCAATCTGGACAAAGTCTTGAAGCAGTTATACTTTTCACAGCATTTTAACTCTAGAAATAGCCTGATAGTCGCTGCAAAGACCTGACCAGGGGGTGTCTGACTACCTGACTCAAGGACCCTTTAAGGGATAAATGCTGACAGATTATCTCAATAGTAAGGATAATAAACCTAGCCACAGTTCTTCCCTCACCATGAAAGGTATCACAAACCACGTATTGATTTTGTTTTAAAAGAAAAGAAAAAAGAAGTGTCTACCAATTAAGATTGAAACTAACAGTTTATTACACTCCAAGCTTTAAGGCAAATAGAGACCAGAAAAATACTTGCTTCTGCCCCTTCTGTTGAGACATAGTCATTAGGCAACTATGTAAATAACCCTATGGTAAAACATGAAACAGGCTGTCATTTGCTCAGTTTTTGTGTTTTTGTTTTTGTAGCAGGTCTGAAAGATCAGCAGAGCTCCCGCTTCTCTGAATTTTGCAGAACTTTCCCCCCTTTTCTGGCCACTCTAGAAATGGTTAGTCACCCCTTCTTTTGCTTTGAGTGGGCTTCTCACAAGACTCATCTTCTCACCTATCTGCAAGATTAGCTATTGAATGAGCCCTAGGAGAGCCTGATTCATTCGTGTGTCCCACAAGCCTTGACTAAGCCCCAACCGCATGTGTGACTGCTTGTATCACATGGTGTGGAGCTCTGTGAAACGTTACACACCCCTGAGAGAGAAGAAACTGGCAGATCCCAGGGCTGCAATACTAAAATAATGAGAGTTTCTCATTGAGGCAGAAACTAAAAACAAGCAAAATATTTGTGCACTGACCTGCCATGTATGTGTCCAGCTAGGCCACTCTGTGTGTGTGTGGGTGGGGGGCCACGCTATGATTCTGGGCCCAACCAATGTTTGTTGAATACATAACATCTCTTTCTTTCTAGAAAGGAAACTCCACCAGGGCTGACTTTACCATGGTTTACTGATGTATCCTACACCTGGAGAACTGAGCCCGATACACAGTAGGCCCTCGGTTACTACGTGTTGAATAAATAGTCATCCTTAGCTCATGCATGTATTCAACATCCCCAAAATCTTTCTGCTTTGTGTCAGGAGTCCCCTGCTTTGTGGCGGGAACTGAACTAGGTGCTGGAAATACAATCCCTAACAAGACTGACCTAGCTGTGTCTTTTCTGATCTTTCAGGGTAGGAAAGGACATTGGTTGAACTAAAACTACATTGCTTTCCAAACTACATTACTGACCAGTTGTCAGTAAGGGGGATTTGGGAGGCCGCCTTGCAGGCTAGAGTAAGATACCTTGCCCAGACCTGGGGAGTGCAGGCGCGGTGGCTGGGTAAGGATAGGACTGGACGAAGAGCAAATTCACCAGTAGGAAGTGAGAGAACACACAGGGCCAGGAGGGACTGAGGATGGCATACCGAAAGTCAAAGTCAGAGCCAGGGAGCCAGGGAGGGGTGGATCCGAGGAGTAAGCAGAGACCGGATTGTACAGAGCTTCCCAAGGGATTTGGATTTCCTTCTAAAGATAGCACAAAGCCATCGATGGGTTTCTAGGGGATCAATATGGGCAATTTTGGGTTCTGGCAAAATCACACAGATTGCTTTGTGTAGGGTGGATTTAAAGGGGGGGACCCCATCAGAGAGGCAACTAGGAGGCTCCCCCGTTGGCCAGGGCATCTGGATGGGGACCTGGGTGAGAGTGGGTCAGGCTTTGGCTGAAAGAATGTGAGGGATTCCTGAGAGATTTGGAAGGTAGGGTTGGGGGGTGAGGGAGAGGCAGTAGTAATGGTCACTCTGAGACTCCTGGTTTGTTCAACTGGGTGGCTGGTTTGAAATAGCTCAGGTGCAACGTGTAAGAAAAAAATTAACATAGGGTCCATATGGGTGACTTGGGAGATAGAAAGTTTCATGGCCCCATTGGAATTGACAATTCCTCAGTCTACTTTGAAGGCTGATGGATGAGAAGGAGGGAGAACTATGATTTACAAAGTTATGTTGATAAAGGACGAGGATCGGTGTCCTGGGTTGAGCAAGCTGGTTGTCTCCCTTGTTAAAATTCAAGGTCTTTATTCACACCTTCATGTGGCTCTGGAAGAACGCTTTAAGATATTCTCCTGGATGGTCTCTGGTGTTTTGAGTATGAGTCCTCTTCTGGCAGCTGGGAGTGGAGTGGAGGAGAAAGGAGTTGGGCCAATTGTCTTTTCCAGGAACAGAACTTCTTGTTTTTTAGATCTTTGATGTCCTCATCTGGTGTTCTCCAAGGGTTTTCTCTCCTTCCATTCTAGCCATTTTGGAAATGTGTTATTCTGAAGCACAATAACAATATTGCAGAGGGAACAACCTCGCACTTAGAATTCATTCATTCATCTATCTACCCACCTACACACCCACCTACCTACCAGTCAGGTGGTTTGGAACTGGTGTTGAAGCGTCTGATGTAATTCGTCTCGGGTGTGGCCCTGCACTGGTGCTTTGTTAAAGCTCTCCAAGGGACACTCAGGTGTGGCTCCAGCCAAGACTTAAGGTTCCAGGAGAGCAGAGACCACGTCTCTGTCACTGCTGCCCCACTCCCAGTGTTTCAGGCACAGCAATTCCTGGAACGGAAATAGTGCTCCATACATATTTGTGGACTATGTTAATTCAGTTATGCACATCAAATGTTTATTAAGCTCTGCCAGATTTTCTTTCTAACTGATGATGCACAATTATCTGTGTCATTTCCCCCAGACAGCCACCAGGTACCGCAGTTCAGGAAATCGGTTACTACCAAATCACGGGCTGCAATTTGTCTTCTCAAGTACTTCCTTCTCGGGTACTTTCTCCTACCTACGGGGACCTGGGGTCTCTAGAGTGCCCATGACTGGGGAGAGATGACCCAGAGGAAGCAAACAGGATGCTCCTTATTCCAGGAAAGTGTCTGTCTCTGTTATAAGAGCCTTGGAGCCTTTTCAGGCACCACATTCAGACTCCCCATCACTTAGAACTAGTGCTCGGAACACCTCTCAGAGTTTCTGATCTGCCAGCCCAGAGACTGCCCTCTCTGCCTTGTTTCGTCGTGTCCTTCCACCTCTGCAGAGTCTTGTCCCTGCCTTATTCAGTCCTTCTTCCACCCCTCTCTGTAGGACTCCCTCACTGTGCACAGAGACTGTTTGGAGGTCCAACTCTCTCAAGTTATGGAGATGGCTGCCACAGTTCTCTTGACCCACAAGAGTGTCTAGCTGATGCAGCAGGATTATTTCACTTGACTCCAATTACCTGTCCTGAGCCCCTTCCTCATATTGCCAAGAGATTTCCTGCAGATACGTAGCCCCATGATTCAGGCAATTATTCACGTATTCCCCCACATCATTAGTTTTATGGAACACTGCCAGGGGGCATATTTTTCTTTCCCAGGACTCCAGAGAATAAAGGAAATAGAACTCTTACCATGAAGTCATGTTAAGGAGTTTATTTCTTAGAAAATACCCCATAGCACTTTTATAAAACCTTACATAGAGAGGCTGCTTTTAGGAGAAGAATTATTTTTACCTCCCTTGCTGCTGTGATGGCTGTCCAGGCTCCCTGCCTCCCAGAGCATAGCTTTAGACACAATTTCTCTAGTGTCTACTGACCACAGAAGAGTGCCCAAGGTCACCGTAGAGAGGCCATGGTGCATGACAGGTCTTCTTGGGTTTAGGGAGCATGACTATATAATTTAATCATCCATAATTTAATCTTCCACACCAGGATGCAGTTTTTGGTGGGATAACAGGTGTAAATCAGGACTGTCCAGGCTCGCTGGGACATACGATTCCTCTTAGTGCTTTCATTCTAGAATTTACTGAAATGTCCTTCATGGGTCCAGCTGATAGAGTAAAAACACAAAGAATTCAGCCAAATTGGGCAGCATATTAGATTATAATCCAGAGTAGTTGATTTCTCCACTGAACTGGAGGACAAAGGACGATAGGCTGGGTCACCTCGCTCTTGCTACAGTCATGCTGCGTAACAAACAACACTGTCTCTTACAGCAACAATCAGCTGTTCTCTCAGATCTACCACAGGTTGGCTGATGCAGGCTGGGCTTGAATCCAAGCTATGGGACGGGGCCAGCTCTGCCTCACGTGTTGCTCCTTTTCCATGGACCCATGGGCCAAATGGGACATGCTAACTTCATGGCAATGGGGCCTGAGTGAGCACCTAGCACTAAGGCTCAGATCTGGCACTCTGTCACTTCCAGCTGCATTCTGTTGGCCAAAGCAAATCCAGTGGACAAGCCCAACCTCAGTGGGGTGGGGAGACATACCATGTTTTCAGGGGGAAGTATGCCAAAGGCACATACAAAGGGCACAGATCTGGAAAGAGGTAGAGATGGGGAACGAGAACAGAATTGATCACAAGGAACATGAGACTAAAGGGGGTTTGCCTCTCCCCAGGCCTCTGGGGGTGACCTGGTTTAGTTTACTCAACCAGGCTGAGAAGGGAAAATGAAGAGCTCATAGACCAGTTTGGTCTTCCAGGAGGCAGGTTGTAGAGAAGTGGGCTCCTTCTTATTGAGAATGCAAGAGAAAGAGATGGGCCAAGACCATCATGATTGAGACTAGTGATCCTGCTTGTGAAATATGGGCAGGGTTGGACTATTCCCATCCACCACCCAGAGTACACATGGTACTTCCCACAGGATGGGGTTAGTGAGGAAGGGGAGAAGAGGAGCAGTGCTCATGCCCATGCAGAGGAGGGGAAGCAGAAACCCTCTGCCTGTGGACAGCTCATGGGCATTTTGTGAGATGTGCATGGCTCTATGGATCCCGCCAGGTGGAAGTTTGCAGGGTTGCTGGTGAAGGCTTTGCTCATTCATTGTTCCATGAGCAAACACTGCTGTGAGCTTGGTGCCCCTGTGACTCCTAGTCACCTCCTGCAGTGTCCCCCTCCCCCTGGCCGAGGTGCCAAGCCCCTAGCCTTTGCCACCTGCTGCCAGAGCCCTGCATGACCTCCTCTTGGAGAGGGGCTAATGGGTGGTGAATCTTGTTAATCAGATGAACTAATCATGCTGATTAGGCCTAGTTCAATAAAGGAACACCCCTCCCAGGGAATCTCCTGTTTACTGTTTAAACCCATAAAATGGTTCCAGGAGAATAACTGGGGTAGGGGTGGGGGTCGGGATCAGGGGAGGGTGGGCTACAGGGAGGCATTTGGGGAAGGGCATTGCAGGGCCAAACTCTACTCACCCCACAGATGACAAGGGGATCTGTCACGTTCAAGGATGGCTGAGACAGTAGTGGTGTTGATCACATGGTATCTGCAAAGTGTGAATCAGGCCAAGTCTGCAGAGCAAGGCAGACTGTGGTCACGGAATGCTGTAGGTTCTCTACCAGCCTGTCCTCCCCACCCCTGGGGCCATTCATTCTCCCAGCTTCAGTCTTCTCTTCTCCAACTTGGCTCTTGCAATGACTTCCTGGATTGTCAGCCTGACTCTCCAGTTTCTACTCCCCTAGATAATTTTAAAAATATAAAAAATAATACAGGGGCACCTGGGTGGCTCAGTCAGTTAAGCATCTGACTCTTGATTTCAGCTCAGGTCTTGGTCTCAGGGTCATGAGATTGAGCCCCGTGCTGGGCTCCCCACTGAGTGTGGAGCCTGCTTAAGATTCTCTCTCTGCCTCTCCCTCTGCCCCTCCCTGCTTGTACAGTATCTCCCTCTAAAATAATAACAATATTAATGATAATGATACAGATAAGTGCATAGTTATAGTTGATGCCCATATATTTGCTATGCCAAATCAACAAACGCTAACTTTCTGCCATGTTTTATCTGTCATCTATCATCATCATCATCTGTCTTCATCATGATCATCTATCTATCCTTTATTATAACACAGCATACATATACAAGCATGTGAGCCACTGTTGTGTGGCTGTTGAATTTTCACAAAGTGAACATAGTCACGTAACCAGCACCATAAAAAGAAACAGAACATTACCAGCCTCTCCATTTGCCTCCTGCTGGTCATTCCATTTCCCCCACTCCCACAAAGGGGAGCTGCTGTCCTCAGATGACAGAATGCATTGGTTTGCCTTTCTTTTTCTTTACTATTTCTCTCTCTCTCTCTGAATATAGTTGACACACAATGTTACATTAGTTTCAGGTGTGTAACACAGTGATTCAACAAGTTTACACAGTATGCCACGTTCCAGGCAAGTGTAGCTACCATCTGTCCTGATAGGGCTCTTACAATATCATTGACTATATTCCTTATGCTTTGGCTTTTATTCCTGTGACTTACTCATTCCCTAACTGGAAGCCTATATCTTCCACTCACCTTTGCCCATTCTGCCCACCCCCACCTCCAACCCCTCTGTAGTTTGCCTAATTTTGAATTTCACATAAATGTCATCACTCAATATGTGCTCTTTGTGTGTTGTATATATTTTGAATCTTCTCTTTTCAGAATGACATTACTATTAATATTATTATTTAAATATTTAATTTATTTATTAGAGAGAGAGCACAAGTAAGGGAAGCAGCAGAAGGAGAGGGAGAAGCAGACTCTGTGCTGAGCAGGGAACCCGATGAGGCTGGATCCCAGGACCTTGGGATCATGACCTGAGACAAAGGCAGATGGCAAATGTTTAACTGACTGAGCCTCCCAGGCGCCCCCAGAAAGACATTTTTAAAGATAAATGTGAAGTTTTCTGTTTCAAATCTATTTCTTTCCCCTCCTGTAGCCACATATCATAAATATGATACATAGTCAGTGCATGTATTTTTATGTTTATATATGTGTATAACATTTGCTTTGGATGTGTTTTGTTTTTATTTAAATACAATTTTTATTTAAATACATTTGTATTTAAATACAAATTTAAGGAAGTTCTGCCCCTTGCGTATTTCACAGAATAATCTTTCTAAACTACACAGCAGATCATGTGACTCCCTTTCCTTTTTCACTGCTCCCCTGACCCTTTCCAGACTGCTTCTACCTCTTTGTGACCTGTGAGTCCAGCATTGTATCTGTTGCTGTATAACAATCTTTAGGGTAAATGGAAGAGTGAACAGAAGAACAAAGGCTCTCCATGTTATGAGGAACTTGAAAGTCCAGAACAAATATTCCCTCCTCCTTCTTTTTGGCTGCCTTGTCAATGTCTGTCTGCAACACTCCCCAAAGACTTAAGGCCATCAGCAAGCCCAGCATAGACACTTAACTTTATAAAATGTTCCTTCAGAAGAGGTGGATATTTCAGAGCTGCGTCAGATCTCTGTAGCTGGCTCCTGATCTGTTTTCCTGGAATAGGGAAAGAGCAGTGCTCTTCCTAGGCTTTTGGTTACTTAGAGCAAAAGGGAGTCTGGAATACAGAATGATCAGGGATGGCTAAGGAGGTTACGATGTTAAATGCACAGCTCCAAAAATTGCCAAGACATCATTCACTTGAGCTGGCCAGTCCTGGGGTTTCTGTCAAATTCTGTTGATTTTTCTAGGCTCTCAGGGAGGGATCAGGACCATGGTGAGATGGGTTGCTATTGATGTTCAGAAGGAGGAAATCCCAAGGCTGTGTTGGGTAAAGGAGTAGTAGTCTTGTCCTGTGTGGCCGGCCTTACTGCTGTTGATAGCTCTCCAGATCTCAGGGACTTTTCCTCTTAACTTAGGTTCCTCCAGTCCCTCCAGTCTCTTCCTTTACCCAGGGCTCAGTCTCCATCCTCACAGACAAATGCCTTCTTAGATTTTGAATGGAATCTTGGTTATCCCACTGACCGGACGATTTGGATAAGCACATGACCGCTCTGACATTAGTGTCCTTCACCGGGTTGAGGACATCGTACTACTTAGCTCCTGGATCTCTTGAGAGAATTAAATGATTATAAACGTGGTCAAGGACGTGAAATGTCTGGCTCCTAGAGAGCACTCATGGTATTTTTCTACTTGTGTGCGCAGGTGGATGAAACGATGGAAGGAAATACTACTAATTATGTTAATACACCTTCATGCATATTATGTATGTTTTTGTCTGATTTTATTTTTGCATCTTTTGAAATATTTTATTTATTTATTTGAGAGGGAGTGTGTGCCTGAGAGATGGAGAGAGCATGAGGAGTGGAGAGGACCAGAGGGAGAGGGAGAAGCAAGCTCCCTGCTGAGCAGCGACCCTGATGCGGGGCTTCATCCCAGAACCCCAAGATCATGACCTGAGCCCAAGGCAGATGCTTAACCGACTGAACCACCTAGGCACCCCTAGTGTTTCGCTTTCTTTCTAACATTTCACCATAAACACTTTCCAGTCTCATTGAATGTACCTGCTGTACGTTGCTTTTGATAGTTACATAATATTCTAACAAGTCTTTGCATGTAAGTACACCTAACCATTCCACACTGCGGGTTTCTTGATTTATTTTCGGTCTTTTATCAAGGTGAGTTCTGAGACCAGCCCAACCTCATGCTGCTCTTTTAAAAAAACTCATTTGCAAACAATGTGTCTTCTATTATTTTTGCTTCATTTTGTTTTCTGCCTGGGATACTTATAATTTATTATTTTTTTTTCTTGATGTCAAGCCGTGGGTTCCTTTTTTATCAGTCATGCTTGGGGCAGCATATATCATTTTGTTTTGCATTTTTAGATCATTTCTTTCAGTTCAAGAATGTCCTACTACAGATTTGATTGGTGCTTCAGTGTCATTACTTTTTTGAAGACTTTTTAAAGAACACATCTTTTTTTCTTTTTTGCAGATTGGATCACTTTTCTCTGTTCTTCACATATGCCATCTGTTTGCTCATTATTTTCAACTCTAGATTCTAAAAGATATATTGCAAAATTACTCTTTCTCTGAAACTCCGTTTTCTGCAGTACAAATTCTGCTCTTCATTACTTCTAATGTAAACTGTAATTCTGCAAGTGCATTTATAGTTCATTTGCCTGCTTTGGGATCTTGGCCAGACTTCCCTTCATCTTAGCCCACATCTTCCTTTTGTATTTTGTCTCATTTTCCATCTCCTTTGCCCCCTTTCAAAGCCTGCCTTCTTGCAATTTACTGGGAAAAAAATACATGTAATTTCTAAAATCTTCTATTTTTTTTTTAAGTAAACAAAGTTAGAGGCATGTCTTTTCTCTATATCTTTAGGGAAATGGACCAGAGTAATATATGGTAAACCATGATCCATGAGCCATGGGCCAACGGTCCATGGGCCCCAACTGGCCCATTCCCTGTTTTTGAAAATAAAGTTTTATTGGAACACATCCATACTCATTCATTTGTATATCGTCTATGACTGCTTTCTTTTACAATGCAGTGTAATGATGCCAGAGACTGGGGCCACCAAAATCTAAAATATTGCTACCTGGTCTTTTGGGAAAAAAGTTTGCCAACTCCCATCCTATTCTCCTCTGTTTAATCATCATTAAATGAAGAGAGATATTTCTAAACCCATTGTTTGGCCCCAGAGTTCTATAGATTCCATTTCCTCTGCAGGTGCCTCTTTCAGATTTAAGTTAGAGCAGAGCTTACCATCAGGGTGCTCACAGGACAGAGACAACCTACTCATTCTGACTATTGATAAACTGTTTACTAAGGGACTATTTCCAAAGGTGTGGGAAGAATTCAGGGATGCAAAAAGGGATGAAGCAGTACTCCAATTTAGTAACTTTGGGGCACATTTACCTACCCTAGGCTGAAGGTATCAGGGAAGGGGGGGTGGATGGGAACCCGGAGAGGAGAGCCGTATGAGAGGTTGTCTGATGGGGGTTGTGGCTTTCAGTAGAGACATGCATCTAAGTCACAGTGACTAGTAGGGAGGAAGCCAGAGTAACAAACACCCTGACCTTCCTCTTTTGTCCTAAGGTACTATGCTGGGGCCTCTCAAAGGCTGAGGTCAACCAGAAACCAGATTACAAAGAATTTTTTCTTACTGGCTCCTATAAGGGTCTGCCTCCTGGGGGCACAGCAGAGAGTGGGGAAGGGGGCGAGTAAGTGAGAGACACCCAGCACTTGGAGTTTGTGTTCACAGGCTTGAGATTAGAGCTGTCCTATAGAACTTTCTACAATGATGGAAATGTTCCTTACCTATGTTGTCTAATCTGCTAGCCACTAGCTACATGTGGCTACGGAGCACTGAGAACATGTCTCTGGGTTTACAACTGAATCATTCATTTTATTTAATGGAAATTAATTGAAATTAAAATAATCTCCTAGAGCCAGCTCCTACCATAAAGGAGAGCACAGCTCTGGTGGATTTCTGTTTTCCTGCCTGCATTGACTCTAGGGTGCTTTGCTGGGCTGTCCTGAGACCTTTATTCCCCACTGGCTCTCTGATTATGAAATAGATGATTTCTGGGCATTCTGAGATAGACTGTTTCTTTCCTTTTCTAGAAATGATATCTGAAAACTCACAACCTCTAGGAAGCAAAACTTCTGGGCCTCCTTTTATGCCTTTCCCTGCTTAACACCCCACCTTGGACCCCTTTCTCTTCCCTCCACTGTGAAGTCATATGATAATGTCTTGCTAGAACTAGAAGACTCTTCCTGGTGATTTCAGGGAAAATCACTATAGAAAGCTTTCTGAGTGCACTACAGGGTGTGAGTGTGTGTGTGTGTGTGTGTGTGTTTAACTGCAAAGATTTGGGGTCTCTGCTTTTGAACTGGGGTCTGACTGTGTCTATCAGCCTTGACACTTTGTTTCAAAAGTGAAGACATCCCTTCAGGAATGACCTGATTTTATCTGTTCCCTCCCACAGATGTAGTTAGTCAAACTTCCCCTCAGAAACTGAGACACGGTTGATTGTGATCCTTAGCTCTGAGAATGTTCACATGTGTTTTGGAGGGAAAGGTCACACCAGGGTGGCTAAATGGATTCTATTAACCCCAGAGCCTCCCCTCGCCATTTTGTCTTTATGACAGTCACTGTTGCCGTTGAAAACAGATCATGATTTTAAATGTGCATAATCTCAGGTTTGATGCAAAATTAATACCAATTGCTTGATTTTCACACCAAGACATTAATTACTATTTGTTTTGCATTTGCATTCACAGGTATCTGTGGAGGGAAATTAGCATACTCTGTTGTTAGACCATTATTAAAATGACAGTTGGGAAAATATTTGAAAAATATTGTCTTCCTTTCTGTTTTCCTCTCTGACATTATTCATCATCTTTTTCTTCTCTATCTATCTTTCTTTCTTTCTTTTTTTTTTTACTTTCTTGGTAACTTAAATTCGTTGCATGACTTTGAAACTCTGGATAAGTAATGGGAGCCATTCTGGGACATTGGTACTTGCAACCAAATGCACAGTATGGAGACTCAGGCTTCCTAATGGCTTTTGCATTTGCGTGCAAAACAAGCTGAACCGGTCAAGCTGTTTAAAGCAGGTGATTCAGAGGCACCTGTGAAATCATCTTTTGTTGCTGAAACCTTTGGAGGGGCCCAGCCGACACATTTAGCTGGCTGCTTCCTGCAGTTGGGTCTGCCCGTGGTTGGGCTGAAAAGGACAAGCAAAAGAGAACGCCGGGCTTTCATCATTGTATTAGCAAAGAATCCTGAAGTTGGAGTTTGATCACCAGGGTTCACATGGCCTGGGAGTCGCTGAAGACACTGGGACAAGGCACCTGATTTTCTTACCTCTGATCATGGGACTCACCCCAGCATGGCAAGGCAAAGCTCAAGTGAGGCAAAGTACCTCACTACCTCTGGAGAACCACGCACTTGGGACACATGGCTGCAGCTATGAATGCCCGTTCTGTTGTCTTCTTCGGTCTTTTCCTGTGAAGGTCACGATCTCATGGGTGCTCACCCTTCTGCATCCGGGGCTCATTGCCCAGGGTCCCAGAGTCTGCACACATAGGGTGGGCTCTGCAAACAGTGCTTCCCAGCTCTAAGTGTTTCCTCTGTGACTGTGAGCCTGTCACGACTTAAGGAAGCCAGCCTTGGGCACCTGGGTGGCTCAGTTGGTTAAGCGTCTGCTTTGGGCTCAGGTCATGATCCCAGAATCCTGGGATCGAGCTCTCTGCTTAGCAGGGAGTCTACTTCTCCCTCTCTGTCTGCCATTCCTCTGCTTGTGCTTTCCCTCTTTCTCTCTCTGTCAAAGAAATAATCTTTTAAAAAAAATGGATGTCTTCTTTGCAGAAATGTCTGTTCATGTCTTCTGCCCATTTCTTGATTGGATTATTTGTTCTTTGGGTGTTGAGTTTGCTACATGGGGGGCTAAGGGGGTAGGAGAAGAGTAAATGAAACAAGATGGGATTGGGAGGGAGACAAACCATAAGTGATTCTTAATCTCACAAAACAAACTGAGGGTTGATGGGGGAGCGGGGTTGGGAGAGGGGGGGTGGGGTTATGGACATTGGGGAGGGTATGTGCTATGGTGAGTGCTGTGAAGTGTGTAAACCTGGCGATTCACAGACTTGTACCCCTGGGGATAAAAATATATTATATGTTTATAAAAAATAAAAAAAAATGGAAGACAACCTTTTAGGCAAAGGAGAGTCTTATTTTTTTTTCCATCAATATCAGTAAAAATGAATTTATTAATTCAGTACATTTATTGAACATCTACACTGCTAGGGCCAGGGGTTCTTGGTTCCCATCCCTGGGGACTTACAGCCCAGCACAGCTCAGGATGTGCAAATTTTCCCCAAAGCTGGAAGGATATATTAGTTGACTGATTCATCCATTCATCAAATAATCATCTGTAGAGCCTCTTATGAACTAGGGCCTATGCCGGGCACTGGGGATTGAAAGTGAGCAGGATAAGATCCCTCTCTGCTGAGTTACCAAACTCTTTGTACGCTGGGCATGCAAATCCCCTGTGGACGCCGCCGTGCACATTCCGAGTCCGAGGCTGGATGCCCCCAGGGCTCCCTCCCAGGAGATTCGGACCAGGCATCTGGCGTTTGAAACTACCTTTTGCACCAGCCCTTGGGGGGTAGAAAACAATGGGAAAGCTCTGGGGAGTCATGTGCAGTGGGATACACGCACACACTTGTGCGCGTGCGCGTGGCTAAGTCCGTGTGGCAGAACCCGAGTTGGAAATCAGCTGTTCAGGCGAAACATGCTTCCTGGCTCCACCTGGCTTCCTGGGGTCCTTCCGCCTGAGATTTCGCCCCAGGAGTGAAACGGCCAGAGATAGCCTCTTCACCACCCTGAAGTTCCAAAATCAGAAACATAAAATCCACTGCTCCGTGATAACATATGCACATTTTTATCTGGAAAAAGACAGGAAAATATTTTGCCCATGATACCGTACGTTTGTGCCCTTTATCATAAATCTTTTTGGAAAGAAAACCACCTTGAATTGCAGTCTGGCGGTGTTTCATGCTCTTGGGCACACCACCCTTTGGTGGAACTGATTTATTTATTTATTTTTTATTATTTTTGGATATAATTTTAGCATTGGCTGCTTCAGTGAACCTTTACTCAGTGGCAAGTGCTGTGCAAAGCACATTCCATTCATTATCTCATTTAATCTTTGCAGCCGATTCATGAAGTGACTGTTGCTGTATTTCCCGTTTTAGAGCTGATGGAACTGAGGCTTGCAGGGCTCGGGTCTTGCCCTGGGTGGCCCACGCAATGATGTAGTCTCAATTTCCTACTCTTCTAGATGGTGCCAAAATGCCCCTCGTTGGGTGGAGTACTTTGGCTGCGTGCTTGATTATTTCTTTATAACTGATTTCCCCAAGGGGGGATTTTTGTGTGATTCCTATCGGGGCAGACCCTGTTCCCTGACCTTTGCTCCCGTCCTGGTCACCCTCATTGTCCCCCATTGTCTGCTGTGCTGTGCCCTTCCCTCCCTGCTTTCCCATGATGACCCTCCTGCCTGCCGCTGAGAGAGGGATGTGAGCCAGGGCTCCTGGGACCCTCTTTCTTGGCCACCAATGTCTCCTGACATCTTTTTGGGCAGCGGCATGTAAAGGCCAATAAAATCAGGTTGGGGTGACACTGTGACAAGGTGTCAGCACCTATGGCTGTCCCTGGACTGTGACTGGCACTTGGGCAAGCTTTCTTCATGACCCCTGGGTGACGAGTGACAAACAGCATCAGTCACGAGTACAGTGGGGCTGAAAGCAGAAGGAGATGCTGAAGGCAGCTGGGAGAAAGCCCCCGGGCCTCCTGCGACTGGGAGCTCCTAGGACACTGTCAGTTGGACACCTTCACTGGCAAGGCGGCAGGGACTTGGTGGCATGCCCTCCCTCTCTCCTGGGGCCACCACCTCCTCTAGAACAAGCGGAGGGGATGTGTAGGTTTCAGAGTCTCCAACTTTTGGAGGTCTCATCCTATATCATCAAAAACATTTTAAAAATGCACTCACAGGGCACCTGGGTGGCTCAGTTGGTTAAGCAACTACCTTCGGCTCAGGTCATGATCCTGGAGTCCCAGGATCAAGTCCCACATCAGGCCCTCTGCTCATCAGGGAGCAGGCTTCTCCTTCTGCCCCTTGCCCCTTTCATGCTCTCTCTCTCTCTCTCAAATAAATAAAATCTTTAAAGAAAAAAAAATGCACTCACATTTTTATGTGAAATGCTGCATTCAGTAGTGGCAATTTGGAACACCTAGCAGGCATTTAATGCACCTTTGTTTCTGTTTTAATTTTTTTTCTAAGAATATTGGAGTTGTATTTGGAAAAGTCCTAATGTTTTTGGAGGTCCTTGAATCATCCCACAAGCACTGAGTTTATAATGCCCTGTGGGTAAAACTACCCTAATCTCTCGTGAACTTCCAAGAAAGAGATCCTCTGGCTCATTTGTGACCTAAGTGCAAACCCTTCCCGTGGCGCTTTCTCTCCTTGACCCCAGATTTCCCCATATTTTCTCCTTAGAGCTTCCATAGCACCCAGATCCCATCATCAAAGAGGGATGGTTTATGCTGTCCTATCTGTCTCCTCTGTTGGAACACGAGCTGGGACTCTCTCTCCCCTCTGAACCCCCAGTGACTCAGCAATGGTGCTAAGTGGTGCATAGCAGAACCTCAACACAAGCCCATTGAATGCATGGGAGAAAGGGTGGATGGCTGGAGCTGTGAGGGATATTTCTGTATCTGGGCTTCTCCCAGTGCCATCCCTGGTTCCACGCGGCAGCAGCAGCTAGCAACTAGGCAGAAATACAAATCCTCAGGTTTCTACCCTAGATATCCTGAGTCAGAAACTCTGGATCAGTGTCACCTCCAGGGGATACCAAGGCACTCTGAAGATCGAGAACATGCTCTCGACCAGTGCTTCTCAAACAGATCACCTAAGGATCTATTACAATGCAGAGTCTGATTCAATCTATTGAGGGTGGACTCTGAGATTCTGCCTTTCTAACAAGTTCCCATATGATGCTGGTGCTGGTCTGTGGACCACACTTTGAGTAGCAAGGCTCTAGACTACCCTCGTTCAAGGTTTAGCATGTTCATTGTCACGCAGGGAAAAGGAAGTCTACACTTGGTAAGTGACATCAATTCTCTGAGTCTCAGTCTCCTTATATGTCATGGGAGGACAATGATGGGCTTATTATTATGGATTAATGAAATAATACACAAAGCCTGGTGCTTAGGACATCACGAGCTCTTGGTAAATGTTTTCTCTTCCCTTGATCCTTTCCATACAACTTCTGATCATGTCTTTTTCTTTCCCATTCAGGTATCAAAGCTCCTAACCACAAAGACGATGCTTTTATCCTTCCAAAGCCAGCCAGTAGAGACAGTGATTTGAATGACTGATGTTAAGCGATGAGAAAAACCTTCAAAATCTCCTCTAATTTTTCTTACAATCGTTTAGGATGTGACAAACAGGATGAAAAAAGATGGGTGAATTCAAAGGGGTAGGAGTCAGGAATGGAAGGAGAGGTTCTTTTGGCTGAGGCTCAGAGAAGCAGAGCTAAGAGAGTACCCATGTGGCTCAGAGCCAACCCACATTTACTGGGCACCGACTGCATGCCTGTGCCCAGCCCTTGGGGACACAGCGTCACTGGGATCCTGGGGAGGAATGGATGGAGGAACGGAATGTGGGGGCCTCAAAGCCTTTTCCTAATTGTGATCATTTGTCTTCCTGCAAGACTCAGACCCTCATTTGGACCTGGCTGGGGATTGTGTGGGCAGGGGAGGTCTGGGTGTGGGGGGAGGAAGTCAGCATGAAATTAATTCTTTGCCTCTCCTCTCTGGAATGTCAATAATGTGCTGAGGACAGTGGGGGAGTGCGATTGGCTGCCAGCACCGCCCCCCCACCTGGGCTCAGAGTCTCTGAGTCCTCCAGGGAGTGTAGGGGCTCCTAGGTCTCCAGGCATCCTGTTCCTCCCATCCTGGAAAGCCAAGCTTCCACCAGCCACCAAAGGGAGGCCTGACCCGGCGCCCAATGCTAGGGTATCCCTCTCTCCCAGGACATTGGAGGGGGCGGGGACAGCAACCCTCACTGAGAAAGTTCAGCTGAGCCTGCTCCAGATGTGTGTGGCCAGTCTGGGGGCCGAGAGTCCCACTGCCCTGCCGCCCTGCTGGAGCCTCTCTACAGTCTCCCACTGCTGTGCCATTTGGCTCCAACTCCAGCTGCAGAACTGGCCCTGGGAGCTGCACCCTCCAATCACCATACTCTTGCACACCCAGAAACCGCATTAAAATAGTTCACACTTAGATTTGTCTCACAGCCACATGAGCCTCTGTTTGCACAGGCTGGTGGTAGGAAAGGGGCTCTACCATGTTCCAGACACACGGGGCAACTGCAGTGCAGGGTGCAGAGGTGTCTTACCCGGGATCCCAGGGCCAGGTGATTTGTAGAGGGCCAGCCCTGTGCCTTTGAACCACGAGGGCCAGCACACCCAGCTCCAGCTCCTGGGGAAAGCTGCTTGCCTTGTCTGCCTGGTGGTCAGGACCGATTGCAAATTCTATCTCTACAGACATGGGACGGCAGGTGCTTGCCCGTTGGTAATGCTTCTAGAAATGGAGCGGTGCTCACCGGTATGGTGGACAGTGCCCCATTCTCTAGTCCAGGAGGCTCTGAGCTGGCAGGTTAGTGAGGGAGCTGATCAGAGAGGGTGAGAAGCTCCTGGGATAGCGTGAACCCTAGGATTTTGTGGGATGGGCATGACAAGGCGGGGACACATAGGGGTATTTCCATCCTGTTTGATGTCTACAACTGAGGTGGCAAGGGATCCTTCAAACATACATAGACTAAGTACCACGACATATGTGTATGTACACACATATACACACACACATACACACAGATTTTTCTATATAGTCTTTCCACTCTAAAAGTAGCATGCTTATTGTAGATAGCTTGAAAACACAGACATGCAAAAAAGAAACTAGCCATACTTCTGACATAAAGGGGCAAAGATTATTAATCTTATGGGCAGGAGCTTACACTTCCCTATGGATTGTTTTACCCAGTTGAGTTCATGGTGAGTGTTTCCTTTGCTCGTTTCACTTCACAAGTGCATTTTCCATGTTATTACAAATTCTTTATTAACTACCCTCCTTTGGGATACAGATACAATTCACCATGGCTTGTGTGTCCACTTTGTGATTACTGGACGTTTGGGTTGTTCCCACATTTTTTCACGCGCTAACATGGAAATCAAAATGATCTCTGCACCCAAAGATTTTGTATATAAATAGCTAAAAATCACAACATACCTCAAGAGCTAATAAAGATCATAGGGATATTATGGTCTTCTTGTCCAGAGAGATTTCCTAGGAGCAGCTTGATCAAAGGTCGACCAAGTTTCAGATGTGCCGCCGAATTATTTTTTAAAAGGATGGTCCCAATTTTCCATCCCGTCAGTCCTGTTTGAGATGCACGCGAAGGGGCACCCCAGAAGCTACCAAAGAGACAGAGGAGCCACGGAGGCTTGGCGCCAAGGTCGCCGTGTCTGGGTTCACATCAATCACAACACGTGCAACGTCCTGACCATATGGCCCAAGGCAAGTTGTTTAACCTCCACGGGCTTCGAGTTCTCATTTTCACCATGGAATTGCCACCGTGGCTCCCTCCCAGGGCTGCTTCCAGAGTCAGTGGACGACAGCACGCCACAGGCTCTGAACGGTGTGTGTCCAAAGTCCTCACCAGCCCCAGTGGCGGTAAGGGTTGGTGATGATACGCAACCAGGTCTCCAGGACCCAAGCCCTTGGTTCACGCTCCCAGCAGATGCGGGGAGGCAGGGCTGATCCCGCGCTCCGGTGGAGTCGGAGCACGTGCCCTCTCCTTGTACAAGCCTCTGAACAAATACTTATAATTTAATCATGACTTTTAATGTTCGAAACGGTGGCTTTTTACATTTTACCGGAGCGCCATTGCCGGCTGCTCTGTCTTATGCTCCCTGTTTATATTGCAATGCAAATTATTCCTGGCGGAGAGTTTACAAACTGCACTTCCATTATTAATAGGGTTATGATTTCCCCCATTCCACTCTTATCTCTATTGCTCGTGTAATACATAATTCATGCTCACCACCCTTTGCCCGTCTCAGTGCCAGGGCGCAGCCGGCTCTCTCTCTTTTCTTGATGACAGTAATTTGTATGCAGTGGGAGTCAAATGACCATGTCCCTAGCCTCAGGCTCTCTCTAAACGTGTTTTCTAGAAGGACTCGAAGAGAGGAGAAATCGAAGCACTGGGCTATCTCCAGTCGAAGCTTGAGTTCCAGTTCTCTCTGAGCTCAGAATCCTAAGGTAGACATCCAGGGGGCTTCCTAGGGGTCTAAAACAGAATCAGCCAGTCGGAAGGAGAGGGGTATCTAGGCTGAGGTTGGGTCATGGCACTGGCAGGAGGGCTGGGGTGGCGGAAGCTTCATGGAGACACTTGTCTCCATCAGAGGGGACATGTATTCTTTGATCGCAATCCCACACGCCTCCCCAGAGGGCGGGGACCCGGCTGCTGGCTCATCCTCTCGGGGGATGTTCTTTCTCACCTGGCAGGTATCCTGTCTCCGTCCATGGTCAGCCTGATGCCACAGTTCTCCAGAGGCTCTTCCCTGGGCAGCCTGGTTTCCTCAGTTGACAGCAACCCCTCCAGGACTGTAGATCCCACATGAGGAAGAACTTCCGGTTTGTTAAGCCCGGGCACAGCTCTCTTGGGTGGTGTTGGGGGGCGGGTCCTAGAGCACTTGCAGTGTCACCCACCCAGTTTCTCTGCTGACAACCCACCACAAGGACCCTGAGGGACAGGCTGGGTTCTTTTCTTCAGACCCCTGATCAGTGCCCAGGACTTGGGGGCAGTCTCTGTTCCCTTATTAGAGAGTCTGAGTTCCCATAGCCAGGGGCGGACAAGTAGATTCCCCTGACTCTAAGTGCTTGTGTTGGGGACTCACTGGGCCAGGTCCCCTGGGTGGGGCCACAGAGAACCCCTAGGACACCTCCCTAGGCTTTCGTAGTCCCAAGAGGTTGCCTTGAGGCCAGAGCAGCCGCCCAATCAAGAGAGCCCGAAGGCCCTTTCTGGAGGCCCTGCCTGGATACCCTGTGGCTCTGTTTCCTCACCACATCCCTGGCAGTGACAGGAACTCCTGAAGTCCCTGCCGGGCATATGTCCCCATTTCCCGGCAGGCTCTGGACCCCACCCTCTCCTCGCGTCTCTGTGTCCCCTCCTCTCCCGGCTCCGCCCTCAAGCACACTTCCACAGACACGGGCGCGTGCAGATGTCCACGACCACACTCACAGACGGAAGTGCACAGGGACACGTGCAGCCATTACAAACACGGGTCCCCAGAGGCACAGACGCACAGAGCGGCACGTGAGCACACACGGACCTACGTGGACACGCCCAAGCACGCATGTACACGTGTCCAGAGGCACGTGTGAACCTATGCACACGTCACAGGCCACAGGCACAAACATGCGCACACACAGCCCACACTCACTTCCAGGAAACCCTGCTGTTCCCCCCACGTGCTGGGTGCGTGCAAAGCCACAGTCGCGCACTCAAACCCACTCACACCTCCGAGGCCCCCGAGTGACTGAATCATGAAGCACTTTCCTGTTTAAGTTTATTTTCTTCTGGCAACAGGGAGATGCTTATTTCCAAGAAGCGGAGCCAGGGGAGTTCGCCGAACCCGCGCTGCTGTGGCTTGGGCTCATTTCGGCATCGGGTTCTGTCTCTTGGGGCTGTGTTTACCCAGCCCCATTTCTCCCATTTCTCCCCGTCTCCAGGGGCCACCGGGGTGAGCTGAGCCACATCGAGGTGCCAGTTTTAAAGCTGCTGTTTATCGGACACTGACCAGACCCCTTTGGCCATTGCCAGGGGTCCGGGGGTGACCTTTGCTAACCTCTTCCCTGAGTGTACTGCTTCCCAGCCCCAGGAGCTGAGAGTCGGGTCAAGCCTCCTGTTTATGGCAGGTCTCTTGTAAAGTCCCCTGTGGCCATCTGGAGTGGCTATTTTGTGCGAGGGACTCAGCTTTACACGAATCAAGCCCCTCAAAGACAGGGTCTTTTTCTTCTTCTTCCTCCTCCCCTCCTCCTCCTCCTCCTCCTTCTTTTCTATTGCCTGTTTTGTTTGCTGCCATCTCCTTAGTGCTTGGAACAGTACCAGGCACACAGGGGAGGCTTAATGAATATTTTGCACGGATTATCTAACCTGACAACAACCCTTCGAGTTAAGTATTGTTTTTCTCATTTTACAAATTTCTCATTTTACAGATTGAGGCTTCTCATGGAGCCAATCCCAAACCTGCAGGTGGAAAGTGAGCGAGGCATTGAACCTCCCCATGTCGTTGGCCCGAAGGTGCAGGCTTCTACACTGTTAGGGGCGGTTGACATTTCTGGTCTTCGGGGTCCCGGACTTGGAGAACCGTGTAGCTTATGGTTTATGCCACAGCCCCTTTAAGGTGAATGATGGCAGAGCCCAGCTTGTAGAAGCTGAAATCCATCATCTGGATGCCTGGGTCAGTCCTCTGGTGGCTGTACTGGCTTTTGGGGTTTCCCTATTATGTCCCCAAGTCTGGCTTGTCTGCACACAGGGCAGCCAGGGGTCACAGGTGAGAGTTTTTCAGAGTGACAAAAACATACCGGGACCAAGCCTGGGTGTGTGTCTGTCCTGGGCCCACCAGAGAAGTCTCATTCTTGGCAACTCAATGGCTATGTGATGATCAAGATTGTTTGACTGATTGATTGATTGATTTGGCATACCTTTATTGATCACCTCATGCCATCGTCCTGTGCTTGACTCTGAAGAAACTGAGTTGGATTGGATGTAATAATTTCTCTCAAGGGGCAGGGAGAATCTAGAGGAGAAAACAGAGACAGGACCAAAACATACCCCAGGGCCATAGAACGAACACAGTAAGGAGGCCAGGGCCTCCCGAAAAGAGAAATTTGCCATCTAATCCCAATTTATCAGACTACGGTGAACAACACAATCCCCTTAAAGTACAACAGCTTTACGGGCCTCAAAAAAATCTGGAAGGGGGTCCAAGAATCTGCATACTTAACCATCTCCCCAGGGGATTCTGGGACATGGGCGGGGGATGGGAGGATGACACTCTAAGCAGATCAACATCAAGGAGTCAGAGAAAATGTCGTGGGGACAATACTGCCTTCTTAAAGGATGTATAAGCGCTAGTTGACAAGCAAGAAGAGAAGACACCTTACAGGGTTGTACGGACATTTTTGAAACACAATTGCTGTACAAGTAACCAAATGATGAAGACATAAAAATGACTCACTCAGTGTAACTAACCACTGTCCTTAGATAAGTGTGTGCTCTTCCAGAACCTTTTTATGAACATCAAGTATATGAGTATAATCTCCCTGTGTTTCAGTCTACGTCTGTGTCTGCCTCTAGAGCTATGTCTATGAGTCTGTCTGTGCGTTTACAAATGTGGCTCAGGAGTTACCACCATCACTGTGGCTTCTGCTAACACTGGGATCCTTAGGACACCCCCAGGGAGCAGAAGGTGTCTCTCTTTTTGTTCTGCTAGGGTCTAAAGAATCATGCCTCCTAGATCCTCTCTGTCTTCTGTGTGTGTGTGTGTGTGTGTGTGTGTGTGTGTGTGTTTGTTTTAAACCGATACATCTCTGTTTTACTCATGTTATTTTATAAATAATTTCCTTTGAAGTAGAATATAAATGTGCACCTGTCCTAAGTGTCCAGCTCCTGATTGATCTCAAGCTGACCACTCCTGTGACCAGCGCCCAGATGACCACACAGAACACGACCAGCACCCCCTCCGTTCCTGCTCTTCTCACCTCCCCCTGCTACGACTCGGGCAGGAGAGGACTAAAGCGGGGATTTGAGGTCCAGCCACCACACTCTTCTCTGTACCGGCTCCCTCTCATTTTCCTTCTGTGTTTCTTCCCTCCCCAGGTGCTCGTCCTGAACTTCCATGTCTACAGGATGCTCCCAGCAGGTCACAGGTGCGGGGATGAGGGTTGGCTCCAGCAGAGCCAGGGACACAGCTGATAGCTCTAAGCGATGGCCAGGTGAGGGGTTCTGGGAGATGGGTAGTCCTGAGAGATCCTCACTAGGGCCCAGACCCTGTCAGTCTGTTCTGCGACATCTTGCTGTTCCTCTGGACAAACTTGTGGCTGGAAATACTGCTGGAACCGGCAGGCTTCTTTGGATTGAGGCCTGGTGCAAATGGCCCTTCTCTCTTTCCCTCCACCCCTGCATGACCCTCTTCCAGATCTTGGGGAGCAGTCTCACGAGGCTTGATTCTTCACGAACTATCACCAGCAATTGTCACTGCTCTTTGCCCTGGAACCATTTAAAGATTCTTTTTTAATATTTTACTTATTTATTTGACAGAGAGAGAGAGAGAGATCACAAGTAGGCAGAGAGGCAGGCAGGGCGGGGGGAAGCAGGCTCCCTGCTGAGCAGAGAGCCCTATGTGGGGCTCCATCCCAGGACTCTGATATCATGACCTGAGCCGAAGGCAGAGGCTTAACCCACTGAGCCACCCAGGTGCCCCAAAGATTTTTATTAATTATTTTTTAGTATATATATATATATATATATATATATATATATATATATATTCTTTTAATGTCAAAAGCAGTGCACGCTTGTGGATAAATATGCGAATCATCGAGCAACATACAAAGTGAAAGTCTTTCCTATTTGGTCATGATTCCTCCTTCCCACCGCCCAGGGGAAACCACCAGCCGCAGAATGATGCATATACCAGATCTCTCTCTTTATCCCTCTCTTAGTTTCTGCCTAAACAAGGATCATATTATCCTATTTTACAAACTTTTCTTGGCATTAACAAAACTTCCAAATCAGCCCATGCAAATCTATTTCATTCTTTTTTACAATTTCATAGAAGTCAACAGTTCGAATTCACCACAAGTGACTTGTCTGGTCTTGGGGTTTTTTTGAGGGGGGAGGTTGGATAAGGGTGGCATTGAAATTGTCTCCTACTTTTTTTGTGATAAATAAGGCTGCAGTAAACATGTTTTACCCTTATCTATTTGTCCAAATGCTTCAGTGGGAATGGGTCCTGGGAGTTTAATGGCAGGAGGCAAAGCATCTGCCTTCTAAATGTCGATATATTACCTGCGGAGTAATGCACAACGTCCCCCTCCCCCACCACTGGATATTCGAAATCTTTTTAAATGTTTACCAACTTATTGGTGTAAAAGATGATCCTTTTTGGTTTATGTTCCCCTATGCTCTGATAAGGATTAACATCTTCCTATATTTTTTCTTTAAAAAACATTTATTTATTTATATTAGAGAGAGAGCATGAAGCGGGGGAGGGTTGAAGAGAGAAGAAGACTCCCTGCTGAGCTAGGAGCCTGATGCGGGACTCGATCCTGGGAATCCAGGATCATGACCTGAGCTGAAGGCAGATGCTTAACCAACTGAGCACCTAGGCACCCTTCCCATATTTTCCCTTTTAAATAAGAACTAACCCTTTCAAGAAAAGAGCCAAGAGACAAGGTGGTGGGGTCTGAAATGTTTGGGGAACAGGAAGAAAGTCTGAGTCTGGAAGTCAAGGTATAAGGATGGAAAAGATTGATAGACAAGTTGTCAGAAGGCCAGATGGTAAAATGTCATGTGTGGTTTAGGTAAGGTTTGGGCTTTACCTTAAAATCAGTGGGAACCACCAAAGGCTTTTAAAGAGGAAGATGGGTGGATCAGATCTGTGTGCTTGCATCCATGCAGGGGTGAATGGAAAGAACTAAACTTGGAGGTGGTCAGTGGACTGGAGTGGGGAATGAAGGTAATGGCTAATTGCTGGAATGGACAAAAGAAGCCTTATTCAGGAACTGTTGACTTTCTTGAGGGCATATTTGACATGGCTTTGATGGGGTGCTGTTAGGGTTTGGCTCCAAAAAAGATGGGTCAAGCCTTCTGGGGGACTGCATGAATCTTGTAACGTTTGCATTTGGTGAAGGTAGCACCTGGCCCATCACCAATGACTGTGACCTCTTCTTGGTCTGGACATCTGGATGCTGGAAACAATGTCACTGGTGTCTTCTCATTCTAGCCAGCTCAGGCGCTTGAGAGGACTTTCTTCTCTCCTCTCGACAATGGCCAGCTCCACGTTGCCCTGTTGGGTTATGATCTGAGCTTAGCTGATTACTATCTTCTGAGATTCCTTGAACTAAATCCATGAAGAACTGTCAGTTCAGCCACATGACCATTTTGGGAGCAGGTGCTATGGTCCTGGTGTCTTAGGAGACTTAGGCTTAGGACTTAGTCTCTACCCTTGAAGATCTAGAGTCAAATCGTGGAGAGAAGGGCTATGCCCATGAAATGGAAGTGTCTGATGCCATAGCTACAAAAAAGAAAATGCCCACAAATCCTGAGGTTTTCATCTAAGGCAGGGGTGACAGTGGTGGTTTGGGTCTATGGGAAAGAGCATGTGCAGGCAGGCAGTCCACAAATCTCAAAGACTCCTTTCTGGATGATTCCTGTTTGATGTCTCTCGCTTGTTAGATACCCGCAATTTAATATGATTAAGATCAGAATTTTTATTCTTATCCCTATGGTCTCAACCAAGACCTACTTAAGCCTTCTTCCAGCTCTGGAACATGGTGCCATGACCCAGCCACTGGGCTAGCAGCGTCTTTTGACTGCACCCTCTTTCTCATCCCCCCCATTAATACTTCATCTTATGGATCATCCATATAGACGTCCCACAGGTCATTCCTCTTACTCATGTCTTCAATCCTCCCACCTCTGTCTATTTTAATCACTGTCCTGGTCCAAGCTGCTGCCATGTCCCAGCTTGAAGGCAGTGGCCCTCTAAATGGTTTCTGCACTTCCATTTCTGCCTACCTAAAATCCACTCTCCATGTGATCTTTTTTTTTCTTTAAATATGGGGTGGGTCATGCTACTCACGTGCTTTGACTGGCTGGAATGGCTTCCCATTGCAATGAGAAAAATAACCTAAGCTTCTTGCCTAAGAGACCCTGTCTGATCTGGCCCCTGATAACCTCTTGGACCTCATTTGAGACCAGTCTCCTTAGCTTGCTGTTTTCACTTCCTCAAATATGTCAGGCTCCTTCCCTGTCCTTTGACTATGCTCTTTCTTGAGTCTAAACCCTCTTTCACATGTTTGACTCCTGTGTGGGAGCCTCGCCATCCTTAGGGCTTCAGGAAGGCATTTCAAGGCCACCCTGTTGGAGGAGAATACCCATCATTCTTTAATCTTGGCATCCTGCTTTCGTTCTTATTGTTTTGTTTCCTTCCTTATGGAGGTATACCACACATACAATAAAGTACCAGAAACACACAATTTTATGTGTATAAGTCAATGATTTTTACATATGCATAATATGTGCACATTCTTATCATACCTCCAGCTCCTTGGTGGCCCTCGTGTTTGTTGTTACTTGTCTGCTTTGCAAAGGGCAATAACCTGATTGCACACCATTAGGGTACAATCCCAAGGAAACAGATCCTGACTGCTGGCTGGGTGTCGAAGTTCCTACAACCCCTTTGAAGGGTAATGTCAGAGTATCTGTTAAATTTTAAAGTGCATGTACCCACTGAAGCAACAGTTCTTCTTCCAGAAAAGGATCCTACAGATACACACTTACCTATGCATGAAGGTAAATGTACCGGCGCTGTTGATAGGGAGAAGATATTGGAAATGCCCAAAGTGTTGCTTTGCAGGGGGGTGGGTTATAGAAACTATGGTTTGTTTATGCAAGAGAATATTCTGGTAGCTGGTAACCAGAACATGCCACGTTGCGGGAAAACGCTCAAGCTGCATCAAAAGGAAAAAGGTGCAGGCTGTTGCAGATGGGGTCCTCTTTTTTGAATAAAAGGAGGCTGTGTTTCGCTGCACATGCTTTGCACACAAGCTTGGCTCACTCAAGAAACTAGTTACAGTTATTCTCTGGGGAGGAGAATTCAGTTGTCTTGGGTGGGAAACAAATGTTTCCTATGTCATCTTTTTGAACGGCTCAATTTTTCCCCCTCTATATATGTAATGCCTTTTCAAAAAAAAAATAGGAAAAAAAGAAAAAAGAAGAAAATGTCTTTGGACTCTGAGGGAAAATGTGCAGTGTGCAAGGGCGGACAGGCTCCAACAGGCCAGGATGGGGCTGGGGAGATAATTTGGCCTGACTTGGTCTTCGGTACAGAGGGGACTGTCTGGCTTAGAACTCATCTTTCTGGAGGGCTCCTTTTGGGGGTCCTTCAAGAGAGAGCAGCTGTGCACAGCTATAGTGGAGGCTAGTGGATATTCTGCTAGGGAACTCAGGCTTCACCTTTCTGTCCCATGACCTGCAGTGACAGGTGCCCTTGCTCCTGTCCCTGGCAACTCCGTTCACCTCTTGCGTCAGATGGAGGCTCAGCGAGCTTGGGTGATAACTGAGGAAATGTCCTTTTCTGGATTCTTAAGACCCATTGTTTTGTTTTTGTTTTTGTTCTTAAATCGAGAGAGGTCAAACTTAGAAGAGAAACGTGTTCCAACAGGCAACCGGCTGTTCCTCCACGAGGCTCTTAGAGGTCTTAGCAAGGATGGTGGGTTTGGGAGGGGGTCAGAGATGGGTTTGGGTCAGCACTGCCCGTTAGCAGCTGCGTGTTCTCAAGCAAGTGACGGGACTGCCTTGTGCCTCCATTTCCCTGTTGGTACACTGGGGTCAGAATTCCTGCCCAGGTGAGAAGGCAACAGGATAACGGCTATCTGCCTGCTTTGTGAAGGCAAAGGGTGTTGGCATTATAGGGCTTATGAGTTTCCTGGGGCTGCCAGAATGAAGCCCACAAACCTGGGTTTAAAACAACAGAAGTGTCTTCTGTCCCCGTTCTGGAGGCCGGAAGTCTGAAATGAAGGTGTCAGCAGGGCTGGGTGCTCTCTGGAGGCTCCAGGGCAGAATCCTTCACTGTCTCTTCCAGATTCTGGGGGCTCCTGGCATTCCTTGTGGCTGCACCCCTCCATGCCCATCTTTTTCTGGAGACCTTCTCTTCTTTGCTTTGTGCTTTTCTCTCCTATCTGGATACTGGTCACTGCATTCAAGGCCCACGAAGATGTTCCAAGATGATCTCATCACAAGGTCTTTAAGTTAATTATATCTACAAAGACCCCTTTTCTGAGGCATGACTGCCATCCGTGTCTCTCTTTTTTTCTCCCGACCCCCTGTCTGCCTTCTGCCCAGTCTCCCAATCAAACCAACACCAACCTGACTTTGAGGATTCAGCCCTGGAAGGTGGTTCAGCATGGAGACACTGTCCTGTAAATGCAAACCATTGCCTTCACGCCCATTTGAAAACTGAATGGGGGTTGTGGCCTCGGTAACAGCATTTTCCCAGGGCCCATTTTCTGCTTTTGCGGTGGTGTGACCGTTATGAGATGCCGCCACTGGGGGAAGCTGGGCAACGGGTTCAAGGCTCTCCCCGGGCTGTTAGTACTATTACTACTACTACTATTATTATTATTTAAATTCTGGTCAGCCTATAACAATTTCCAAAGAAAAAGCTGAAAAACCAAACAACGTCATAAGTACTTGAAACCTCTGCCAGAAAAAATAGCTCCTATGGGCATTTCCAGAAAGTAGAAGAAGGCAATTCCCACAACCCCCAGCCCATCGTGGGCAGAACGACTCCTGCCAGGGCTCCCTGGGAGCCCCATCCCCAGGGACTGTTGGGAGGTAGCCCCACCTGGCCTAGCCCATTCCCCACCCAGGCCCCCTGGGAGCCTGTCCTGGTCACCCTCCTCCCTCGGAAGGGAGTCCTGCAGCATCCTCCCCGAGCCCTCCCAGGCGGGGGCTGGTCCAGTTCGCAGAGACTTGGCTGGGCTGTCCCAGAGCCACCCTGCCCTGTGGCCCAGGCTGGGCCCAGCCTCGGCTGCTGCCTGCACACAGCTCTGGCTCCATGGGCCTCTCCCCTGTGCTTTCCTGGCAGGCCCTACAGCCTCAGTGACCCCTGCCCTGAGTCAGACGCTCTGGGCTCCTAGGAGGTGCTCCTCTGGCTCACAGCCAGTCCGCCTCACCCTGCCTCTGGTTGTCGTAGGACGCGTCCTCCTGGGCCGCCTCCGTGCCTTCTTCATCCCCGGCAGACTCCAGCTTCTACCAGTCCAGGCAAGTTGAACACACCTTCCCTGTGCCACTTTTTTGGTTCTTTCTCGACTTCCTCCTCACCTGGGTGGAGGCTGAGGGCAAGTTCTACACCGTGCGGCCTGGTGGTTGGTGTCCCAGAGGTCATATGTTTGGAGTCCATGGATGGGCTTTGAGATCTCTGGGGACCCCCTGAACTTGTGTACAAAATGTGTGAACATTTTTTTTCTGGAGAGAAACTGATTCTCAGAAGGTTCCAAGACCCACAGATCATTACGGGCTTCTGAGGACAAGAAGGGGCTGTAACTTAGCTATGAGGTATTTTGTTTCTGGCTTCAGGCTGCCTGGGCTATGACATGGTCTCTGTCGAGCAAACCCACCCCCGTGCCTCAGCTTCCTCCCGTGTAAGGCAAAGTCAAGGATAGCCTCAACGTATCTGCCTACTGTAAGGAGTCAATGCGAAAGTCTAGCAAGTAGACAGTAGGGACCCAGTGAAGATCAGCTGTTGTTATCACCTGCCTTGAGCATCTGTTACCTCCCCCCGTGCTGACGAACACTATGTGAAACAAGGTGTTATCAACCTCCTTTAAAAGACTTCATTTAGGGGCACCTGGGTGGCTCAGTGGGTTCAAAAGCCTCTGCCTTCAGCTCAGGTCATGATCCTAGGGTCCTGGGATCGAGCCCTGCATCAGGCTCTCTGCTCAGCTGGGAGACTGCTTCCCCCCATCTCTCTGCCTGCCTCTCTGCCTACTTGTGATCTCTGTCAAATAAATAAAAAAAATCTTAAAAAAAAAAAAAAGACTTCATTTGCCCAATGTTGCACAGACTCTAAAAGGCAGAGTTGGGATTCTAACCCATAGCCTTTTTCCTTTCTGCTACGTTTTGCTGTTGCTCATTACAGAGAATGAGAGGAGGACAAAGGTCATGGAGTATGACCACTGGGTAAACAGGCCATTCCCCTGGGGACACTGGGTGACAGAAAGGAGTGGTCTTCACATTCCAGGACCTGCCTGATATTTGGGAACACCTGAGCTCAGGCTGTGCAGCCTGTAGTCACTGGGTTCCAGGAAGACTCCTCAAGTTTGTGGTCTGGCTCTTTGAAGGGCATCTGAGAGTTGCCAGGCTGGGTCTTGTCAACAATCAGCCCTTCCAGAAGTGAATGAAGGTGACTATTTGAAAGATAAAAAGATGAGATTCCAGATGATTCCATAGTAGCTAAGCATGACCTCAGGTAGTGACTCAAAAAATCTGTATTTTGAACACCAACAAAGGGTGGGGCCTTCCCTAGGTGTGTACATGGAAATACTAACCAGAAGGGGAATCCTCCAAAGAAGGGTTTTTTTTACTGGGAAGGACAAGCTAGTTCCATAATTGGTGTTAATTGTTTTCCAATTAAAAACTGTACCTGAATGTCCATGTCCAAACCTGCACTCATGATTCTCCTGTCAATCCCATTACCAATGTCTGGCTCATTTCAGAAAATGGCAGCACCACCACTCAGAAACCTGGGAGTCGATCTGACCCTGCCTGTCCTTCATCGTCCCAAAACAAACCCATCACTAAGTTCTGTCCATTTTACCTTTAAAAATCTCTAAAACTATCCACTTGTCTCTGACACCCCTGATTCCCCCACCATTTTTCATAGCTCTCAACTGATTTCTCTCATCAATCTCCCTTCTTCATTTTCTCTAGACATTAATTACCCCAAGCTGGAGTAATTGTGAAAAAATGCCCCTCTGGTTAAAAATCTTTTAATGTTCTTGAATGACACACCCAAGATTCATGACTTCACATCACGGAAATGTTCCTTGAGAACTGTGTACAATTATTGAACTCCAGTTAATGACATACATGTTGCAATATTTGGATAAAGTGTTCATGTACGTGACTTCCACTTACCATGAAAAGTGTCAAAAAATAAGATGGATGGAAAGGTGGACAAATGGATTGCTTGATGGACATTAAGTTACAAAGCCAATGTAGCAAAATGTTAATTGAAGTATCTATGTAGTGGACCTATGAGGATTCATTGTGCAACTCTGACCACGTTTTTCTATGAGAAATTTCATAATAAAATGTTGGGAAAAATTCTTTAACAACTACCATTACACCAGAATTTATAAATACAAACAAAAACAAAACAAAACAAAAAAACACACAAAAAACCAAATTTCAAACAAATTTCAAATAACCCCCCCCCCCCAAAAAAGCAGAATCTTCCAAATTTGTCAATGGGAGATAATGGCCTTATTGGATGATTCTTTGGAGGAGAGTTTCTTGAACTTGACTGTACCTTAGAAATACCTTAGGATCAGGATCTCTTATGGTTGCCTTCCTCTCAATTTTCACCTTATTTTATTTTTCCTTCCCTTCTCCTATGTTCATCTGTTTTGTTTCTTAAGCTCCACATATGAGTGAGATCATATGGTATTTGTCTTTCTCTGACTAACTTATTTGACTTAGCATAATACCCTCTAGTTCCATCCACATCGATGCAAATGGTGAAATTCCATTCTTTTTGATGGCTGAGTACTATTCATATATATATATAATATATGAGATAGAATATATATTCTATATATAAGATTATATATATGTGTGTGTGTATATATATATGTATGAGAGATTCCATTCTTTTTGATGGCTGAGTAATATTCCTATATATATAATATATGAGATAGAAAAAAATATATATATCCCACATCTTCTTTATCCATTCATCTAGGAAACAAACTGAGGGTTGCCAGAGGGGAGATGGGTGGGGAGAATGGATAATGAGGTGATGGACATTAAGGAGGGCACGTGATATAATGAGCATTGGGTGTTATATGCAATTGATGATTCACTAAATGCTACCTCTGAAAGTAATAAATAAAATAAAACAAAATAAAATAAAATAGAACAAAATCTACACCATTCAGGTACTGAACTTTAAAAAAAAAATAATGGTAATACCTGGGAGCTTGTTAAATCCTGTCATGTCTGGGACCCACCCCTAAAGAAGTCAATTTCTGAAGGTCTTGGGTGTGGCCTTTGAATATCCATGTTTATCAACCTCCCTTGGTGATTCAAATATAAATAGCCCAGGGACTACAATTTAGGAATAACTGGAAGAGTGGTTGTGATGGTTAGAATAATGACCCTCCAAAGACACCCAAGTGCCAATCTCAGGAACCTGTGAAAATGTCGCTTTACATGGTAAAGGCAATTAAGGTTGAGGATATAATTAAGCTTGCTTAAGAGCAGACCTTGAGATGGGGAGATTATCCTGGGCTCCCTGGTCAGTGGGGAGCCTCCTTCTCCCTCCCTCTGCAGCTCTCTCTCTGGTAAATAAGTAAATACAATCTTGAAAAAACAATAAAAATCTCACTAATTAAAAAAAATGGGTGAGCTCAATTTTATTACATGTGTGCTTAAAAAATGAAGGTGATTTCCTGGCTGTGGTCAGAGAGGGATGGGGAAAATGGAAGAGGTATCAGAGAAATGGGCATTGCTGTTTACTTATTTATTTCAAATTTTTAATTTTTAAAGGAGATTTTATTTGTTTTAGAGATAGAAAGCACAAGCAAGGAGAGGGGCGGAGAGAGAGGGAGAGAGAATCCCAAGCAGACTCTGCACTGAGTGGGGAACCTGATGCGGGGCTCCATCCCTGCACTCTGAGATCATGACCTGAGCTAAAATCAAGAGTTGGACAAGCCTTAATTGATGGAGCCACGCAGGTGCCCTGACATGGCTAATTTTGGAGACAAATTAAATGTCCCATGAGACACAGAAGGTGGGTGGCCTCCAGAAGCTGGGAAAGAGAGGGGAATGGATTCTTCCATAGAGCCTCCAGAATGGAACACAACCCAGCTGACACTTGACTGTAGCCCTAGGGAGACCTGTGTTGGACTTCTAACCTATAGAACTATACAAACTAATGCAGTGGTCTTCTGGTTTGGTTAGTTCTTTTCTTTTTCTTTTCCTTTCCTTGCCTTTCTTTCTCCTCCTCTTTCCTCCCCTTACCCTACCCTAGTCTCCTCTTCCTCCAGATCTTCCTCCTTTTTTTTTTTTTTTTTTTTTTTGTTAGTTGTACTCAGCTGAGCTCTAGGGATTGTGTTACACGGTACAATGATATGATCCTCAGGTCCTTCCAGAGGATGGGCCACTGGTGTTTATGGGGAGCAGCTGCATGGTTTCTGCAGAACTTGAAGGCAGCTTCAGAGTCTCAGAGTCTCTCACTCACCAGTCAGTCCAAGCATGTAAGGCAAATTCTTCTCTACTAGCCAACAGGAAAGGAGTGAGTGGAGAAGGTAGCTATTGCCTAAACTTCCCGCAGCAGAAAAGTCATTCCTTCCTTGTTGGATATTCAACATTATCCCAGGAAGAGTAAGGCCTGGGACACGATGCATGTCTACTGTTTGCTTTCTGTTGAGATATCTCTCTCTACTTTCTTTGGCCTGAAAACTGGGCCCATTTCTTTGGTTACCCAATCCCAGACTTGATAAAGCAAAGGGTGGTGTAGACAAGACAGCTTAGAACTTTATGGTGACAATGATAAGCCCCAAGCATTTGAAGTGGATCTTATAAGTGGCCACAGGGATCCCAAGCCTGATGGTAGGTTTGGGATGAAACAGTCAGCCCTCCATGTCATCTTCACACCCCTGACAGAGATAAGAACTATTATTTCTCTTTTACAGATAAGGAAACGGAGGCTCAGAAAAATGAAGTAAGTCACTTTATTCATGTACCCATTCAGTGGCGGAAATGAGACCGGAATAAAGTCTTTATGACCAGAAAAACAGATTTTATTTTTCCCTTTTGGGCCTCCCTTAGACCATACATACCACTGGTCTTTAGGAGAGGCATTTCTTTCTTGGCCACCAATATAATGATGAATAAATCATGGATTGCAGCTGTAAAACTTGGTTCTTACGCTACACCCAAGTAGATATCCCATCGGCCTCGGTAGCAATTAGCTTCAATGAGAAGCTGAAGTTAGCTGATTAATAATAATACCACCACCTGCTATTTATAGATGGCCATTCTCCAAGGAGTCCAAAGTACTTTGTAGACATTATCTAATCCAGTCCTGCTGTGTTACAGTAAGTCGGTTCTAAGCCTGTGGTATCCTTGTCTTTTCACAGAGAGGCTCATGTTCACAGAGGGCTAGTCTTGGCACTCATCATACAAAGGGTTGGCATCCCCTACTGGTCCATCAGTAACTTGTTCCACCTTGTATGACTTTGTTCTCTGTGGAAATCAGGCCAGGTCTGTCATCATGAATTCTGCTTTCCATGGGCCTTTGGCATTGCTCACGCCACAGGAGCTGAACATACTGCTTCGTGTGAATTTCCAAGGCTTTGTAAAGGGTTTATCTGGACTCACTTCCAGGCAGAGGCACCTATGAATTGTTCCTGGGAACAGGATCATCATTTTCATTTTCTTCTCCTTCTCCTTCTTCCTCCTTCTCCTCCTTGCTCCTCCCCCTTCTCCTTCTCCTTGTCCTCCTCTTCCTTCCTTCTTCCTCCCCCCTCCTCCTCCTTGCTCTTCCCCTTCCTCTTCCTTCTCCTCCTTCCTACCCTTCTTCCTTTCCCTTCTCCTCCTTTTTGTTCTCCTCCTCTTTCTCCTCTTCCTTTTTTTTTTTTTTTGCATTTGAATAATTTATTTTTTTTTAATTTTTTTATTTTTTTCAGCATAACAGTATTCATTATTTTTGCACCACACCCAGTGCTCCATGCAATCCGTGCCCTCTACAATACCCACCACCTGGTGCCCCCAACCTCCCACCCCCCACCCCTTCAAAATTCTCAGATCGTTTTTCAGAGTCCATAGTCTCTCATGGTTCACCTCCCCTTCCAATTTCCCTCAACTCCCTTCTCCTCTCCATCTCCCCTTGTCCTCCATGCTATTTGTTATGCTCCACAAATAAGTGAAACCATATGATAATTGACTCTCTCTGCTTGACTTATTTCACTCAGCATAATCTCTTCCAGTCCCGTCCATGTTGCTACAAAACTTGTGGATTCATCCTTTCTTTCTTTTTTTTTTTTTTTTTTTTTACAGCTTTATAAACATATATTTTTATCCCCAGGGGTACAGGTCTGCGAATCGCCAGGTTTACACACTTCACAACACTCACCATAGCACATACCCTCCCCGATATCCATAACCCCACCCCCTCTCCCAACCCCCTCCCCCCATCAACCCTCAGTTTGTTTTGTGAGATTAAGAGTCCCTTATGGTTTGTCTCCCTCCCAATCCCATCTTGTTTCATTTCATCTTCTCCTACCCCCTCGACCCCCCATGTTGCATCTCCTCTCCCTCATATCAGGGAGATCATATGATAGTTGTCTTTCTCCGATTGACTTATTTCGCTAAGCATGATACCCTCTAGTTCCATCCACGTCGTCGCAAATGGCAAGATTTCATTTCTTTTGATGGCTGCATAGTATTCCATTGTGTATATATACCACATCTTCTTTATCCATTCGTCTGTAGATGGACATCTAGGTTCTTTCCATAGTTTGGCTATTGTAGACATTGCTGCTATAAACATTCGGGTGCACGTGCCCCTTCGGATCACTATGTTTGTATCTTTAGGGTAAATACCCAGCAGTGCAATTGCTGGGTCATAGGGTAGTTCTATTTTCAACATTTTGAGGAACCTCCATGCTGTTTTCCAGAGTGGTTGCACCAGCTTGCATTCCCACCAACAGTGTAGGAGGGTTCCCCTTTCTCTGCATCCTCGCCAGCATCTGTCATTTCCTGACTTGTTAATTTTAGCCATTCTGACTGGTGTGAGGTGATATCTCATGGTGGTTTTCCTCTTCCTTTTTAATTAACACAAACTTATCTAGTGCTAGCTATATTCCTGGTCCTGTGCTAGGCACTTCAGAGGGACTGCTTGACTTACTTCTCACAACAGCTACCAACAGTAGTAGTCATTACCAACCTCATTTATATTTGAGACATAGCACGATAAATCATTTATTTCCTTCTGATTGTCGTCAGTCTAAATGGTCCCAGATAAACCTGAGAAAATCTAAGCCTTCACCATCTAGCATAGATATGCATGAGACAGTGAGTAACCATTGATTAGAATAAAAGAATTATTTCCTTTTATTTTCACAGGTACATTATACGTCAGAATTTTTAATCCCTACAAAAATTCTGTGAGGTAGATATTCATACTCTTATTTCCCAGAAAATGAACTAAGGCTCAGAAAAGCAAATAGTTTGTCAAAAACACATAGTTATAAAAAAGGGATGAAGTTGTATTTTAATTCTCATTTTTCTCAAATTCCAAAATCTCTATACTTAATCCATAAACTCATTTGAATCAGTGAGGGATCGGACGGTGGGTGGATGGAAGGGAAGATGGATGTAAGCGGGAAGAATGGACGGGGCCAGGACTTTCCTGCTATGCTCTTCTGTCTTAAATGCTAGATTTCTGAAAATGACAAGGTACTAGTGATAGGAAGACACACGCAGCACAGTCCAAACCCCTCAGGGACTTATGTAAATTGGCCTGAAGTTGCTTACCCACAGAAGGAGAATTACTCTCTAAAACAAGACACTTCAAGAATGAAATAATACTGTCTGAGAGAATTCAGGTTCAAGCCCTGCAGATCTGATGGGTGTCAATGGAAGAGCTGGGCTCACTGATAGGGAGAATGCATGATTGTACTAGGCTGAAGAAGGGTAGAATGACGAGGGTCTTCCTTGCTCTGTAAAATATCTCAGCAATTTCAAGATGTGGGCATTTGAAGGGTTCAATCTGCATAGAAGCAGCTAAAGAAATGTTGGTAGACACACAGGTGTTCATGCTGGTGCGTCTGGAATAAGACCTCAATAGCTTGGAAATGGTGTACATGTGTAAAGGGAAGGGATGGACTTGGTAGAGCCTGGGGACCTGGGACTACAGGGAGCCATGGAAGTGTTCCAGTCACTAGCCTGAAAGAAAGATGGATAGGGAGAGATAACCCGGCTTCTCACTTCCTCTTTTCCTCCCTCCTCCCCTGCTAGTACCTCTGATGAGGGTTGGCTGTGCCATTTGTGGGATTCAGCCCTGTCTGACATAGAGCTGAGAGCAAGTGCAGGGAATGGATCTGAGAACAAACAGGAAAATGACGGACATTCCTAGTGTCTTGGAACACTTGTTTCTCAGCTTTGTGTCAGGTGTCTGGACCAGATGGACTCTTTGATTCCATTTGCTACTCCAGAAGTTAGAGACCCTGAAAAGAGGTCTGTTTTTTTAGGATTTAATCACAATTCAAGGAGAAGAAGGAAGCCACCATTCAGATGAGCATCTTGCACAAGAATGTCACCTCATGGCCAGAGCCCAGCTTCCTTTGGTTGAATGCTTTTGGCAGCAGGTCACCAGGGACCAGCTTACCTGGAGGCAGAGCCCATGGGATGTACGCTGCTCAAAGGAGCTGGGCTACCCCTACATCACCTTCACCATTCAGTGACACGGTGATTGAAATTCCAAAATGGATGAAAAATTCCATAGGGTTAAAATGACAAGTCTGGGAATGCCTTTGACAAGGTATGTGAATACACAAGAAAGTGCATAAATAAAACTTCTGTCTCTGCTGTAGACACTGTGATTGCTTGGACAAGCACAGGATTTTACCAAGAACTTCCATCTTTTTACCATTCTGATCTTGCTGAGGATGAAAAGAAAAGCTCAGGGACAGCCTGATGCAGAGCCCAAACTGCACCCCTCTTGACCCAATGGGCTCCCAGAAGCCCAGGAGCCAGGGTGCATTTACTCACAAAGAGAACTGTACTCAAATTATGCAATTTTCTCCATGGAATGAAGCAGCAAATACTTTCCTTGTTCCCTCTCTGCTTTCATTCCTCCTTTTCTTTCTTCATCACTTAAGAAAGAATAGCTACCATTTCAGTCTATTGCCACATAGCCAACCACACCAAAGTTAGTGGCTTACAACCATAGTAATCCTTTATTTTTCTCCTATATCAGCAGCTGGGACAAGGTTGGTAGGTCAGCTCCACTCTGCTCCACACTGTCAGCTGAGCCATCTCGACTGGGGCTGGAGGGTTCAGTTTCCAAGATGGCTCACTCACAGGGCTTAAGTGTTGGTGTCAGAACTCGACTAGGCATTGTCAGTTGGAGGACTCAGTTGTCTTCAAGTGGGTCTTTCCAAAGGGATTCTCAGGCTTTTCCAGAACAGGGTGGTGGAATTCCCAGAGTATTCTAAGAAGTTCAGGTGGAGGCTGAAAGGCTTCTTAAGACACTAGAAGCCCAGAATCTCATTCCTAAAGCATTTTCTCAGTCAAGCAAATTTGTGGATTTCTTTAATCTACCACCACACTCTGTGGGAGGTGAACTATGGGGTGAGTAACTTCACAGTAACAGAACAATGATAGACATTCAGGACCCCATTGAACTCAAAATAAAGTGTTAAGTACATAAGGTTAGCAGCAGAATTCTGGTTGGACGAGGGAACTGGAAAGTTCCCTGATATTAATCAAGGATGGTGAATTCATGTTAGACTGATTTGTGCTTGAATCTCAGATCTCAACATTTATGTATGTTACTTGACAAGAAGCTACATATGAACATGGCTGGCTGTCTTCTGCCAGTCCCTCCTCATACCTCTTCTAGTCTTAGATCATCATCACCCAGAATCTCTTTCTATTTAGTTTAATTAAATAAAAGTGGAGTTATAGTATTAAAAGACAGATTTTGAAATTTTTGCGGTTTGTAATTTCATTAAAAGGATACTTAATCTTTTTTAGGACAATTACTATTGATTATAATATACATACGATAAAGTATATAAAGGATTAAGTATACAGTTCAATAAATTTGGAGGGAAGAAAAATTTTTTACTTATGTAAATATCCATATATCTACCTCCCATTTCAAGTTAAATAACTTTTTCAGGAACTTAAAGTACTTGTTTGTAATCTTTTAGTACTTTACAAATTTAATTCAATTTTGCTAAAATTTTTCCACATGGTTGCGTGTTATGTTATTATAAGGTTATTCACTTTGACTACTCTGTGATAGTCCATTGCAAAAATACACTATTTTTACCATCGATCGATCCAAATACCATGACTAATCCATCTCTCATTAGTGGATATTTAAGTGGTTTCTAGGTTTTCACTATTGTGAACAACGTAGCTCCAAATTCTCTTGGTCATGTGTCCTGGTATATATGGTTAATTACACCTATGAATGAAACTACTGAACCCATAGAATATATAAATACTATTAGAAGACCCTGCTCAATTATTTTCCCAAGTAGTAATACCATGTTTCACTCTACAAGAGTAAGTAAGAAAGTCTATAGATCTAAATCCACTTCAAACTTAGTATTGTAAACTTTGGGTCTTTGCCAATTGAATGTGTATAAAATTATAGGTCCTAGTTACCTTGATTTGTATTTTTCTGATCATCCATACTCTTTAACATCTTGCCAAAGGTTTATTGACTATGATTCTTCTGTGAAATGTCTGTTCATGTCTCTTGCCCATTTTTTCTAAAGATTTTATTTATTCATTTGACAGACAGAGATCACAAGTAGGCAGAGAGGCAGGCAGAGAGAGAGAGAGAGAGAGGAGGAAGCAGGCTCCCTGCTGAGCAGAGAGCCCAACGCGGGGCTCGATCCCAGGACCCTGAGATCATGACCTGAGCTGAAGGCAGAGGCTTTAAACCACTGAGCCACCCAGGTGCCCCTCTCTTGCCCATTTTTAATTGGTTTACTCTCTATCTTATTTTTGACTTGCAAGATAATCTTGTATTTTCCATAAAATAAATCCTGTCAATATTTTCCTTTATGCTTTCTGCCTTTGCTTTCCAATTCAGTAAAAAATGTTTCCAATGCCACAATTATTTAAATATTCATCTGTATAATTTCTTTCAGGGGCCTCCTGGTTTTCTCTGCTGTTTCCATCACTAGTGGGTCCCACCTATGCTACATTCCTGAGCTTAAGGTTTGCAGCCGGGATGTGGGACTCTGCACTGCATGATCACCTTTGATCACTGCCTGATCCCCCAGGCTTTTCTGGGTCTCCACCCTGGCCCCTTTCAGGCTCCACCCAAGCTTTGCTGTGGCCGGCCCAGGGAACTGCCTAGAGCTACCTGGTCTATTTCCAGCAGATATGAGTCATTTTCCTTTCCAAGAACCCAAGGAGTGTTATATTTACTGGATACTCTGGAAGATTCAGCTAAACTGCTTCTACAAATGGAGACACTTGGGTTCTGAGAGGTGATGTAATTTGACCAAGATTACACAGCTACACGTATGAGAGAGGTGTGGAGACACCAAATGTTTCCTTTGGGCAAATGGTTTTCATGTTGAAAACTTTGTGTTGGATTTAGTGAACATGCATTAAATTCCGCTGCCTAATTGGGATTAAGAGATGTCTTTTCAGTCTGATGAAAGGAAGTCCACCCGGCAGTCCATCTAATCTCTCTGCTTTCATCCCCCTCATCTGCTCTGCATACAACACTCAGAGGAAAACTATTGTAGCCGGCTCATGTCTCTGAGTAGCTTCAAATGCCTTGATTGCTCCCTGTTGAGTTTACATTAAAATCTCTCTATATATGTTTTTTACCATGCCCTGCATGTTTGGGTCCTGTCTTTGCCTTCCCTCTTCCTCTCCCACCTACAGTCATGCTCACTCTTGTAGCCACACAGACCTCCTATATGTTCTTTGAATGTGCTGGATTCTCTTCCATCTGCAGGCTCTCTGATTCTGCGGTCGCTTCTGCTGAGAATCCTTTCTCCTGGCCCTCCTGAATACATTGCTCTCTTTTGCGAGGTACCACCAGGGCTTCATTTCATTCCTTACTAGAGATTATTATGATCTGTATTAGGTTATTTACTTGTTGGTGGTTTTTGTTTTGTTTTGTTTTGGCTTCTCTGGGGCCCCTTCCTCCGATGGATTGCACATGCCAAATGTTTGTCTCATTCATCTGTATTCTAAGGGCCCAGGTCTGTGCCTGGCATACTGTTCAATTGGTATTTGTTGAACCAATGAACAAATCCAGTGGCTACTCAATAATTAGTGGTTTTCCTTTCCTTCTGAAACAGCAGTGGCCATGCACACACGGTACACACAACCTGAAGGAACTTGAAGAAGAGGTTGGAAATCACAGCTTGGTTGAATGTGTCTAGTATGTGTCTGAGTAACTGGCCAAACCAGTTGAGCTAGCTACTGTTTTCTCTTCTGTTTTGTTTAACTTCCACAAGTTTCTTGGCCTTGGAGCTTCTTCTGGCCTGGGTCTGCATATTCCTGGAGAAGGGGAGTTTACACTAATAGTCATATATTATGGTCTATTGACACGAGGACATTACTCAGATCGATCACTCCCCAAAAGATACCTGATAGGCTATGACTGCAGAATGATTCTTGAAGAGTTTCCAGGACATTTTGAAAGGGGGTAGGAGCCAAATAGATAAACGTCTCAAGTACTCTGTGTTTGTGAGGTCTTTTCTCAATACTTGGGCCTTGGTGAAATGGTAGAAGGTGAGTGGAAGGGAAGTTCTCATGACTCCCAGGTGCTGAATAAGGAAACAAACTCAGAATTGTTATATATTGGGAAGTGTGCTAAACTGGTATTTGTCATCCTAAGTGGGATTAAGAGATGTCTCTTCAATGATAGCCATATCCCACCTTCCTGACCCAGTCTGGCAAGAAGATCCAGAGGTTAATGGCTGTTTTTCAAAGCATTTTTTTCTTCTGCAGAAATGAGGAAGCCCAGGTCTTCTTGGTGATAGTTAGCTGGAGAACTTCATGCTCCAAGGAATGGCTATGGTGGTTATTTTTGGGGTCAATTAGGGAATGTCATTACATTTGAAGAAAGAAAGCAATCATCCTTCCTTTCCTTCCCTCTCTCCTTTCCTGCCTTCCATGTTTTCTCCTTCCTTCCCTTCCTTATTCCTCTGCTTCCCCCTTCCACCAACGATGTGCAAAGTCCTGTGGCATGGTGAGAGATTAATGATGAAATGTCTTACCTCTGCTTATAAGCTAGTGGTGGAGAAAAACTGGTGGAACATTACAGAACAAGATGACAAAAACTATACAGAGGACCACACACAGGTATCTGGGAATACAAACAGTGGTGTGTGATGGTTAACAACCCACTATCTGTTGGGGAGAGACCTCGATTTGTGACATTTGTTGATTTCTGTGGTGTAAATTACAGCCCCCCATCTTGGAAGGTTTCAAGCTACCAGCCTGGTGCTGGGAAGAGGTAGTGTTGGTGTTACCAATACAGGGTCAGAAGAGATGCACACACCCTGCTCTTCAGCTGGAGCAGGCTCGGGACACCCCCGAGAAGACACCAAATTTGGTCCAAAGAGCAGTGGGATTTGTGAAGTTCAGGGCAGACTTCCCAGAAGAGGAGACATTTGAACTATGTTAGCTTCCTTGAGAATGGGGACAGTAGTAAGGGAAGGAGTTGCAAACCCATTCTCTCTTTCTGTACATTAAAGGAAACAGAGACCAAGATGCCCTTCAATGGATGAATGGATAAAGAAGATATGGTCCATATATACTATGGAGTATTATGCCTCCATCAGAAAGGATGAATACCCAACTTTTGTATCAACATGGATGGGACTGGAAGAGATTATGCTGAGTGAAATAAGTCAAGCAGAGAGAGTCAATTATCCTATGGTTTTGCTTATTTGTGGAGCATAAGGAATAACACAGAGGACATGGGGAGATGGAGAGGAGAAGTGAGTTGGAGGAAATTGGAGGGGGAGAGGAACCATTAGAGACTGGACTCTGAGAAACAAACTGAGGGTTTTGGAGGGAGGGGTAGGGGGTTGGGTGAGCCTGGTGGTGGGTATTAAGGATGGCACATATTGCATGGAGCACTGGGTGTGGCGCATGCACAATGAATTCTGGAACACTAAAAAGAAATAAAAAAAGAAAAAGAAAATAAACTTGACATGAGTAGCAAATAAAAAAAAAGGAAACAGAGAAACTGCAGATAAATCAAAATAACAAAGAAAACTCACATGTAATTTAAAAACCAGGAGATGAACGCCGTTAATTTTTTAATGGTTATTCCTTGCGTCTTCTTTCTTTCTCTTTGTTGTGGAACTTTTGTCATTAGAAAGCAGGTTTCTCTTTCCCAGTTAACCTTTTGTCCGGCAGGAACATTTTTAACTATTGTTTCCTTTTAAATTTTTATTTAAACCTGATAATCCATTAAAAAAACTCATGCCTCGAAAAAGTGCTCCATATCACTCAGCATCAGGGAAATACAAATCAAAACCACAATGAGATATCACCTCACACCAGTCAGAATGGCTAAAATTAACAAGTCAGGAAATGACAGATGCTGGCGAGGATGCGGAGAAAGGGGAACCCTCCTACACTGTTGGTGGGAATGCAAGCTGGTGCAACCACTCTGGAAAACAGCATGGAGGTTCCTCAAAATGTTGAAAATAGAACTACCCTATGACCCAGCAATTGCACTGCTGGGTATTTACCCTAAAGATACAAACGTAGTGATCCGAAGGGGCACGTGCACCCGAATGTTTATAGCAGCAATGTCTACAATAGCCAAACTATGGAAAGAACCTAGATGTCCATCAACAGACGAATGGATAAAGAAGATGTGGTATATATACACAATGGAATACTATGCAGCCATCAAAAGAAATGAAATCTTGCCATTTGCGACGACGTGGATGGAACTAGAAGGTATCATGCTTAGTGAAATAAGTCAATTGGAGAAAGACAACTATCATATGATCTCCCTGATATGAGGGAGAGGAGATGCAACATGGGGGGTTAAGGGGGTAGGAGAAGAGTAAATGAAACAAGATGGGATTGGGAGGGAGACAAACCATAAGTGACTCTCAATCTCACAAAATAAACTGAGGGTTGCTGGGGGGAGGGGGGTGGGGAGAGGGTGGTTGGGTTATGGACATTGGGGAGGGTATGTGCTATGGTGAGTGCTGTGAAGTGTGTAAACCTGGCGATTCGCAGACCTGTACCCCTGGGGATAAAAATATATGTTTATAAAAAATAAAATTTAAATTATAAAAAAACAAAACAAAACAAAACAAAAAACAAATGCTAACTAAAAAAAAAAACTCATGCCTCTTTGTTTAAATTTGGATTCTGATTAAATTAAAGGATCTTTGTTTTAATATATTTTATTTATTTTCTTTCACTGACACTTAAGGAAATATTTTATGTTACTTTTTAATTTTTTAAAAATTTTAAATTTTTTAAAAAGGATTTTTATTTATTTATTTGACAGAGAGATAGAGAGAGAGCACAATTAGGCAGAGCAGCAGGCAGATGGAGAGGGAGAAGCAGGCTCCCGGCTAAACAGAGAGTCTGATACAGGGCTTGATCCCAGGACCCTGGGATCAGGATCTGAGCCAAAGGTGCCCTTAAATTTTTTATTTTAATTCTAGTATAGCTGACATACAGCATTATATTAGTTTCAAGTGTACAATATAGTGATTCCACAATTCCATATATCACTGTTTTTATGTATTTGAAACTCACATTTATACATACAGTTATAACTGTTGAGCTCATTTTTCTATCTTCTTGATTTAGAGTTTATTTTTACATGTCCTTATTTTTGCCTTGGTCTCTTGTTTTTTGTTGAGTGTTTTAATGTCTTTATACCCCTTATTTTTTTTTTAAATGTATAGGTCCTGTTTTAAATTTAGCTCTTCCCATTTGAATGAGAATTTCGAGTGCCCTTTTACTTTCTTTACTAGCATCCTCCCATTTTTCTCTTCTACTCTGCAATTTTGTTCACGGGCTCTGGAATTTTAAGTACAAAGTATTGGTATAGAATTCTTATCATGGTTGTTTTTTTTTTTTTTTAAAGATTTTATTTATTTATTTGACAGAGAGATCACAAGCAGGCAGAGAGGCAGGCAGAGAGAGAGGAGGAAGCAGGCTCCCTGCTGAGCAGAGAGCCCGATGCGGGGCTCGATCTCAGGACTCTGAGATCATGACCTGAGCCGAAGGCAGCGGCTTAACGCACTGAGCCACCCAGGCGCCCCTATCATGGTTGTTATTTACATTAAGTATCAAGTTTTCCAAAATTAATTTTGACTTTGGTATATGATCTCAGGTTCAAAATAAGGTCTAGTTTTACCTGTACTTTAAATTGCTTTCAGGGCTCACTAGCCACCTGTTGGCACCATTTTTGAGCTCTGGTTTGAGCTTCGTCTTTCTCAGTCGTGCGGAGTGTATAACCCACACCACTGTTCCAAGAAGCACACCCCAATGACCTGGTATAGAATCCCTCAAATATTTGAGATGAAATGTGGTTCTGTTCACAGACCCCCACATTTGGAAATGTCATTGGCTAAAAGAGAGAAATCCACTTTTTTGGAAGGAGCATAAAAAAAATGACTGGCAAACAGGAGCTCTGATTCTTCACTTGGGGTGTTAAACCTCAGCCCTAGGTCCCAGCTTCTCTTTCTGCAGCCAGGTTCTTGGAACCCATGTGCATCCTTACAGCCATCTTCACTGAAGAGCAGCATATGCTGTTTGGCCTGCCACTGGGATGCAAGTTGTCCTCCATCCCTCCGAGGCCTGAGCCCGGGCCCTGTGGATTCTGGTCACAGTGCTCACTGGGCAACATCATGGCCACCTGTGTTGGGAGCCTCCACAGTGACAGGGGTGCCCCTTGGAGGCCAACTCCTGCTGGCCTGTCTTAGCACCACTGATGTCTGCCAATATCTTTGGGGGCTTCCTCTGGGCTCTTCGAGAAGACGGCAGGCCCACCACCGACATACCCACGGGGGACGATCTCTGTGACACTCTTATTAACCGCATGTGGCTTCATGCTCCAAATCCTTTGGATTCCATGTTCAACCCACATTTTATGTAATGATTTGTCATCGTTTCTTCAGGGTTTACTATATTCTCAGCACAATGTTACTTGTGTGTGTTGATATCTCCTGCATGCACTGGAGAGCTCATTATCTTCATGACACAGGAGGAACCAGGCCAAGAGAGGTGGCATCATGGGCTCAGCGCCCCCTGCGGAGGGAGTAGCAGAACGTGCAACAGGACTCAGCATCCTGACTCATGGCCCACTGTCCTGTCCCCGATGCTCTACCACCTTCTTGCTGCTAAAGGCTTCTGGCTGCTGAGCCTCCGGAGCTGCCTCCTGGGTCCCCATGCTGCTCCAGCCTCCCTGAAATTGCCCCTTGTCTAGGTTTTTACATATGCATGGGGGCACTCAGGCTCTTAGACTCCTAGCACTTTTGGCCCTGAGGGCTCCCCCTTGCCAGCCCTCCCATGGAGGCTGAAGCAGGAGAGGAGGCTGCCATGGCTTCCTCTGGGTTTCAGCCTCAGACTGGGAGCAGAGCCACTCAGCCCCCGCCCCCCCCCCCCGGGGGGCCCAGGGCTCACCTCCCCTCAGGTTTTATTGTCTTGGAAAGAGAGATGGAGGGCAACTGTTTATAGGCCCAGGAGGAGCCGTAGAAGTTTGCAAGCATTTCTACCTCTTACTTAATAAACGTTAATGTGCCCTCATGCACCCATTTCCCTAAAAGGAAACACATAGAAAAATTGGGGAGCGAGGGGGGTGGTTTCAGGCCCTGTCATCAAGCTAAGAGTGTCATGAATTCCATGTGAATCTTGACTGGCCTGCAGGGTTCTGTGCAAGGGAGCGGAGTGTGTTGCTGGGTGTTGCTGAGGAGGCTGGGTGGGGGCTGATGTGCTCCTGAGACCCAGGATTCTGCAGAAGGGATTTGGGGGCCTAGTTCCAGTGCCACTGTACTTCCAGCCCTCAGGGCCTGCTCCAAAAGTCCCCGGGCTCTCTGAAGTCTGGGGAGATGGGGTACTGGGCAGTCGGGTCAGGGAGAGCAAACAGCAGGTGAGTCAGCAGCAGGTGAGAGAATGCCTAGGGGGTCAGGCAAGAGAGAGAACACTGTAGGCTTGAGTGCCCTGGACAGAAAGACACCTTGGTTCCAGCTGGAGGAGTTTAAATGTCAAGTAGAGGTTTATACACATGACATAATAGTTACACTAACTAAACAGTTTAAGCCCAGACATTATTCTAAACTCTAAACAAAATCTTTCCAAGGTAAGCACAGCTCTCCCCAACTTTCAGATGTGGAAATATATGTTCAGAGGGGTCATGTGACTTACCCAAGGTCACACAGCTACAAGGTATTGGGCTGGTATTCAAATGGAAACAGCTGGCTTTCAGAGGCTGTGATCTTGAGGGCTCTACGGCACAGAGCTTCAGAAACCAGCACAGGACGGCACACTACTGACCTTGGCTCTTTGTTATCAAGCATCAGGGCCTCAGGAATTCAGGTAACACAAGAGGAAAACACAAAAAGGAAAAGGAAACTAGCATCTGCTGAGCCCCTCCGTGTGTCAGGTAATGTTTATGAATTAAGCCTTCCAGTATTGACGATGTGCTTCGAGATGGAGATTATAATCCTCTCTGTTCAGATGACGGGAAAAGTCCAGCAAGAGTAAACTTGCTTGCTAACAACCTGGCAAAACTTGAACTCAGAGATCTGATCTCAATGGTACATCTGCTGATCTCTAAGGAAGAGATTGTGTTCCTAGAGGATCAGAAACAGCAGAATTCATTTATCCATCCATTTAATCAATCAGCCAATTAGTTAATCAATACTTCTTGATAAACTTTCACACCATGTGTCCTGGGAAACTAAGATGTTCAAATTCCTAGAACTGCAGGGGTGAAGTTGGGTCTTTGCAGTTCCAATATGTGAAATGCAGTCTTTGGCGCCGTGCAAATTTGATTTCCCAACCCCGCAGAGTCCCAGCGCATGGCCCCTTGAGGACTCCTGAGTATGCTGTTGTTCCCACACCTCTGAGGCCTCTACATGTCCTTGCTCCTGCTTTACTCATCTTTAGTTACAAAACTGTGCTCACCTTCTTCACAAACCATTAGGTCAGTCCTGTGCTTGTGTACAAGTGTAGGTGGGAGAATTGTCTTGTGTGTGAAAGATTTCATCTCAATGACCTTCTTTAAGAGGTCAAATGTATTGAGGGTCTGAACAGGAACTCATACCATTTACTCAGAGAAGACAGGGGGCCATTTGTGAAGGATCAAGAGTCCTAGGGAGGGTTAGAGTTGTCAAGAGGGAAGGAGCGACATGTTTCTGTGGCAAGGTGGATGGTGGGAAGTCCATTCCTGTTTCGTATTTCCCTGACCTCTTGAACTTGGCAGTTTTGCTACTGCTAAGTTGTCTGCTCCAGATTTTGGGGGGGGATATGCATTAACATCTGCTTCCAATAATCAAGGAGCTTTGGTAGAATGTAGGACAAAGAATCAGATTAAGTTGGAATTTTGGCTCTTTGTCAGTTACATGGCACTGGGCAAATGTGTTAAGCTTTCTGAACCTGTTTCGTCACATGTAAAATGGAAGAATGCTAGAAACCGCATGGAAAAATTTCCCAATGCAGAGTGGTAACCTAACCTGAGTAATTCATCATGGACAACACAAGAGTTGTCTGCTTTGTGGCAACTCTTGGTCAAGGTTCTGTTGCAGGTTAGAATCTGGACTCCAGAATCTCAGATTCAGAAGTGACTATGGGGTTACCAGGTTTTTCCCTCTTATTTTGAAGACAAAGGCTCAGGCTTAGTATGTGTTCTTGAAAACACTGAAGTCTGTTGCCTTCCACCTGGGAGTGGCAGACCCCCGACAATAAGAATGTGAAAAGAGGGAAGTTCAGAAAGAATCCTGTGAAACAATGAGAAGTGAGGTGTTACTAGGCTGGTTACTCCTTCATGATGGGCCAGGCTACTCTGTAGGAAGGACTTCTGGGATTGGTTATGGGAGAAATGGACTCATTCCTGGGAGACAGGGAGGAGGGAATTTATCCACTTGGATCCCTTCCATTTTCTTTTCTCCATTAGTCAAGATTCATTCCATGGACAATTAATTCTCTGACTTCTGGATCATGTCCTCTGGCCTCTTTGGTGGTTGTTCAGTTTGCCAGACACCACCATGTGGGATGGTATTCCTTCTAACTTTAGAAGTGGAGAAGGAACCAGAAAGCCTGTGCCTGTGGCTGATTGTGCAGGCAAAGCCAAGCCTGAGGACTCAGCATTCCAAGGACAATGACTGATCAGGACATCAGAGGGAGTCCAGGAGACAGAAACCGCCATAAGGGACTGAGGAGGCATTTACGATTTTTCATAGGTGTTCTCAGAGATGGGAAAGGACCTGTCTTAGTGGTAAGTGAGTCAGAACATAGAGTAGAATCCAGATTTCTAGGGCGCCTGGGTGGCTCGGTGGGTTAAAGCCTCTGCCTTCGGTTCAGGTCATGATCTCAGGGTCCTGGGATCGAGCCCCACATCGGGCTCTCTGCTCAAGCAGGGAGCCTGCTTCCTCCTCTCTCTCTCTCTCTGCCTGCCTCTCTGCCTACTTGTGATCTCTGTCTGTCAAATAAATAAATAAAAAATCTTAAAAAAAAAAAAAAGAATCCAGATTTCCCCATTCCAACACTAGCCTTCCACCCACCTCCAGCACCCATGCTCTTTTCAGGTATCGATGCTTACTCTGATCCTATCAGTTGTCTACACTTCTAACAGAACCTGTATAAGAAGAGGGGCTTGGTGTGAGTTGGGGACAGAGAAGTGGGGAGAGCAGAGGCTTGAGCCAAGGTTGGGGTAGTTCAACCAGAAAGGCATCAGAAACTTCCCTTAGCAATGGCTCCTCTGAGATCTTCCATGTTACCACCTTACCTCTCGTCCTGACTTGGTTTCTCTTGACCATTCTGTGGGGCTGTTTGAATGCTCATCTCCAGTCCCCTTTCCTGTTCTAATTCCTGGTTTTATTAGACTCTTAATGGCACACAAAGCCCTGTGAGGAGATTGTTCTTATTCCTCCCACCACTTAGGGGCACTAGACTTCAGACTCATTCATCTTCTTGAGAATGCCCAGTGTCCAAGGCTATGACAGGACCAAACTGTTTGCTAAACATATGGTTCATCATACACTAATGAATTCTAGTCATATAATGATTACCTTTTATAAAGTTCCCTTTAAAAGCTGAATTTCTTTTTGTGGTAGGCTTCCAGTCATGTCTTAGGAAAATCGCATGGCCATTGTGAACTTTGTAGATCCTTGCAATAATAGCTCAACTGAAAATCAATGCCTAGAATTTGTGGCTTCTGATCCACAGATTTAGGGTTGGTGTTTTAAGGCATTGTTTGTTTTCCTTTCCACAACACCTTAAATAAAGCACAGCATGTCTCCATTAGTTGTCAGTCCCTAAGACCACTCATTGGACCTCAGTTCTAGCTGGTCCTGAGCAGATCAGTAGATCTGGTTGAGATGTTCATTATCCCTTGCTCCCCATGTAACAGAGCCAATATTTTAAGTCAAACTATTCCAGACTTATCACCTACCTCTCAGATTTTATGAGATCAGATTAGCCACTATTATCTGAACCTATAACAAATAGGCAGAAGACTAATTTTATTAAAATAGATGACCAATTATTTTTTAATGGAAAAATAAAAAATTTCTTCTAACTCCACCCTGAGATGAACTTCTTCAACTTTTTAGTCACAATAATTCATAACTTTTTGATTGCAAATGTATAAACTAGTCCACATGGGGATGTTAATATGGGCTGATGCCACTCGTAAAAAATGAAGTTGCATTATTACAATCTGTAAAAACACTAAGTAAAATTATTCATTTATTTAGACCATTTCTGCTTATCGATGTCAGTGAGAGAGGCTCCTAAGAGTTGGCCAAGAGACCAGGTTCAGTGATTAGAAGATTCCTAGATCTGTAATCTTGGACAGATACAGTTTATCTTTAGAATCCTATTTCTTTGCCTGAAGAATGGTGCTCAAAGCTTTAAGTAATATAAAAATCTAAACGTTTAGTTTATTTATGATTCCTGAACTTCAGTTCTTTCTCTCTCTTCCTTCCCTCTTTCTCTCTCTCTTTCTCTCCCTCCCTCCCTTCCTCCCTCCCTCTTTCCCTCTTTCTCTCTTCTCTTCCTTCCTTCCTTCCTTCCTTTCTTTCTTTTCTTTCTTTCTTTCTTTCTTTCTTTCTTTCTTTCTTTCTTTCTTTCTTTCTTTCTTTTCTCTTTCTTACTTTCTTCCTCTCTCCCTCTCTTTCTTCCTCCCCCCCCCTCCCTCCCTCTCTCTCTTTCTTTCTTTCTCTCTCTCTCTCTCTTTCTTCCCTTGAGGGTATGTTGCATTTTCTTTTCCTCTGTGTGGAGAAAAACAGCCCTAATTAAATTATCAGGTTATAGCCTTAAACATACATTCCTGCCTTTTAATGTATTGTTGTGCATGTAACTTGCGTTCATCAGCATACATTCCAGGAAGATCCAAGTGGCTAATTAAGAGGTTTATTCACATATTTATGATAAGAACATATAGGAAGCAATGTCTAAATTGTATATAATCCAGGATTACATGCTTAAAAGTTAATTCAATCTATATGTCTATAAACATGAGAACAAAAACATTCTATAAAAAATGGAAAATTATTTCAGAATAGTAAGATGGGGAGTGATTTCTTTATTTAATTTCTTCTTGTAAAAATATTTCTAAAGTTAATTTATATGACAAGTATTAAGGAACTACTATGAAACAAATTGGAAATAAAACAATGGAAAAGAGGTCTGTTTTTCATGGATCTTACGGTTTAATTATTAATATGTTGGCTTTTGGCAAAGAAAACAAGGGAGAATATAATCCAAAATGATAAAAGATTTTAGTAGGGATTACTCATCAATGAGTTTGACCTTTAATGAGGCTGAAATTCAGTATTTTAATCCCTCTCTGCAGAGAGGAAGATACTGGAACCAAAGGTGGTGATTTTCTTGCCCTCCAGGCAGAGAAAAGCTGGATATGCTGAAAGCTCCTTGGCACCAGAAGCCAAGATAAGGAAGGTGACGAAATCATGGTGTGCTCAAGTCATCACCAACAGGGCAGAAGAGATTAGAGACATCCAATTATAGGGAGCCCCTGACTCATGCTGCCTCCTGGTTCCCTGTCTCAGAGCCAGCTGAGAGGTTGGTCTTGGAACTACATCTATGAAGATGGTTGATGTCCAATTAGCAGAAAACCCAATAACATCTTCCTGAAAGTGCAAATTTTATCATATCATCTTCCAACCACTGACATCACTGCAGTGACTACTCATTGCTCTTGGGCAGAAGACCAAAATCCTTGAGAGGTCCTACAAAGTCTTACATAACACGGACATTGTCTGCTTGTCTCATGAGTCTCATCCTCATTTCCCAGGGGATTCAACTGGACACACCATATAACCTCTTGCTTCAGGCCTTCAAATATATATTTGTTTTGTCTGGAATAATCTCTCACCTCCACCCTGGCCTTCACTTCCTCTAGTTAATGTTCCTCATCATTCAGGTTGAAGCTAGGATCACTGTCTTAGACAAGCCTTCCTTGATGTCTTGGACCAAGTCAATTTCCCTTATTATTTTCTTTAATAGTACCGGATGATACTGCATAGCATGGACAATTGTAATGTTTATTTGACGAATGTTAAATGACCCTTAAATGTTAAGTGATCCTTTCTTGTAGGGGTAGAGATGGCATCTTTCATTTCTTTCTCAATGATTCTTTTAGAGCTTACCACTGTGCCTCAGTAAGGGTTGTTGAATCAATGCATAGATAAGAATGGAGAGTTTAAGGCTCTCACTTAGGAGAACATATCATATCATGACAGACTGTCCAGAGTTCCATCTGGGGAGGGAAACTGGAGGACTTTGAGATGAGCAACTGATCTTCTAGACATAGGAATCAGGACTAAAGAACAGATAGGATAAAGACCACTCCTGCGTGAATATGTAGAGTACCCCCCATCCATTATAAAACTTAGGGCTGAGCTCCCTGGCTTCTGTTCCAAGTGGTGAGAAGGGACGTGTTCAGTACGTATTTGCATCTCCTAAACATTTTCCAGTACTATCCTAGGTGATGAAATGGTGCACTCAAGTTGTCACCAACAGAGCTGGAAGTGTGAGGACTATAAGCAAGTTGAGTGAATGAAGCCATGTTTTCAAAAACTAGTAAGAGAGAGGTAAGACCAGTGAGGAGAGAACATCTCCACTGCGGTGTCGCTAGAGTCATGGTCATACGGGTCTCTTCCAGGCTGCCATGGGCAGGGAAACTGGGCTGACAGGTTGAGGTGTAAAAGCTTGGGTTTCATGAAGTAGGTTGAGAGGAAAGACCCTTATGGATCTTACATGGGGAGAGGAGAACCCCCAGGCATACATAATAATAGTGATAATAAATATCTCTTAATGAATATCTGTTACGTGATAGGAACTTTAAAACCTTACTTTTAATCTCCATAAAAGCTCCAGAAACTTAGACTTTATTTATAATAAACTTTATTATATCTCTCTTATAAATAAGGAAACTGAGGTGCAAACAGGTTATGTGACTTGCCCAGGACTCCACAGAGTCAATGCTGATTGATAGAGCTGGGCTCAAAGTGGCCTGTGATTGGAGCCATGCCTCTTCTGCACTACAGAACTGGCTCTGAGGCCTGCCCATAAAGGTAGATGAACTTTTCCATCAAGACCTTTTGTAGAAATAAGCTACATGGACATTACAATCTTCTCACCAGGTAGCAAAAGCCTGGGGTGCGTTCCCAAGGCACTGTACTTTCTTCCTCCTCAATTCCCTTTGAAGTTAGCAGGAAGTCCACACCTGGGGCTGTAGAGAATCACAATGGGGCTTTGTGATCATCTGGGTTTCATAGCATCCACACTTTTCATTAAAAAATCTAGATCCTTTCTTTCTTTCTTTCTTTCTTTCTTTCTTTCTTTCTTTCTTTCTTTCCTTCCTTCCTTCCTTCCTTCCTTCCTTCCTTCCTTTCCTTTCTTTCTTTCTTTCTTTCTTTCTTTCTTTCTTTCTTTCTTTCTTTATCTGTTGTCATTTATCTGTTATCTTCTTTCTAACAAGGCGCCTTTAGATAATTTTCTAATTCAATAATGGAATTTAAACTTCCTGTATGTAAAGTAGGTCAAAAATAGCTGCTTTAATTATTTAAGTAATATCCAAAGAGGGAAACATCAAAAGAAGCTCAAGTTGCAACACAAAGAGGAAAAAAAATCTTTAGGATCAGCAACTTTTCTCAGGCGTGCGAGATGGTCTCAGACACATTCATGAGCTAAGCTTAAGGCTTTATTTTTTTTAAATTGCAATTTTATTGATGACAGGATCATTAATAATGCCACTGCATGTTCATGGCTTACTCTTATCCACCTGGCATACATGTCAAATTTATATACAAGCTACTTATTACTATGGGATTTCAATGATGAAAAATCAATTAATTGGAAGTCTGGAAATTAATAAGGGAAATTGAGAGATGGTGGTTCATCAGCTCACTCTCCAGTTATTTTTTTACTCTGAGAGAGAGAGACAGAGAGAAGGTAAGAGAGATTTCAAGAGAGAGGAATTTTATCTA